>NC_092713.1:73401133-73701318 GCF_047496885.1 Scyliorhinus torazame
ACCAATGGACCCGTCGGGTTTTAGCACCGGGGACACTGGCGCAACCTAATCGGCAAAGTGAACGGGGCGGATGATGCCCAAATGCTCCAACCGATTCAGTTCTGCGTCAACCTTTGGCCGCAGCGTGTACAGCACTGGGCCGGTGCAGAAATAATGGGGTAGCGCATCCTCATCCACACTGATTTTGGCCACTGCACCATTTATCGTCCTGAGACCTTCAGTGAAAACTCCTGGAAACTTTGCCAGCACTCCTTCTGGGCCATGGGGGCAGACGCGTTGCCACTCCAAATTTAAGTGGCACAGCCAATCGTGGTCCAGTAAGTTGGGTCCTCTTCCACGGACTATCACCAAGGGCAAACATGCCGACTGGTCCCCATATTCCATGGTCATGTGGGTGGTACTCTCAATGGCCAAAGGCTCTCCAGTGTAAATCGCCAATCCTAAAGGTCCAAGGTTGGAGACCGGAGTTGATCACGGCGAATGTCCGGAAGCTGATCAGCGGGACTGCCGCTCCGATATCGAGCTCCATTTCAATGGGGTGGCCATTCACCTTTAATGTAATCCGGGTGTGTGTGATCCTGGGGACTGTAATGCAGTGTAACTGCTGGTACTCATCCTCTTTGGCTTCAACATAGTATGCTTGGCCTCTAGGGTGGGCGATAATGTCCAGGGGTTTGGCAGGGAACGGGCGCCTTCATGGGCCTGCGCGGCATTCTGACCCTGTTTGCGGTGTCCAGCCCATGGCCTGTGGCCCCCATCTTGGCATTACAGTTCAGGGGAATTCTCCAGGTTGCGCCCAGGTGCGCCATAGCGACAGCCTTGGGTCCCATGGTCCCATTTCGCAGAAACTGGCGCCGTTCAGGCCTGGGAGCGGTCGGTCAATGGTCGCTTCGGTTACCAAGATTCAGGACCAACATGTCCCGCAGCTCCTGGACCCCTCGCACTGCTCTCTCCTGGGAATTGGCGATGTTCCTTGCCCGCTGGAAGGTTATGTGGGCCTCCGTAAGGAATTTCCTTTGGGCATCGACGTCTCGGAGCAAACAGTTGGAATGGTCCTGTAAGGATTCGGACAGTGCAGCCCAAACTCACATGAGGCGGCGAGTGTCCTTCAGAGCACCAAAGTTTGCCATTTGATTCTCCTTGGGCCTGCAAGCCTGTGTGACAACGGTACCGGCGAAGCATTATCGGGAGCTGCGGGTTAAGGTGTGCCTCGACCAGTGCCACCAACACGGTGAAAGACTTGGAGTCCGGCCTGTCCGGATGCGTGAGGCTCATGATGAGCGCATCGGTGGGTCCCCTGACTGCAGTCAGCTTGGTAATGGTCTGTCGTTCATCTCCAACAGTGGTGTTCGACTGAAAAAAATATTGCATCCGCTCTACGTTCTGGGTCCAGTCATCAGTGCCAGCATCGAACTGTTCAAGTTTCCCAATGTGCAGCATCTCACCGTTCGGAGTGGAGGCCTCTGTGGGCCTTGACGAAGTGGATTGTTGATATAATGCATGGTGGCTGCGGCAGCTCCATCCCAGTCTTGTCGTCAATGTAGAACCCGACGGGAGAGACAACAAAAGGAATACAAGTTAGGGTAAAAATGAAGAACTGGTTTATTATGGTAAACACAAATAACAAAACTATAACTCCTCGAAGGGACACCCTCCCTGACATGCACCCAGGTCAAGGGTTTTATATTCAGTAGTTTCCCCTTGTTAAGTGGAAACCCTGCCCCCAATTATTGTGTTCATACTCAACTGTGTAAGAGGGGAATCAGATAGAGCACAGTCCTTGGCCCCAAATGGGTCATAGGACCCATTACCTCTTTTTCCAGACCTTTTTTGCAAAGGGCACATTCCAAAAGGAGGTGGGTGATGATCTCTACCCCAGCGCACCCTTATTGAAGGTAGCACATCATTATGTTGAGACTCTGGGGGTGGAATTTAATGGGTCCTTTGGATGCGGGTTGGGAGCCGCATGGGAGGGACCATAGAATTGGAAGGGGACATGCTGCATTGAAATCCTGACATCGTGAGGTTGGTTCTGCATTCTACCAGCAACACAAAATTTCCAATTGGCACTATGAAAGGGCTCATTGAGCCGGTACTTTAGACTTGCAAATTGTCAGCAATTTAATGCAGAGTCTGGGATCTAATGAGATCACGGGCAGTCAGATCTCAACGATTAAAATTGGTGACAGGGTGGCAAGGCCTCAGTTCCGCGTGCAGAAGACTGTAATTGTCAGATTGTGGATCGCCTTGATTTGTCTTTGACCTTGGGTGGAAGAGAGGGGAAAGAGGCAATTGTTGGCCTCTGGCAACAGATGCCAAAGAGTGGGAGATTAGTCTTCTGGTGGGCTCACAGCAACATTGGGAACTTATTGTGGTGGTGGACCCTCAGCAAGGAATGTTAGCCACAGGTAAACCTGAACGACCCTCCAGCAGACCACTGGTCTGCTAAACATGAGATTCTGGTGCCTCGACTGATCCAGTGGAGCCCTACAGGATGCTCCAGTGAGGATCCTTTGTGCCATCATAGTCTTCTGTGCCGTGCACAGCCTAGCACTGCAGATGGGGAAGTCAGAAAGATGCAGTTGATCACCACACCTTTCCAACAAGGAGGATGGGGAGGAGGGGTTTGAGCAAGTGAGTCAACATGATTAGCCCCTTGCACCCGAGGCAAGGAAGGGGTAGGACAATTCATTCGCACCCACTTCCTGCAGCCATGATACAAACATATATGAATTAGGAACATGAGTAGAGCCCTTGAGCTTGCTCCACCGTTCAATAAGATCATGGCTAATTGTCACCTCAACTCCACATTCCTGTCTACGCCCAATAACCTTTCACCCCCTTGCTTATCAAGAATCTATCTACCGGACTTCCGGTTGCGGCTTTGCGGAGCTAAGTCGCACATTCGGCGGCTCCCGCAAAAACGGACTTTCGGGCTCTTTTCAGGGCTCCCAACGGCGCTTTTTCGCCATTTCCCAGAGTGGGAAGGAGTTAATAATAGCTCCCCGTCAGTATATGGCTTCAACTAGGAGCGAGGCGACAAAAAAGGTGGTGGTGGACCCGAAGAAGGTGCGAGGGAAGAAAGACAAAATGGCAGCGGGCGGAGACCAGGCAGCGTGGATGCAGTGGGCGGAAGAGCAGCAGGAGGGTATCCAGCGCTGCTTCAGAGAGATTAAAACGGATCTGCTAGAGCCGATGAAAGCGTCTATTGATAAGCTGCTGGAGACACAGACGGCCCAGGGGGTGGCGATCTGCGAGACTCGACAAAAGATCTCTGACAATGAGGACGAGATCTTAGGCCTGGCGGTAACGGTGGAGGTGCATGAGGTGCTCCACAAGAAATGGCAGGAGCGGTTCGAGGAGATGGAGAATCGGTCGAGGCGGAAGAATCTGCAGATTCTGGGCCTCCCGGAGGGGCTGGAGGGGCCGGACGTGGAGGCCTATGTGGTCACCATGCTGAACTCGCTGATGGGAGCAGTGTCCTTCCAGGGGCCCCTGGAGCTGGACGGGGCCCATAGAGTGCTGGCGAGGAGGGCCAAGGCTAACGAGCCTCCGCGGGCGGTGCTGGTGGGGTTTCATCGGTTCGTCGATCGGGAGTGTGTGCTCAGGTGGGCCAAGAAGGAGAGGAGCAGCAGGTGGGAGAACGTGGAGATTCGGATATACCAGGACTGGAGTGCGGAGGTGGCGAAGAGGAGGGCCGGGTACAATCGAGCGAAGGCGGTGCTGCACAGGAAGGGGGTGAAGTCTGGCATGTTGCAGCCGGCGCGAATGTGGGTTACCTACAAGGACCGGCACCATTATTTTGAGTCTCCGGAGGAGGCTTGGGCCTTTGCTCAGGCCGAGAAGTTGGACACAGACTGAGGGTCGGGATGGGCGATTGGGGACTGCGGTTGACATGCTATGTTGATTTTTGTTTCGAGGGGGGGGCCCTTTGTATTGCTCCGGGTTTCTTTTTCTCTGTGTTTTTCTCTTTTGGGTCGGTGAGGGTGGCTTGGGCGGGTTGGACACTGTATTGGTTGGGTTGGTCGGGGGGGGGGGCTCTTGGAGGTGAGATGGGGCCCCGTGGGGGAGGGGGAGGCCCGAGTCAGGGGTGAGGGGACCGGGCCTGTAAAAGGAGCTGCGTCAGAGGTGGCGGGGCCTGGTAGGTGGAAAGCGCGGGCTTTTTCCCGCGCTGAAGACTGGAGGGGGCGGGGAAGCGAGGGTTGTTTCCTGCGCTCAGAACGGAAGGACGGGGGGGAGAGCCTATGGATTGGGACGGGAGAGGAGGGTGTGCCACACAATGGGAGGAGTCGAGGGAGAGGCGGGAGGGGCCGGGGTCAGCAGGAGTCAGCTGACTTGCGGAAGTGCAATGGGGGGAGTAAATCAGCTAGGATTGGTCCAAGCTGGGGGAATCGAGTTGCTGCTATGGTCAAGGAGGAGCTGGAGCGAGTGGGGGGGGGTCGAGACGGGGGTATGCCGCTGTGGGGAACGGGCCGGGTGTGGGGTGCGGGCGTGTGGCTGGCCGAGGAGGAGTCAGGGCTAGTCGGCGGGGGAGGGGGGCGGGTAGCCCCCTGATCCGGCTGATAACCGGGAATGTAAGGGAACTGAATGGGCCGGTTAAGCGGGCACACGTGTTCGCACGCCTGAACGGGCTCAAGGCGGATGTGGTTATGCTTCAGGAGACACACCTGAAGGTGGCAGACCAGGTAAGATTGAGGAAAGGGTGGTTAGGTCAGGTGTTTCACTCGGGGCTAGATGCCAAAAATCGAGGGGTGGTGATCTTGGTGGGAAAGAAGGTGTCATTCGAGGCGTTGAGCATTGTGGCAGATAATGGCGGTAAGTACATAATGGTAAGTGGTAAGTTATAGACATAGACATAGAATTTACAGTGCAGAAGGAGGCCATTCGGCCCATCGAGTCTGCACCGGCTCTTGGAAAGAGCACCCTACCCAAGGTCAACACCTCCGCCCTATCCCCATAACCCAGTAACCCCATCCAACACTAAGGGCAATTTTGGACACTAAGGGCAATTTATCATGGCCGATCCACTTAACCCGCACATCTTTGGACTGTGGGAGGAAACCGGAGCACCCGGAGGAAACCCACGCACACACGGGGAGGATGTGCAGACTCCGCACAGACAGTGACCCAAGCCGGAATCGAACCTGGGACCCTGGAGCTGTGAAGCCATTGTGCTATCCACAAGGCTACCGTGCTGCCCACGAGTTGCAGGGAGAGAGGGTGAGAGGGTGGTACTGGTCAATGTGTATGCCCCGAACTGGGACGATGCGGGTTTTATGCGGCGTATGTTGGGTCGGATCCCAGACTTGGAAGTGGGGGGCCTGATAATGGGGGGAGACTTTAACACGGTGCTGGATCCGGGACTGGATCGCTCCAGGTCTAGGACGGGTAGGAAGCCGGTGGTGGCGAGAGTGCTGAGGGGGTTTATGGACCAGATGGGAGGGGTGGACCCTTGGAGATTTGCAAGACCGGGGGCTAGGGAATTTTCATTCTTCTCACATGTCCATAAGGCTTATTCCCGAATCGACTTTTTTATCTTGAATAGGGCGCTGATAGCAAGAGTTCAGGATACTGAGTGTTCGGCAATAGCCATTTCGGACCACGCCCCGCATTGGGTGGACTTGGAGATGGGGGAGGAGAGGGACCAGCGCCCGCTGTGCCGCTTGGAGTTGGGGCTGTTGGCGGACGAGGAGGTGAGCGAGCGGGTCCGAGGAAGTATAGAGAGGTACTTGGAGACCAACGACAACGGGGAGGTCTGAGTGGGGATGGTATGGGAGGCATTGAAGGCGGTGGTGAGGGGAGAGCTGATCTCTATTAGGGCCCACAAGGAGCGGAGGGAGCGGGGGGGAGAGGGAGGGGCTGGTGGGGGAGATGGTGAGGGTAGACAGGAGGTATGCGGAAGAGCCTGAGGAAGGATTGTTGAAGAAGAGGCGCAGCCTCCAGGCCGAATTCGACCTGGTGACCACCAGGATGGCGGAGGTGCAGTGGAGGAAGGCCCAGGGGGCGATTTACGAGTATGGGGAAAAGGCAAACCGGATGCTGGCGCATCAGCTTCAGAAGCGGGACGCAGCTAGGGAGATCGGGGGAGTTAAGGAGAGGGGAGGGAGTGTGGTGCGGAGTGGGGTTGGCATCAATGGGGTCTTCAGGGACTTTTACGAGGAATTATATCAATCCGAGCCCCCACGGGAGGAGGGAGGGATGGGCCGCTTCCTAGACCAATTGAGGTTTCCAAAGGTGGAAGAGGGACCGATGGCGGGATTTGGGGCCCCGATTGGGCTGGAGGAGCTGATCAAAGGGATAGGAAGCATGCAGGCGGGGAAGGCACCGGGGCCGGACGGTTTCCCGGTTGAATTTTATAAAAAATATATGGACCTGTTGGGCCCGCTGTTAGTTAGGACCTTCAATGAGGTAAGGGAGTGGGGGGGGGTGGGGTTTGCCCCCGACGCTGTCCCGGGCACTGATCTCCTTGATCCTGAAGCGGGACAAGGATCCCCTGCAGTGTGGGCCTTACAGACCGATCTTGCTAAATGTAGGTGCCAAGGTGCTGGCGAAGGTCTTAGCCACGAGGATTGAGGATTGTGTGCCGCAGATCATCCATGAAGACCAGACGGGGTTTGTGAAGGGGAGGCAGTTGAACGCGAATGTGCGGAGGCTTTTGAACGTTATCATGATGCCGGCGAGGGAGGGCGAGGCAGAGATAGTGGTGGCGATGGACGCTGAGAAAGCCTTCGATAGGCTAGAGTGGGGGTACCTGTGGGAGGTGCTGAAGAGGTTCGGGTTTGGGGAGGGGTTTGTCAGGTGGGTTAGGCTGCTATATGAGGTCCCGGTGGCGAGTGTGGCCACAAACAGGAGGAGATCCGAGTACTTTCAATTGCACAGAGGGACGAGACAGGGGTGTTCCTTATCCCCCCTGCTCTTCGCACTGGCGATTGAACCCCTGGCTATGGCACTGAGGGAGTCAAGGAACTGGAGGGGGTTGGTGCGGGGTGGGGAGGAGCATAGGGTGTTACTTTATGCGGACGACCTGCTGCTGTATGTGGCGGACCCGGTGGGAGGAATGCCAGAGGTAATGAGGATTCTTAGGGAATTCGGGGACTTTTCGGCGTGCAAGCTCAACATGGGGAAGAGCGAGCTGTTCATAGTTCATACAGGGGACCAGGAGAGGGGGATTGGCGAGCTCCCACTAAAAAAGGTGGAGAGGAGCTTCAGGTATTTGGGAGTCCAGGTGGCCAGGAGCTGGGGGGCCCTGCATAGGCTTAACTTTACAAGGCTGGTGGAGCAAATGGAGGAGGAGTTCAAGAGGTGGGATGCGTTGCCGCTGTCCCTGGCGGGTAGGGTGCAGTCAATCAAAATGACGGTGCTCCCAAGGTTTTTGTTCCTGTTCCAGTGCCTCCCCGTGTTCATCCCGAAGGCTTTTTTCAGGCGGGTTAACAGGAGTATAATGGGGTTTGTGTGGGCGCGAGGGACTCCGAGGGTGAGAAGGGTGTTCCTGGAGCGGAGTAGAGATAGGGGGGGACTGGCGCTGCCGAACCTCTGTGGATACTACTGGGCCGCCAATGCGACGATGGTGCGCAAGTGGGTGATGGAGGGGGAGGGGACTGCATGGAAGAGGCTTGAGATGGCGTCTTGTGTGAGTACGAGTCTGGGGGCGCTGGCAACGGCGCCGCTGCTGCTCCCTCCAAGGAGGTATACCACGAGCCCGGTGGTGGTGGCTGCCCTCAAAATTTGGGGGCAGTGGAGGCGGCACAGGGGGAAGTTGGGGCCTCAGCGGGGACCCCATTACCGGGGAACCACCGGTTCGCCCCAGGAAGAACAGCTGGAGGGTTTGCGGGGTGGCACAGGGCAGGGATACGAAAGTTGGGGGACCTGTTTGTGGACGGGAAGTTCGCGAGCCTGGGTGAGCTGGAGGAGAAGTACGGGCTCTCCCCAGGGAACACCTTCAGGTACTTACAGGTAAGGGCGTTTGCCAGACGGCAGGTGGTGGAATTCCCGCGGCTACGGCCACACACAGTACAGGACAGGGTGCTCTCGGAGGGGTGGGTGGGAGTGGGGAAGATCTCGGAAACTTACCAGGTGATGCAGTAGGAGGAGAAGGCCTTGGTGGTGGAGGTAAAAGATAAGTGGGAGGAGGTGTTGGGAGAGGAAATCGAGGAAGGGACGTGGGCAGATGCCCTGGGGAGGGTGAACTCTTCCTCATCGTGCGCGAGGCTCAGCCTCATACAGTTTAAGGTGCTGCACAGGGCACACATGACCGGGACAAGGGTGAGCCGTTTTTTGGGGGGTGAGGACAGGTGTGTTAGGTGCTCAGGGAGCCCAGCAAATCACACCCATATGTTCTGGACATGCCCAGCGCTGGAAGAATGTTGGAAGGGTGTAGCGAGGACGGTGTCGAGGGTGGTATGATCCAGGGTCAAACCGGGCTGGGGGCTCGCAATATTTGGAGTGGCAGAGGAGCCAGGAGTGCAGGAGGCGAAGGAGGCCGGAATTCTGGCCTTTGCGTCCCTGGTAGCCCGGCGAAGGATTCTTCTTCAGTGGAAGGATGCGAGGCCCCCAAGCGTGGAATCCTGGATCAACGATCTGGCGGGGTTTATTAAGTTGGAGAGGGTGAAATTCGCCTTGAGAGGGTCGGTACAAGGGTTCTTTAGGCGGTGGCAACCGTTCTTAGACTTCCTGGCAGAGCGGTAGACACTGGTCAGTGGCAGCAGCAACTCGGGCGGGGGGGGGGGTCACTTTATTATTTTTTGTTTTTGTTATTCACACTGGAGGGTCTGAGGGGGTGTATATACTTGTTGTATTAAGTCGGGGTGTTAATGTTAATTTATTATTTATGTACAGGGGGGAGGGGGTATGGAGGGTTGCTTTTCTGGACTGTGTTTTGTACTTAACCCTGTTGGGTTCCTTTTTCATTTTGTTATTGATATTTTATGAAAACCTTTAATAAAAATTGTTTTACAAAAAAAAAAAGAATCTATCTACCTCTGCCGTAAAAATATCAAAGACTCTGCTTCCACCACCTTTTGAGGAAGAGAATTCCAAAGACTCACAACCATCTGAGAGAAAATAATTCACGTCATCTCCATCTTAAATGGGCGACTCCTCATTTTTAAGAAGTGACCCATAGTGTTAGATTCTCCCACAAGAGGAACCATCCTTTTCACATCCACCCTGTCAAGACCCCTCAGGACACCCTTCCAATACCTATGTAATAGAGATTCACTCTCACTTTGCATGCGTATCGCCTCCTTCATATCACACACCATTGCCTAATGCCCAGCTGCACCAAGTGCACTGAGACAGCTGAGGTATTGACCAAAGGCAGCCTACCCTACACTGGGGTACCCCACCCCATTGAGGAAGCAAGGGTGCAGGTGACAAGGCAGCAATAAATGCATAAACTAACACCAGTAACCGTGCAAAACGTTTTTTGGAAGCACCCTATCTGATTTTGACATGTTTCAAGTCACAACACCTGTGAATGCATAGTTTGCTCTTTTTGATGGGTTTGCGAGTGTTTCTACCAGGTACCACCCCTGTGCTCGCAGTGGAGTGGAGGCAGGCTGATGATTAGGCTGCTCGGTGACCTGGGTTGGCTTTGCCTGCCCTCAACTGGCTGCCTGAGGCCTGGAGGGCTCCAGCACGATGAGGGTGTTGTCAGGTGCAGGTACCCTCCCCACCATAGCCATGGTTACTGGAGGTGCTCGGGAAGAGATGAAGAACCGCTGTCCACACAGTGCACACTGAGAGAAGGCCCCTGATGTTTAAGGCAACTGCTCCTCCTGCCATGCAAGCACACATACCTCTCCGCTGATCCGAGAAGGACGGGGACCTGGTGGAGACTCCAGGTATCTTGTCTCTCTCTCTCACTTCGTTGCTATTGCATTGAGCTTATGGACAAGGCAGGTCTGCAAGACATTTTGGCCTCAGTGGTGCTCTGGATCTGGCTTTCCATGAGGATCATCAACCTTCTTGTTCGGGGAAGCAATGCACGTGCACAGCTAAGACATGGCAACACGGCCTAGATGGGCTCCTACCTCGTTTGCATGTGAATACGCATAGCTTCTTGAAGCTCTACCAGATGTTCTTTTACCTCTTACTGCAAATCTGGCAGATCAATGTGGCTGACATGAGAGGCCCATCATTAGCCTGGGGCTCAGCATGAGCCTGACCTCCCACAGCCCTCTGACGGCCAGTGCCTTGGCTGTCACAGCCCCTGTCAGCTGCTTGGGTGCCTATATGATGAACTCATCAGATTGTGACCCTGAATCCAATCATGAGCAAATCCTCAAAGACATCAGAGTATTTGCGCTGGTGGACTGCAGACTGCACCCCATCCCCACTTCCCTGACGAGGCCTGCCGAGACCTGCATAAATGGACACAAACAGTTAGGGGTTAAGGGCTTCACTCTCCTCCCACTCATTTTCAGCGGTGAACTTATGAGCTTGATGCCTCCTCACTCTCTTGGGTTGCCATTCTAGGTACGTCATCTGCAAACCCATGACTGTGAGCCATCCAACCCAAGGTGCTCCTTTTCTGTACGACTCAGTACTCTGGTGTTAGGGGCCTCTTTAGTGCTTTTGGACCTCTCTTTATTTTTTAGGGCCTGTTTTTCCCATCGGCAGAAGGAGGGACACTGAGTTTCCACACAAAGACTAGCACAGCATATATATCCAGGTGGCATCCCGTTGGCCCATGATGTGGGGTCATAAATGCCTCTTCCATATGTCTGACCTCAAAGGAAGTATGCAAAGATAGACATCTGTCTACCATGGAGATGCGATCGTGCATCGTTCAGCAGCTGTTCTGGTGCAGCCTTGCCAGTGCCTGTTTGATCACTCGTACCCCATGCCATGCTCCATCCTCTGCCCAATCAAATGAAGAAATCAGCCTGCCCACCCTCTTGAAAAATTCTATGTAAAAAATGTTCATCTTCACTGTCTGTACCCGGCCCGCCAGCGAGAGAGGAAGATTATCCCACCTCAACAATTCAGCCTTCACCCTCCCCACTAAGCTTGAGAAATTCAACTTCCGAAGCCCTGCCCAATCCCGGGCCACCTGCAACCCCAGGCACCTGAAGTGAGATGGAATGGCAACCTCCCATACCCCAGCTCCCGCCCCTGGAGAGGAAACAACAAAATACTCGCATTTCCCCAGATTCAGCTTATACCTTGAAAATGTCCCAAATCTTTGAATAGAATCATAGAATTTACAGGGCAAAAGGAGGCCATTCGGCCCATCGAGCCTGCACCAGCCCTTGGAAAGAGCACACAACTTAAGCCCATGCCTCCACCCTATCCCCATAACCCAACCTAACCTTTTGGACACCAAGGGGCAATTTAGCAATTTTGAAGCAAACCCTTATGTCCTCCACTGAGGAGCCCAGTTCCGAAATGTATAACAGCAAATCATCTGCATACAAGGACACCCTATTTTCCACACCCCCATCCCACCACCCTCACTAACCTTTCCACAACTCCGAGCTCCTCAGCCCAATGGCCAAGGGCTCTATCGTCAATGCAAATAGAAGGGGGGACATGGGACACCCCTACCTCATTCCCCGGTGCAATAAATAATACCCTGAATTCATATCATTCGTGCGCACGTTCATCATCAGCTCCTTATACAGCAGCTTTACCCATGCCACAAACGTAGGCCCAATCCCAAACTTTTCCAACACTGTAATTAGATAACTCCATTCCACTCATCAAATGCCTTCTCCGCATCTAATCCCACCACCACCTCCAACTCACTTCCCTCTGCCGGATAGAGCAACACGTTCAGCAGCCACCTCACATTCGATGACAACTGTCTGCCCTTAACGAACCCCATCTGATCCTCCCAAATCACCCTCGGAAGGCCCACGTCCAACCTTAATGTCAGCGCTTTTGCCAGTATCTTGGCATCTACATTCAGCAGAGATATGGGCCTAAACGGCCCACACGCCACTAGGTCCTTATCCTTCTTCAGCAGCAACAAGACGGAAGCCTGTCCCATTGTTTTTCGCAAAATTCTCCTGACCATTGTGCCCTCGAACATTTCCACCAACAAAGGCGCCAGCTTATCCTTAAATTTCTTGTAAAATTCCACCGGGAACCCATCTGGCCCTGCCACTTTCCCCACCTGAATCTTCCTGCTTGCCGCCTTCCCTTCCTCTACCCCCATTGGCTCCACCAGCTTCGCCTTCTTCATTTTGCCCAACCTCGGACACTCTTAGCCCTCCCCAAAATCTCTCTCATCCCCTGCTCAACCTCTGGTGGTTCCAACTTATACAATTCCTTATAAAACTCCTCAAACACCTTGTTAATCCGCTCCGGGGCCACCACCAACTCCCCCATCCTGTCCTGAACCATCTCCCCCGCCGTGGCTTGCCTACAAAGCTGACCTGCCAACATACGACCTGCCTTCTCCCCGTGCTAAGAGAGAGCCCCCGTCGCCCTTCTCAGTTGATGCACTGCTTTCCCTGTGGACAGAAGGTCGAACCTCGCCTGCAACTCCTTCCTCTTTGCCAGGAGCCCCGGACCCGGGTCCCTGCGTGCCTCCTGACCACCTCCAAAATCTCTTTTATCAACCGTTGCCGTTCCTCCCTCTCCACCCGCATCTCACATCTGATGACCAGGTTATGAACTGCAATGGAGAGGGTGTGTTGCCCCCACATGCCCAGTCAGGGTTTACCTTGGCTGTACATTCTTCCTAGTTTTTGGTGCACGCCCGGGTCCCTCCAAATCATATGGTCGTCAGATTTGATCGTGATGGAGACAAAAGATCAGTCTGCCCAGTTCACAAAACACATAGCCTCACTCATGACTTGATTTACTTTGGCTCCCGAGGCCTGTTCGAACTGGTCTGCTAATTTCCAGCAGATCTAAGCAAAATACTACTATCTTGTCCATGGACAGGGAGGCTTTCACCCTTTTTAAAAATTCTCTTTTGCCTTCTGAATACCTTTGAGGATGAAGAACCTCTTGATGTTCACTTTGATTGTTTCCTACCAGTGTATCAGGGACTCAAAGAGGGGTTTCATGAAGCTGCAACACTTGGAATCCCTTTTGCATTACTCCATTTTTTCTGGTGTCAACAATTTCACATTCAGCTTCCATGTCCTGCTGTGGGTAGTCTAGTGGGTGTCAGTCAGTCAGTAGGAGGCATCAGTCAGAAAAGAACACAAATGAGTGTCTCCAGCTATGCATGGTTGGCACACAACAGTAAGTCTGTCCTGCAACAGGTGGACCTGTCTGTCTTCATCTACATTGCTCTTCATCTGTTGGATTACTGAAGACACTGTGCAGTTTGACATCTTTTACTACTTCCATCAGCAGCCTGGATGTAGTCCTGGTTGGCTGTCTGCCCTCCTGGACATCCAGCCACAGTGATGATGCAGTTGAAGTCACCTCCTAGCATTATCAGCCGAGGCATTGCTGACAAGCATGGGAGTTTCTGGAAGATGGCTAATTGCTCAATCTTTTGAGCTGGGGTATACACATTGATTAAACAGAGCCAAATGTTTTTATACAATCTGTCTGCTATGTGGGGGTGGTCGTCTAACACTTCCTTAAATTTGATGATACTGACGGTGTCTTTCCCACATCAGAATATCTAGGCCATAGGAATGGCAATCTTTCCCTCCTGACCAGATCGATGACCCATGGGACCATCACTGCACCCATTGCTGGTAGGTTCTGAAGTGCTACATCACTCTGCAGTTTAGTGGAGCTCAGTGGCATGGATATAGTATCTGTTGTCATGCATATGTCAGAAGACAATTTCTACATAGTCTGTTTGGACTCATTTACGAGCAATGCCTGAAGCTGCATGAGGTAGCTATTTTTTCCATGATATTCTCCCAATTTCCACTAACGATCGAGTTGGACTCCTTAATGCTCTCTGCTGTTATGCAGTGTATGCACGTCTGTCAATACTTAACTGAGTTGCTGATACAACTTTAGAATTGTTCTTCATATGATAGCTCTCTAAGAGTGCACCATTTGGTTCAGCTGAGCCAGTGTGGGAAAAAACAGACGTGTGAGAGTGAGAAGGTCTGGGGCAGGATTCTCCATTTCTGAGACTAAGTGTTGACGCCAACACAGGACTCGTGGACTTTCACAACAGCAAGACTGGCGCCGAACGTGGATCGATTCAGCAACTGCGGAGGGGCTAGCACTGGCACCACGTGGAACACAATCGTTTCCAATGAAAAATGGTGTGGGATTTGCTGGGTCCATGATTGACACTCGGGAGGCTGACAAGCTACAGCCGCACATACACATTACATTCCCCACACGCACTCATCCCAGCCAACAAGATGGTACTGGTTATGCTGGAGCGCGAGCATACGGCTGATAGTTTGGCTGGGGCCAGAGGGCGCCCGGGGGCTGGCCTGGGGGGACACCTATACGGCACGTGGTGTTAAGCTCACAGTGGGCAGTCAGCAGCATGTGCAGCTGCATGGCTGCCTTGCCGGCCACCGCAATGGTGTTCCATGCCCATCCATCCTGACCCCACAGCCCACCCCCTGGCCACCCCTCCCCCCCCCTCCCCGCTACTCCCGCTCCCTCTACTGTACTCTACTGTAGCCCAACTGTCAGATGTTGGACACTTTCCGTATCCCCTCTCCCTCCCTCAACAGCCACGGCGCCAGTTTCACGATTTTTAAAAGCATACGTGAACCGCGCTGTCGGGAACTCGGCCCATCAGAGGTGGAGCATCACAGAGGCCCCGGAGAATACCAGGTTGGGTCTGCTAATAGCATACAAACGGTGTTTACTGTACATGCGTTCCAGACCGCATTGACGCCGCTGTCGAGGTGACAAGAGAATTGCGATTTGGCGTCAAATCGTCCCCCGCCGTGATTTTGGTGTTGGAACCTATTCTCCGCCCAGTCGCATTTCGTGATTTTGGCATCAGCCAACAGAGAATCTTGCTCCTGGTCTTTACCAATGGATACAGTGTATTAAGTTATGGTGTCAAGGAGACACATGAATCACATTGCATAAGGATTAGGGTGAATGTCAACAGTGCATTGATAAATAGGGAAGTGATGAAATAAATAGAAAGTGAAAGCTGGGTGTTGCTGAAATTTGAATAGTGGTGAGGAGTGATCTAGTGGAGAATGCTCAGCAAGATAGGATGTAGTTGAACTTTGCAGTTGAGAGATTTTCTGGCAGAACTGTAGCAAGATTAGTGCTGCAACATCATAAGAGGCACCATAATTTAAGAGAAAGTTCTCCCAATGATGGCCTTGTATGAGACCATGACCTTCAATAGATGAGTACTGCATGACAATATGGTGAGCAAGTAGTTTGCCAAAAGGTTTCCTTCCTTCCTTTAAGGATTCTTGGCATTTCACTCTCACCCCAGGAACTGTCACCAAGTGAAGCCTGGTGGTTCTGGGGAGCAGCAAGAGCAGATATGGACACACCATGCCCAGAACTAGGGCTCCTTCGCTCTCTGATATTTGCACATGGTGGGCAGGAAAGGAGTAATGAGCAGAGTCAGGATCGGGTTAGAACAGTGAGGTAATGGCCAAATCTGCACTGCTATCTCACCTGGAAAATATAACCCTCACAGTTCACTGGAAGCATCAATGGTACACGTTTCGTATTTTAATTTTGCCTTTGATAATAAATATTTAACTTGGTCAACACCAAGAAGAGAGTGACAGTGACTGGATACTAGAGAAAATGCAGGTGTTGGGTTGGATGTGTGGAGTAATGAGAAAGCACAAAATCAGGAACCAGCACATCAGTGAGTCAATGAAGATTGTGGGAGCATCAAAGAAAGTAGCTGAGAAGAGATTGAAATGGTATGGTCATCTGTGCGGAGAGAGAAAAGAAATGTGGTGAGGTGAGTGATGGAGATGGGACTCCCAGGAGGAAGACCTAAGATGGGGGGGAACGGTAGCACAGTGGTTAGCACAGTTGCTTCACAACTCCAGGCTCCCAGGTTCGATTCCCAGCTTGGGTCACTGTATGTGTGGAGTCTGCATGTTCTCCCCGTGTCTGCGTGGGTTTCCGCCGGGTGCTCCGGTTTCAAAAATGTGCAGGTTAGGGGGATTGGCCTTGCTAAATTGCTCTTAGTGTCCAAAGGGGTTGGGTGGGGTTGTTGGGTTTCGGGATAGGGTGGGGGTGCGGGCTTAGGTATGGTGCTCTTTCCAAGGGCCTGTGCAGACTCGATGGGCCGAATGGCCTCCTTCTGTACTGTAAATTCTATGATTCTAAGACCAGATGGAAAGGTGCGACGGTGCGAGACTTAAACGCAACAGGATTGGAATAGAAATGGGGTAACAGGGATGCAGGAGATGGAGACCAGTATTGCGGCAACCCCAAACAAAATGGGAGAATGTAAAAGAAGAAGTGTTAAAGATTTAGGGTGAAATTTTCTGCTCCCGCCAGCAGCGGGTATCGTCGTGGGTGGGAGGAAAAATATCTATTTTCTGAAGGTGGGATAAACTGCTGGAATTTTGTTCTCCTGACTTTCAAGGCAGGTTAAAGGCAGGCTGAGCCTCCCAACAAACAATGTCAAGAACTCTGTTTGCATGCTCATTAAAAGACCACCTTGGTGGAATTAAGCACCTCTTCGAAGTTAAGATCCCCACCAGTGAGAATTTAGAACTTTCAGTTTTATGACTATTGATAAGTGACATGCACCTGACAAGCTTCACCTCTTCCACAACTTTGAGATCTGTAAATATTGCTTCTCCTTCTTGAGGACCTTGCATAACTTCACTCATATTGAGTGCAATTAACTAACAGTGGTCCAAGTCTGGACAAGGGAGACAGGCAAAGGCAGCAGGGGATGGAGAGGAGTGGCAGAGTGAAAGGGTGGAGTGAAGGCATGTCAGGGCAGCAGGCCTATGGGACAAGGATGGGAGAGTGCCCAGGAAAGGGGGGCAATGTCGGGGGAAGGCAGAGGGAGAATGCTGGGGAAAGGAGGGATGAGAGTATCTGATAAGTTGAGGATGGAGGAGTGTCTTAGTGAGTGTGGTTGATGGTGTCAAGGGTGAGGTCCTGGGGGGAGAACTCCAGGTACTGCTACTTAGAGGGAGCAGCCACAGACAGAGGGGCAAGTGAGATGTGGCAGGTCGAAGGTGAGAGTCTGGCAGGTGAGGATATCGTCAGGTGGGTCAGAAAATGAGAGGGGATAGGGAATATTAACCCTCAATCGACAACACAAAAGTAGATTATCTGGTTGTGGGTGGAATTTCCTGCACTTGCCAGCAGTGGGAATCATGGTGGGCGAGGGCACTTAATTTGGCAGGATACAAGAATATCCTTTCCTGACAGCGGGATAAACTGTTGGAATTCTGTTCTCCTGACTTTCAAGGTGGGTTAAAGGCAGGTTGAGCTTCCTGACGAAAAATGTAGAGAACTCCATTTGCATACACGAGCATCTGACCCGTACTCATTAAACGGCCACCGAGCTGGAATTCAGTTCACCCTTCAAATTAAGTTCCCCGCCAGCAGGAAATTAGAACGTTCAGTTTTACAATTGTTTGTGAGTAGTGTGCAACTGGCAAACTTCACCTCTTCCACAACTTTGAGGATCACAGGTGTTGCATTCTCCTTCTTGGAGATCTTCCATAACTTTACTCGGATGCCTTAGCAAATGCTGCACCAAGGTTGGTCAAGGGAGGCAGGCGAAAACTGGAAGAGAACAGCAAGGGTGTAATGATGGCTGGGCAGGGAAGGCAGATGTACGGGGAATGGTGGGAAGAGTGCCTGGGGAAGAGGAGATTGTCTGGGGAGTGGGGGTGCCGTGTCTCAGAGAGCAGGGTCAGTCGTGGTATCTGAGAGGACAGGGTCAGTGGTATCAATGGCAGGGCCCTGGGCATGGGGAGAACTCAGGGTACTGGTGATAGAAGGGAACAGTGAGAGGGAGGTGACTGCGGTCCAGGTTGAGAGTCTGGTGGGTGAAGGTTTCATCAGGGGCAGGGGGGGCCATGGAGGGTAATAATACAGGTGGCTTGGATAATGGGAGGTGACAAGGTCAGGGTGGGCATGGGGACAGTAACAGGTGTGAGCTCTGAGGGGCGGAAAGGTATGTGTGGGTGAATGGTGTTAGGGCCCAGGGTAACGGGCAAGTTCAAGAGTGGCAGAGGAGAAAGGAATAGTGATATTGGGTGGGTCTACGGTGATGGTGGGAGTTTGGTGGAGGAGGGTAGAAAGTGGTGGTTGATAGGTGCTGCACACTATTTTTCTAACTTGACCTTGACCATGCAATTAGTTAGTCAGTTATGAGAACCCTTGAAGAGGGTGAAGCATCTCATAGGTGGGTGAAGTTCAAGATCAGCACAAGATCAGCTTATTGTGACAAGAAGCGATTTTCATTTTTCATTTTCAAGTGGCCAGCCATTATTAGTGACATCCTAATAATTAGAAAGAAAGAGAAGATTTAATGGGCAGAATTTAATTCCATTCTCTGGAGTGGGCTGGGCAACAGATTAGGCATTAGAATCAGAAGAGCAGGCGAGAGGTCGAGTGCCCATCATCTTCACTATTCCTTCCGATTCAGTAGGGCAGGGAAGATCAAGGACAGCTCTCCCTCCCAGAGGCAAATTGAGGCCTTTTAGTGGCAAATTAGTATTGCATTCACATACATACAAACAACTCAAATCTGCCTCTATTTGTTTGGCAATCTTACTTAATTTCTTCCTCCTTGTGACGTTCATATAACTTTCCTATTTTTCCTGTATTTCTTGGCTCTTTTCTCTTTCTGCTCCCTCATCTTTACTCTTCCTTGGCCATACATTTTTCCACGTTGTCCTAGAAATGATCAGAGTGGCCATAGGGATGGTAAGGGTGTTGGATCTGAGGGGAGCAAAGGCAAGTGAAGGCTGATGGTAATAGGCTCGGGGAAGTTCAAGGGTGACAGAGGGGAGAGGAATGATGATATTGGGTGCGTCTATAATGATGGGGGAAATTTGGTGGGTGACAGGAAATGTCTTCACTGGAAATGTCTACCCCCGAAATCACTCTATCCTGGATCCCCTGTGTCGGGAGCAGCGGAAATTCCCTCACCTGTTGCCTCGTAAACGCCCTCATTTGCATGTATCTAAAGATATTCCCCGGGGGCAACTCATACTTTTCCTCCAGCGCTCCCAGGCTCGCAAACGTCCCGTCAATAAACAAGTTTCTCAATCTCCTAATTCCTGCCCGATGCCAGCTCTGGAACCCTCCGTCCATCCTTCCTGGGCCAAACCTATGGTTGTTCCTGATCGGGGACCACACCGAGGCACCCGTCACACCCCTATGTCGCCTCCATTGCCCCCAGATCCTTAAGGTTGCTGCCACCACTGGGTTCGTGGTGTACCTTTTCGGGGAGAGCTGTAGCGGCGCCGTCACCATGGCCTTTAGGCTTGTTTCTTTACAGGACGCCATCTCCAGCCTCTTCCACGCCGCCCCCTCTCCCTCCCTCATCCACTTGCGAACCATCACTCCATTGGTGGCCCAGTAATAATCATCCAGATTCGGCAACGCCAGTCCCCCTCTGTCCCTGCTGCGTTGCAAGAACCCCCTCCTTACCCTCGGGATCTTCCCTGCCCACACAAAATTCATAACACTCCTTTCTATTTTCTTAAAAAAGTCCTTAGTGATCAGAATGGGGAGACATTGAAACACAAAAAGAAACCTTGGGAAGACCATCATCTTGACCGCCTGCACTCTACCCGCCAGTGAGAGCGGCAGCATATCCCACCTCTTGAAATCCTCCTCCATCTGCTCCATCAGCCACGTCAGATTGAGTTTGTGTAAAGATCCCCAGCTCCTGGCTACCTGAATCCCCAAATATCGGAAGCACCTTTCCGCTCTCCTTAACGGCAGGCCGTCTATCCCTCATCCCTGATCCCCGGGGCGTACTACGAAAAGCTCACTCTTCCCCATATTAAGCCTATATCCCGAAACATCTCCAAACTCCCTCAATATCTGCATAACCTCTGTCATCCCCTCCACAGGATCCGCCACATACAGCAGTAGGTCATCTGCGTAGAGTGACACTCGGTGTTCCTCTCCCCCTCTAACCACCCCCCTCCATTTCCTAGAGTCTCTCAACGCTATGGCCAGTGGTTCAATTGCCAGCGCGAACAGTAATGGGGACAGAGGGCACCCCTGCCTTGTTCCCCTATGTAACCGAAAATACTCCGATCTCTGCCGATTTGTGACTACACTTGCCACTGGGGCCCCATAGAGGAGTTTAACCCAACTGACAAACCCCTCTCCGAACCCAAACCTCCTCAGCACCTCCCATAAATACTCCCACTCTGCCCTATCAAATGCCTTCTCTGCATCCATCGCTGCCACTATCTCTGCCTCCCCCTCCACTGGGGGCATCATTATCACCCCCAACAGCCGTCGCACGTTAACATTCAATTGCCTCCCCTTTACAAACCCTGTCTGGTCTTCATGCACCACCCCCGGGACACAATCCTCGATCCTCATCGCCAGCACTTTTGCCAGGAACCTGGTGTCTACATTCAGGAGCGAGATAGGCCTATATGACCCGCATTGCAGCGGATCTTTATCTCGCTTCAGGATTAATGATATCGTCGCCTCCGACATTGTCGGGGGTAGAGTCCCCCCTTCTCTGGCCTCGTTAAAGGTTCTTGCCAACAGCGGGGCCAACAAGTCCACATACTTCCTATAAAATTCCACCGGGAACCCGTCTGGTCCCAGGCCTTCCCTGCCTGCATGTTCCCCAGCCCTTTAGTCATCTCGTCCACCCCGATTGGCGCCCCCAGACCTGCCACCTCCTGCTCCTCCACCTTCGGGAACCTTAGTTGGTCCAAAAACTGTTGCATTCCCTCTTTTCCCTCCGGGGGTTGGGACCTATATAGCCTCTCATAAAAGGTCTTAAACACCTCATTTACCTTCCCTGCACTCCGCACCGTAGTTCCCGTTTCATCCCTAATGCCCCCTATTTCCCTCGCCGCTATCCGCTTACGAAGCTGGTGGGCCAGCAGCCGGCTCGCCTTTTCCCCATATTCGTATCTCATCCCTTGTGCCTTCCTCCACTGTGCCTCTGCCTTTCCTGTGGTCAGCAGGTCAAACTCCGTCTGAAGTCTTCGCCTCTCCCTATGTAGTCCATCGTCCGGGGCCTCCGCATATCTTTTATCCACACTCAAAATCTCCCCCACTAATCTCTACCTTTCTTTGCCCTCTTTTTTCTCCTTGTAATCCCTAATGGAGATCAACTCTCCCCTCACCACCGCCTTCAGCGCTTCCCATACTACCCCCACCTGGACCTCACCATCATCTTTGGCCTCCAGGTACCTTTCAATACATCCCCGCACCCTTCCACATTTTCCCTCATCCGCCAATAGTCCCACATCCAGTCGCCAGAGTGGGCGCTGCTCCCTCTCCTCTCCAAGCTCCAGATCCACCCAGTGCGGGGCATGGTCTGAAATGGCTATGGCCGAGTACTCCGTTCCTGCCACCCTCAAAATCAGTGCCCTACTCAAAACAAAGAAATCTATCCGGGAGTATACCTTATGAACATGGGAGAAAAAGGAAAACTCTTTGGCCAACGGCCTAGCAAATCTCCACGGATCCACTCCCCCCATTTGCTCCATAAACCCCCTGAGCACCTTGGCCGCTGACGGCCTTCTTCCGGTCCTGGATCTAGACCGATCTAACCCTGGATCCAGCACAGTATTGAAATCCCACCCCCATTACCAGGCTTCCTAGCTCCAGGTCCGGGATACATCCCAGCATCCGCTTCATAAATCCCGCATCATCCCAGTTTGGGACATATACATTTACCAGCACGACCTCCTTTCCCTGCAATCTACCACTCACCATCACATATCTACCACCGTTGTCCACCACTATATTCCTAGCCTCGAACGACACCCGTTTCCCCACCAATATAGCCACCCCTCTATTTTTCGCGTCCAACCCTGAGTGGAACACCTGTCCCACCAATCCTTTCCTTAACCTGACCTGATCCGCCACCTTCAGGTGCGTCTCCTGAAGCATGACCACGTCTGCCTTCAGTCCTTTTAAGTGCGCGAACACTCGGGCCCTCTTAATCGGCCCATTTAGGCCTCTCACATTCCACGTGATCAGCCGGATTGGAGGGCTGCCCGGCACCCCCCCCCCCCAACCCAAACCAACTAGCCATCACCTACTCTAGGCCAGTCCCACGTCCAGGTCCCGCGCACCCACCTGTCCCCCAGGCGGCGCACTCCCGTCCCGACCACCTCTTCCCTTGCCAGCTCCCTCTTGATCCCAGCAGCAGCAACCCAGTTGTCCCCCCCTCCCCTCCCCCCCACTAGATCCCCATCTAGCATGGTTACTCCCCCCATAATGCTTCCGAAAGTCAGCTGACTCCAACTGACCCCGGCCGCCCCGCTCTCTCCTTGACCCCCCCGTGTGTGGAACTCTCATCCTCCTTGCGCCTATCTTCCCGCCATCATCTCCCTAGCGCGGGAAAAACCCCGCGCTTTCCTAGATCAGCCCCGCCCCCTATGGCGCAGCTTCCCCGACAGCCCCGTTCCCCTTCCCCATCCCCCACCCATGTCCCTTTTTCCACCGGCGCCCACATTTCTCAGTGTCCTCCCGTCAAGAAAAAAAAAGGGATTCTTCTCTTCCCTTTCCTCTCCCCATCTATCATCCCGATACGGTGAACCTCCCATTCCCCAATTTACATTTCTGTACATCAACATCATCATCTCCCCCACAGCATCAGTCCCTCAGTTCTGGTCCAATTTCTCTTTTTGGATGAAGGTCCATGCCTCTTCCGACGTTTCAAAATAGTAGTGTCTATCTTGGTACGTGACCCACAATCGCGCCGGCTGCAGCATCCCAAACGTTACTTTCCTCTTGTGAAGCGCCGCCTTGGCCCGATTAAAACTCGCTCTCCTTCTCGCCACCTCCGCGCTCCAGTCCTGATACACTTGTATCACCGCATTCTCCCACCTGCTACTCCGCACCTTCTTGGCCCAGCTCAAAACAGCCTCTCTGTCGGTGAAGCGGTGAAATCTCACCACTATCGCCCTTGGTGGTTCTCCAGCCTTTGGTCTCCTCGCAAGGACCCGGTGAGCCCCTTCCACCTCCAGGGGGCCCGAGGGGGCCTCAGCTCCCATTAGCGAATGGAGCATCGTGCTCGCATAAGCCCCAACGTCAGCTCCCTCCACTCCCTCGGGGAGACCCAGAATCCGGAGGTTCTTTCTCCTCGAGCTGTTCTCCAGGACTTCGAGTCTTTCGATACACCTCTTGTGTAGCGCCTCGTGCGTCTCCATTTTTACCGCCAGGCCCAGAATCTCATCCTCGTTCTCAGCTGCCTTCTCCTTCACCCCACGGAGCTCTATCGCCTGGGCCTTTTGCGTTTCTTTTAGCCCTTCGATTGCCAACAACATCGGCGCCAGCACCTCCTTCTTTAATTCCTCCACACACCGTCTAAGGAATTCCTGCTGATCCGGGCCCCATGTCGTCTGGGCTCCATCCGTCGCCATCTTGCTTCTTCCTTCTCTTCTCTGCCGCTGCTCCAAAGGATCCTTCACAATCTGGCCACTACCACTGATCCTTTCCATACACACCCGGGGGGACTCCTTACTTCGTCACCCCACACTGGGTTTGGTCCGAAAAAATTTCAGTTGGGGCTCCCAAAAAGAGCCCAAAAGTCCATTAGAACGGGAGCTGCCGAAATGTGCGGCTTAGCAGTGCATCGCCGCAACCGGAAGTCAATCCACGACTTCTAACTTCCATCCTCCCGGATGAATGGTCATGATCAACAAGGGATTATGCGGTTAGCTTTTTGATGCTGCCAAGGCAAGGGTCACTCTAGGGTTAATCCAGAGAGAATTGAAAACTGCGATTCTCTCCGGTGTGATTGGGTTTTGGAAATTCCATGCCCCCCCCCCCCCGTGAGGGGGACACGGGGGAAAAGGGACATGCTGAGGCAGAGTCCTGGCACTGCCCTGGCACAGGTTTTAGCAGTGCCAACCTGTGCTTGGGCAGTGCCAGGGCCGCACCAATGCGGGGGGGGGGGGAGCAGATGTTGAGTGGGGAGGGATACTGGCGGTGAATGTCGGGTTTGGTGGGGGGCTTGCCAGTGAAGAATGTCGAGGGGGGGGGGGGGGAGGTGACTTCCGTGCTGTGGCTGAGCGTCGTTAGACTATAGTGCTCATTGCAGTGCCCTTTAAAGGTGGCGCCCTGATCTGTTTGGAGTCGGTTCCCGGCTCTAAGCGGCCCGCGCCACTAGAGCAATGGTGTACACCACGCCCACTCACTTTCTTTTGGCAAAGAGGCTCAAAATTCCGTGAGAAATCCCATCGTGCCATCGGCAGGATTCAGACCATTTTTCCCACCAGAACTGACACTTTGCCTTGTTTTGGTAAGATTCCGCCCTTTATAGAGTTTCGAGGATAGTGAAGACAGGCAGAAAAGTGTCCACATGAAGTTTCTTGCACATGGCTCTCATCAACCTGGTCAAATAGCAATGTCTCCATACGTATTTGTGAATGAACATGAGGAACACCCATCTCTCGTCCTCCAGGATGTCCTTTGCATGGAAGGGATGGGGCTGCCATGTCTAGACGGAGGCACGGTGAAGCCACTTGCTTGCTGGCTTTGAGATAGAGGGAAATACGTTAAGAACATACTCACTTAATGTATCACCAATCCGTTTACACATCCACTGAGGCATCGATGATGCAGGCTGCAGGCAACCCTGCCTTGGTAATGGCTCTCATGCAGATGAGGGCCCATCGCAGGTTGGCACAGGGTCAGAAGGAGCAAGGGCCTGATCAGCAAGTGGCAGCTGGGCCTCTATTCAGGCAGGAGGCTGGCCAATATGGAATACTGCAATGGCGAGCATTGCCTGACCATGCGTGCATCGCTGCCTGTGCTCTTATCTGGAGATGAACAAAAGGTAATGTTGGAGGCACCCTCTTATGTCCCAGGATGTGGTTGCTCACACCTGCCAGCTTTTCCAGGATGAACTGTGACCACAAGGGCTCTGCAGGAGTAGTGCCGAGCCCCTGGCCTACATTGAGTCGAAGTCTGACTGGGTGACCTTAAGCACTTTCAACTCTGAGGTAATGGCAGGGTAGGTGACTTCCTACTCACCCCACCACAAGATTCATTGAGCTCCTCACAGATGCATAATTAATTAACTGAAAGGCAGAATATTGCATGTGTTCATCTGCCCGACCACCCAGTGGGAATTGCACCGACCTTCCCATCCACCATCGGACTTAGTCTCCAGAATGGAAAATTCCGCCCTTAGTTCATATGATAAGCCTATTTTAATCTTGGCATTTATTATGGAATAAGGAGGGAGATGCCATTTAATTGTAAAATGAAATGAAAAAATGAAAATCGCTTATTGTCACAAGTAGGCTTCAAATGAAGTTACTGTGAAACGCCCCTAGTCGCCACATTCCGGCGTCTGTTCGGGGAGGCTGTTACGGGAATCGAACCGTGCTGCTGGCCTTGGTCTGCTTTCAAAGCCAGCGATTTAGCCCTGTGCTAAACAGCTAAAATAACACAAACCATAATTTTTACCTATTTAACAATGAAATTGTATTTAGCCATAATACTTTACACTGGAAAAGCTTTTGTACATTGCTGTTATCACTGTTGATCTTAAGTACACTTCACATTATAACCCTTGCAATAGGTCAATAGAAATATGTTAAAAATAAAACAGAGGTTTTGTGGTTGAAATAGGAAAGTAACAAGTCTACAATCAAGACAGCATTTGTTTTACTGGTTGCATGCAGTTCTTGTTAAATCAGGTGGGTCGGAGGTATATTTAGAGCAAAATGATCAGAATTCAAATGCTGTATCATTCTTGATACATAAACATTGCAGTAAACAAATTTATTTCAAAAGTGTGGTTACACAGAGTGTGAGATAAATTTGTGCTGTTGCACCTACTCTTATTTGCATAATTTATCGAGGTGAAGGAGCTGGGACTGCTTTGCTGCCAGACTTCACTCAGTCTCTGCAACATCGACACACACTTTGAAGTAGAATAACAATTGATGCATGATCAATTGCACAAAGAGGAGAGTTGAATACAACTGAGGCTTTATTACACTAAGATGTGTGGTCTCCTACAGCAGCTGGCGAAATGGCTGCTGTATGGGGAGCACACATATTTATACCCCGCCTACTGGGCGGAGCCAGCAGTCAGGGACTACCCCCGTACCTGTAGTACAGGGCCTTACCACACATCTCCTAATATATACAACAGTGGTGATTACCACATTCACCCCCTGTTAAAATTGAGTCCGGCGGGGGTGGCGGAGAACTATATACAGAACAAGTTTTAATATACAGAGGCAAAAAAAATTTTGGAGACTAGTACATGGTGCTTTAACAGTCCCGAACCAATTCCAGGTTTAGTCGGTCCGGGGCTTTGATCTGACGTTGGGAGCGTCCGGTGCCAGTCTGGTCCTCTGTGACTCGGGGAGCGTGCCAAAATCCTCCTCATCCTCGGGCGTGGGCAGGGGGAGGACTGATGGTCCCGGGAGGGTTGCTGCTGGGTGCACCGGGGGCGGGGAGGGTGGCGCCGGGCCGGAGGGGTGTGTGTGTGGGGAACCTGCTGGTGCCAGGTCCCTGAGGGAGACAGTATCCTGGCGACCGTCGGGGTACGCTACAGAGGCATACTGGGGGTTAGCGTGGAGTAACTGCACCCTTTCAACCAACGGGTCCGCCTTGTGGAGTCGTACGTGCTTACGGAGGAGTACGAGTCCTGGAGCTGCAAGCCAGGTCGGGAGCGACACCCCGGATGTGGACTTCCTGGGGAATGCAAAGAGACGTTCATGGGATGGCGAAGGGGAATCTGGAGTACTCATCGACCACACTGAGGAAATACGTGTTACAGTTGGTGGAGGGGAGGGGCCCTTTGTAATCCACGCTGAGGCGTTCAAAGGGGCGGGAGGCTTTCACCTGGCGCGGGCGGTCCGGCTGGTAGAAGTGCGGCTTGCACTCCGCACAGATCTGGCAGTCTCTGGTGATTGCCCGTACCTCCTCGACGGAGTAGGGCAGATTGCGGGCCTTGATGAAGTGGTACAACCGTGTGACTCCAGGGTGACAAAGGTTGTCATGCAGGGTCCGGTGTCTGTCCACCTGTGCGCTGGCACATGTAGCTCGGGATAGGGCATCGGGGGGCTCGTTGAGCTTACTGGGGCGATACAAAATCTCGTAGTTGTAGGTGGCGAGCTCGATCCTCCACCGCAAGATTTTATCGATTTTGATCTTTCCCCGCTGTGTGTTATTAAACATGAAAGCTACCGACCGTTGGTCAGTGAGGAGAGTGAACCTCCTGCCAGCCAGGTAATGCCTCCAACGCCTCACAGCTTCAACGATAGCCTGGGCCTCTTTTTCAACTTAGGAGTTTCGAATTTCGGAGGCATTAAGGGTTCGTCAAAAGAATGCCATGGGCCTGCCTGCCTGATTGAGGGTGGCGGCTAGAGCGACGTCTGATGCGTCGCTCTCCACTTGAAAGGGTAATGTCTCGTCGACTGCGTGCATCGCGGCCTTGGCAATGTCGGCCCTAATATGTTTGAAGGCCTGTTGAGCCTCGGCCGTCAAGGGGAAAAGAGTGGACTGGATGAGTGGGTGGGCCTTGTCCACATAGTTTGGGACCCACTGGGCATAGTAAGAAAAGAACCCCAGGCAGCGTTTGAGGGCCTTGGGGCAGTGGGGAAGGGGGAGTTCCATGAGGGGGCGCATGTGGTCGGGGTCGGGCTTCAGAACTCCGTTCTGGACCACATAGCTGAGGATGGCTAAGTGGTTTGTGCTGAATATGCACTTCTCCTTGTTATAGGTGAGGTTTAGGAGAGTGGCGGTGTGGAGGAATTTGGCAAGGTTGGCATCATGGTCCTGCTGATCGTGGCCGCAGGTGGTGACCTTGTCTAGGTACGGGAAAGTGGCCCGCAGCCTGTACTGGTCAACCATTCGGTCCATCTCCCTTTGGAAGACTGAGACCCCGTTGGTGACGCCGAAGGGAGCCCGAAGAAAATGGTAGAGGCGGCCATCTACCTCGAAGGCAGTGTATGGGAAGTCCACCTTACGGATGGGCAGCTGGTGGTAGGCGGATTTTAGGTCTACAGTTGAGAAGACCTGGTACTGTGCAATCTGATTGACCATATCAGATCTGCATGTGAGGGGGTACGCTTCGTGCTGCGTGTACCGATTGATGGTCTGGCTGTAGTCCACGACCATTCGGTGTTTCTCCCCAGTTTTCACCACTACCACTTGGATATCCAGGGGCTGTTGCTGGCCTCGATGATGCCTTCCCGAAGCAGCCTCTGGACCTCGGACCTGATGGAGGTCCTCTCCTTGGTGCTATACCATCTGCTCCTGGTGGCGGCGGGTTTGCAATCCGGGGTTAGGTTTGTGAATAGGGAAGGTGGGTTGACCTTTAGGGTCGCGAGGCCGCACACAATAAGGGGTGGTAGGGGCCCGCCGAATTTCAATGTGAGGCTCTGGAAGGTACACTGGAAGTCCGAGTATCAGGGCAGCGCAGAGGATGGGGAGGACGTAGAGGCAGTAGCCGCTGAATTCTACGCCCTGGATCGTGAGCATGTCTATACAGTACCCCCGGATCACCACGGAGTGGGACCCGGAGGCCACAGAGGTTCTCTGATCGGCAGGGTGTACCGCGAGGGAGCAGCGCCTTACCATATCGGGATCGATGAAGCTTTCGGTGCTCCCGGAGTCCAGCAGACAGGGGATCTCGTGCCCATCGATCTTCACGCTTGTCGAGGGGGTGGCTAGATTGTGCGGGCGAGACTGGTCAATTGTGACCGAGGCGAGTCGCGGCCGGATGTCGCTGGTGTCGGACGATGGGGTGCCTGAGGGGCACGGGTCCTGGTATGGTGGTGGTGCCCATGTGCCATGGGGAAGAGAAGATGGCGGCGACTGAAGATCCTGAGGTGGACAAGATGGCGGCGCCCACTGGGCCGCACGTGGTGGGGGTTGAGAAAGATGGCGGCGCCCATGGGCTGCTTATGGTCCGAGGAGGGGAAGATAGCGGCGACACTGGCCGCGCATGGTCCGAGGAGGGGAAGATGGCGGTGCCCACTGTCCGTACACGGGGGGGTCGGGGTGATCGCGGTGACTGAGCGGGCCTGGCACACAGCGGCGAAGTGCCCCTTCTTGCCGCAGGCCTTGCAAGGGGCGTTGCGGGCCGGGCAGCATTGGCGGGGGTGTTTTTGCTGCCCACAGAAGTAACATGTGGGGCCCCCGGGGTTGGCTGGCTGGTGTATGGCACAGGCGTAGGATTGGCTGAGTGGGATCCCCGGTGGGGCGGCAGTCTGCGGAGTCCACGATGCGTAGGAGCAGTGGGCTGTGCGGCCAGGGTGTAGGCCTGGATATTGCGCGAGGCGATTGTCATCAATAGCGCCAGCGTTTTGGTTTCTGCAAGGTCGAGCGTAGCCCCCTCTAAAAGTCGCTGGCGGATGTGGCCTGACCCTATCCCCGAGACAAAAGCGTCCCGCATGAGGCGGTTTGAATGTTCCGTGGCCGTGACGGCCTGACAGTCACAGCCTCTGACAAGGGGAATTAAAGCACACCAGAAATCGTCTACGGACTCACCAGGGAGCTGACTACGGGTAGAGAGTATGTGTCTGGCAAAGAGCATGTTCGTCCGCTGGGCGTAATTCTCTTTCAGTAGCGCCATGGCTTCATCATAGGTCGGCGCGTCCTTGATAAGCTGAAAAACGTTGGAGCTCAGCCGCGAGTAGAGGATCTGGATCTTTTGAGAATTGGGTCTGGTGCAGACCTGATGTAAGCTTCGAAGCAAACTAGCCAATGTTCAAAGTCCTTTTTGGCGTTGCTTGATTGCGGATCCAGCTGCAGACGATCCGGCTTGATGCGGAGGTCCATCCTCTGAAAACTTTAGTGTAATATATTGATGCACGATCAATTGCACAAAGACGAGAGTTGAATACAACTGAGGCTTTATTACATTAAGATGTGTGGCCTCCTACAGCAGCTGGTGAAATGGCTACTGTATGGGGAGCACACATATTTATACTCCGCCTACTGGGCGGAGCCAGCAGTCAGGGACTACCCCCGTACCTGTAGTACAGGGCCTTACCACACATCTCCTAATATATACAACAGTGGTGATTACCACATTCACCCCCTGTTAAAATTGAGTCTGGCGGGGGAGGCGGAGAACTGTATACAGAACAAGTTTAAATAGACAGAGGCAAAAAGAATTTTGGAGTCCAGTACATGGTGTTTCAACAGTCCCGAACCAATTACAGATTTAGCCGGTCCGGAGCCTTGATCTGACGTTGGGAGCGACGCAGTGGTGGCGGCGATTCCGGTGCCAGTCTGGTCCTCGGTGACTCGGGGAGCGTGCCAAAATCCTCCTCATCCTCGGGCGTGGGCAGGGGGAGGACTGATGGTCCCGGGAGGGTTGCTGCTGGGTGCGCCGGGGGCGGGGAGGGTGGCGCCGGGCCGGAGGGGTGTGTGTGTGTGGAACCTGCTGGTGCCAGGTCCCTGAGGGAGACAGTATCCTGGCGGACGTTGGGGTATGCTACGTAGGCATACTGGGGGTTAGCGTGGAGTAACTGCACCCTTTCAAACAACGGGTCCGCCTTGTAGAGTCGTACGTGCTTACGGAGGAGTACGGGTCCTGGAGCTGCGAGCCAGGTCGGGAGTGACACCCCGGATGTGGACTTCCTGGGGAAGGCGAAGAGACCTTCATGGGATGGCGAAGGGGAATCTGGAGTACTCATCGACCACACTGAGGAAATACGTGTTACAGTCGGTGGAGAGGAGGGGCCCTTTGTAATCCACGCTGAGGCGTTCAAAGGGGCGGGAAGCCGTCACCAGGCGCGGGCGGTCCGGCCGGTAGAAGTGCGGTTTGCACTCCGCACAGACCTGGCAGTCTCTGGTGATTGCCCGTACCTCCTCGACGGAGTAGGGCAGATTGCGGGCCTTGATAAAGTGGTACAACCGTGTGACTCCCGGGTGACAAAGGTTGTCATGCAGGGTCCGGAGTCTGTCCACCTGTGCACTGGCACATGTAGCTCGGGATAGGGCATCGGGGGGCTCGTTGAGCTTACTGGGGCGATACAAAATCTCGTAGTTGTAGGTGGAGAGCTCGATCCTGCACCGCAAGATTTTATTGTTTTTGATCTTGCCCCGCTGTGTGTTGTTAAACATGAAAGCTACCGACCGTTGGTCAGTGAGGAGAGCAGGCAGGGACTACCCCCTGTAGTACAGGGCCTTACCACACATCTCCTAATATATACAACAGTGGTGATTACCACAACTATACACTGATTATTTATTCCGATGAACAACATATTCACACCAAGGTCTTGGTTCAGAATCAATTTAACCCAGTTTACTGTCACAAAATCACACCACACTCATTTCTAAATTAGAGTTGATTCTTACAAACACTGCCTTAGAGTACAGTTATACTTTGGGCGCGATCTAACTGAAAGATTTCTAAGTGTGGGAGTGAGTCACCGGTATCTAATGTTAATTAAGGCACTTAATGATGCCCCACAGGCTTCACGCCGCAAATGACTGTCCCACCGGCTGATTCACCGTGTCACTGCCCGCAGCTCACCGCTAACGAGGGTGGACAGCAGTTAAACCGATCCTACAAAACAAACGGCAGACAGCACGCAGCCATGCCACCGTGCAGATCAGCTCCACGATTCGGGGATGCCAACCTGGCCAGACTGATGGACACAGTTGTGTCCAGACGGGATACCCTGTTCCCCCAAGGGGTTCGAAGGGTGAGACACAGGGCAGCCAGTGCTGCCTGGGAGACAGGGCAGTGGCTGTCAACCCGGGGAGTGTCACCTGGAGGATCACCACCCAGTGCCACAAGAAGCTCTACAAACTCCACAGGGCCACATGAGTGAGTTGGCATCAGCCCCCTGGCTCCGGCCCTGCCGGTTATGCCTGCAGGCTCCCCACACTCCCAATGACCCTGCGCCTGCATCGTCCCTCCTACCCTCTAGCATAATAGGTGAATGGGTGGGGGAAATGGTCGGTGGGGAGAAGGGAGGGTGTAGTGTGAGTTGGACGGTGGAGGAGGATAAGGGTGTGAGGGGATGGTGGGTGGGAGGGGGAGAGGTGACGGACAAAGCCACGTTCTATGAGAAATGGGCGAAGGTGAGGGCCTCCCTGTTCCTCCGGGCATGGTGGACCCTCACTGCCGCCAGTCCTCCATCCTCCAGCTAGTCCCGCGTCTCCTCTCCGGGCTTGTCCTCCAGCTCTTCTTGGTCTGGATCCTCCTCAGAGATGGCCACATGTTCCTCCTCCGCCCTCCTGTACGTCATCCCGCCGCTATGCCAGGTTGTGGGGGGCATAGTAGACCACTGCAAAGCGGGTGACCCTCTGGGTGGTGTACTGCAGTGCACCACCAGAGCCGGTCAAGGCATCGGAACCACAATTTAAGCATTCCGATGCACTGCTCAATGACAGCCCATGTGGCTGCATGGACCTCGTTATATCTGGTCTCCGAAATCCGTACTGGCATCATTAGCCAGGACCTCAGCAGGTACCCCTTATTCCCCAAGAGCCAAACGGTCACCGTGGGGTGTCCATCGAAGTTGCCGGGATCTCTGACTGCCCCAGGATGCAGTTGTCGTGCATACTCCCAGGGAAGTGTGCGCACACATGCATGATCTTGAGGTGGTGGCCACACACAAGTTGGACGTTCAGGGATGGAACCCCTTTCAGTTGATGAAGGATGCTCCCAGACCGCCCAGTGCATGCAAGGCAACATGCGTGCCATTTATTACCCCCTGGACCAGGGGCATCCTGGCGTGGCGGAGAATCCTACTACCTGGGCATCTTGAGGGGCTTGGTCCAGGTCAAACTTTATGTAGTCAGCTGCTTGGGTGAACAGGGCCACCCGTGATCTTAACAGATGCACTTGTGGGCTGTTGGTTGGGTTATGCCACACAATCCCCACTCGAGCTCTAGAATAATCTTGAGGCGTCGAAGTTCAGGGCTGCTGTGACATTGATGGCTACCGGGAGCGGGTATTCTCCTCCTCCATGTGACAGACATGGCACAGGTGCCGCACCATCTCCTTGTTGTGTCAGAGCCTCCTGCGGCACATGCTGTCCATCATCTGTTTGAAGGACCAGCAACACCCGTATACCTTGGGCTGTCGCCGGTCTACCCCTCTGGGTTCCTCCCTGGCCTGCTGGTGGCCGGGCCCTCAGGGTGTGGGGCAGGGCCCTGCACTTGGGCTACTGCCTCAAGCCTCTGACGATGCTGCTGCCGCCACTTTCTCCGGCATCTGACCGCCTGGCCTGCCAACGCCACCACAGGGCAGTCCACCACAGCAGTGGCCCCTGGGTGCTGCACCCCTGACCCTGGACCCCAGACACCCACTGGAAACGTGGCCTGGACCTGATGCTGTTTCCCTCCCCGGTCCACACACACACACCTTCTGATCGCAGGGGTGACCCCAGTGCTGAGGCCCAGTTTTTGGGTGTTCTGCTGTCTCTGTGGTGTTGATGCCTCCGGAGTTAAGGATAAGTGTCCAGGACTCACAACCTGATTGGGATGCTTGGCAGTAACAACTATCTGCTTCATGGCATGTGTACCCGCAGGGATCCACTTGGGAGCTGTGAGGTGCTTACATTACTAGAAATGCCAATTCCCCTTTAGCAATCGCCTTCAGCTGTGCAGCCAGCAGCCAACATGGTCAGTTAGGGTTAAATTAACCTTTGCCATATCACCACGGACGGGACTCTGTCACGGGAGTGTTCGATGGGACAGACAGTCAGCAGCTGGAGCTGCTCCCTTATGGGTACTAACCATCCGGGGGTGGCATGGTAACCCACGGACGCTGAGTCCCCTTGCCCCCAGACAAGGGCCCACCCTCCTCCCGGGTCTCCTCCACTCCTCCCAGAGCATTGGGGCAGCAGCTCCGGTGCCCCTGGACTGACTGCCCGATTTCAAAGATGGCTGTGGTGATACACATCACTGTGAGTACACAAAGGGTTAATGTACATACACTACACCTAGCTAGACACTAGAGGGAGCACCAGAGACATGACACACAGACAGTCAACCAATAGGTCAATAAGATAGGACACGACCAATGGGCATTCACGATACACACAGAGGTGACACTACCATAGGAGCGCATTACACCAACCCATATAAAAGGATACATCACACATGTTCAGTCTCTTTCCAGTGGAGACTCTCAGTGAGTACAAACACAGGGTTGATTGAACATCACTCCCACCATGTGGATTGTAGCAGACTAGTTAGTCAGTCTGAGTAGCTATAGAAGGATTAACAGTAGCGTTGAATCCAAGTAGGAGAATTGTTAATAGTTTAATAAACGTGTTCAAGCTATCTCCAAGTCTGAACCTTCCTTTGTCAGAGTGCACGTCAAGGAAGCAGCTTATGCTACGACAAGAGCATAACAAAACATGGTCCAGGAGTGAACTGTTTCAATCCATGTAGTTTCAACTCAGCGAACAGTGACAACCAGCAACAACAGCCAGGTAAGATGATGTTCGGGATTCCGGTTCCGCAGCGGCTCAGGTGCCACGGAAATCACAGTGAAAACTGGCGTTGGTTCCGGCAGAGATTCAAGATCTACCTGGTAGCATCCGACCTAAATGGCGTGGCGGGATGCAGAGAAAATAAAGCTTCTACTCATCGCGGGTTCAGAAGCAGCTGAAATCTTCCAGACCTTCAGATACTCAAAGGGGCAAAACAAGGGCGACTTCCAGGCAGTCCTGGACAAATTCCAAGACTTTTGCGAGGAACATACAAGAAGAAAAGGTAAAAGAGGTGCCAACACTCACCATGAGATAGGCTTGCAGCAACGAACGGCAGTTTTGAATTGCAGCCACCTTAGAAAAGGTGCTGCACATGCGCAGTTGCGCGAAGAGCGCACAGAACAGGAAGGACCCGCGCATGCGAAATTGAAAAGAAGGCCCCAAGTAAAGGAACAGCGATATGCGCATGCGCAATCGCTTCCTACGCGCTACGTCACGCGCGTTATGACGTCAGAGGCCCCGGATAACGGCCACTTAAAGGGGAAATGTTCCAAAACACGGAATTTTTTTTTTACAGCCTCAAAACCAGATTTGTTCACCTAGAACGACAGCATAATGCCTGAAATTCGACTAGTAGCTGAAAATAACCTCCGCAGAACCTGCAACAAGCAGTTAGCAGCACCCAAAGAGATGATACAGTCCTTGAAGACTATGACTCAGACTTTGATTTCTTCTTTGGACATCGCGAGGCCAATGCCAGCTCCGACACAAAACGTGATGATATGGTCTTGGAAGACAATGACTCAGACAAAGCTTTCACCTTGGGAGGCTACCCCAGTACCAAATCCGAACCGCAACTAGACGTGTTGCACATTGACGACCCCGACGACGAGTTTTTCGGATTTGAGGATCTTCAGCCCAGCATATATGACATCCCGACTCGTGAGTGCAGGATTATGCTGCGGCCTGACACCAAGAGACAGAGAGCGGTACAAGCCCACAGAGAGCGGCCTGCTGCCACACAGAGAGTGGTCCAGACACCGTGAAGGGTCCCCGACTCCACACAGAGAGTGGTCCACGCACCACAAAGGGTCCCAGCCTCCACACAGAAAGCGATGAAAGATTCCACAGCGAGCCCGTGGACAGACTCCTCGATAGAAGCAATGCAAGACTCCACAGCGCAGTCCTTGCATGAACAAGAAGTGACTCGAGTGACACAAGCCTCCACAGAGAGCTCGTAGACAGACTCCACAATAGAAGCAACACAAGACTCCAGAGCGCAGTCCTTGCATGAACAAGAAGTGATGACAGTTTCCACAGAGAGACCAATGCACGATTCCACACAAGGAACGCTGCAAAACTCCACAGATGGAGTGACACAAGCCTCCACAGCGAGCTCGTGGACAGCCTCCACGACAGAAGCAATGCAAGACTCCAAAGCGCAGTGCTTGCATGAACAAGACCATGAGGGTCTAGCAACCTCCTCTGAGCAACCAGCAGCAGACAATGCAAGTCTGCCTCACCCAAGTTATGACAGTCTGCCACGCTCAAGTGCACAGAAAGCAGACTATGACAGTCTACCATGCTCCAGTGAACACGAAGAAGACTCTGACAGTCTACCCAGCTCAAGTGAACGACAAGGACACACTGAGGCTCTACCCACTGTATGTGCGACAAGTGACAACGGCATCCCACTTCCCATACCAGATGTGCAACGTGACAAACCTCAGCTAGAATGTACAGAGGCACTCGACAATCACAGCGAGACTACTGGTGACTCCAGTCACACCATGTTACTTCACACCTCACTTGCTCGAGCCTCTCCGCAAGCAAATGCATTCCTGACTGTTTTGACCTTGGACAGGGAGCATCACAAAACTTCAGAAGATTCAAGTGAACATAAAATGACTCCGGACGTGGAGCATCAAGAGACCTCAGGAGATGCAAGTGAACTTGAAATGACTCCAGACGGGGAGCAGCGACAAGCCAAAGCTGATTCAAGTAAGCCGGAATGACCCAGACGGGGAGCGCCGCAAACTCAGTGACGGCACACTCAAGGAGACAGCAGATGCCACAAAGCACGCTAACACGAGTAACTGTGTGAAGAACTCGTATTACCCACAGTGTGGTCCTTGAGCGCAGCAAACACGACAACAAAATCAACCAACACAACAACAAAATCAAAGACAATAACAAGAAGCATACCAAAGGCAACAACGTCGACAACAAGCACGACAAAAACAACACCAATGGAACTACGACTGGTACGACATGGTACAACTCTGCAAATGAGGGACACTGTTACTGCTCAGCTCAGTACAATGACATACCATGGTAGGACGATGCATCACATTTGCTACACTACCAACAGGCAACCTGGCTTTCAGGACAGATGCCGTCAAGAATTACCACCACAAGCATCGAAAGAAAAAAAAAAGCGTCCAAATCCAACAACGAAGTGATTTGACCACTTCTTGGTTCCTTCAGCACAGGGACACTGATGGTGTTTACAATGCAATGCCACCATCAACAAGAACGCCACTCGACCATAATAATTAATGAACTTTGGACTCATGCATATGATTTGGACTTATTGTTTAATGATCAGTTATCATAACTTGTACAGAGTATCACTCATCTACCTAGTTTATTCAATTTTCTTTTACACTGTACAGAAAATATGTAACATGAAAAAAGGGGGGGATGTGGTGATGCACATCACTGTAAGTACACAAAGGGTTAATGTACATACACTACACCTAGCTAGACACTAGAGGGAGCACCAGAGACATGACACACAGACAGTCAACCAATAGGTCAATAAGATAGGACACGACCAATGGGCATTCACGATACACACAGAGGTGACACTTCCACAGGAGGGCATTACACCAACCCATATAAAAGGATACATCACACATGCTCAGTCTCTTTCCAGTGGAGACTCTCAGTGAGTACAAACACAGGGTTGATTGAACATCACTCCCACCATGTGGATTGTAGCAGACTGGTTATTCAGTCTGGGTAGCTATAGAAGGATTAACAGTAGCGTCGAGTCCAAGTAAGGGAATTGTTAATCGTTTAATAAACGTGTTAAAGCTATCTCCAAGTCTGAACCTTCCTTTGTCAGAGTGCACATCAAGGAAGCAGCTTATGCTACGTCAAGAGCATAACAAAACAAAGGCGATTCACCTCTTCAGATCCCCACAGCAACCATTGCACTAGCTTCACATTTTTAAATGTGTGTACTAAACGGCACCCCTGTGACCGTTCGCTGGGAGGTGATTAGATCACGGGAGGCCATTCATTCCAGGGTCCTTCCCGTTAATGGGATGGAGATTGGTCTTAATTGGTTTCTCGCCATTCCGTGGTGGGATCCGGATCTCACCAACGGGAATGGGCTGGTTAGATTGGGAAACCGATTGGTGCCTGGCTTGGTTTCCGATTTCAGCCTCTCCCGCTATCCAGCAAGCCTGCTCATTTTTGCACCCAGCGCAACGCGGCCAGTAGATTGCGCCCTTTACCTTTGGGTGCAGACCTGCACCAATACCAAAGATTCGGCATTGCACATTTTTAGAAATGTCAGAATTCGCACAGGCAGTGAGACCAGTTGGTGTTTAACACACAGTTTAAGCTTCATTTTGGATGAGCAGCTTTCTGAGCTTCGTCGATCCTTGATGTTCAAAAATAATTCTTTCCAAATGTTTGAAATTTCACTGGCAATTTGAGTCTGGCAGTGGTGCATGCATGTTTGAGTATGCATGCAAGGAACTGTACCTTCCTATCTCATGCAGCAATAGCTGACCATTTGCACTGTTTTAAAAAAATAAAGATAATGCTGCACCACACAGGGAAGTATAACCTGGGCAGCAAAAAACACCATGACTAAGGATGAGGAAGAACAGCTGCTGAAATTCATTCATTGAAATAATAGTGTGCAATTCAGTATTGCAGTGGTAACTGCAGTCTTCTCCTTAGGCAGTCCCTTGGGATCTAGAATTACTTGCTTCCACTCCGGTTTGTACCAATGGGTGGTAAGTCCAATGTGTGATTTGCAGACCTTGCCATATGCAGGGCAGATTAAATGCTGGGAGATTTGTGCTGTCTACGATGCCTTGATTTTCTCGCTGCATGGTCCCAATAAAGTGTCTCATTGTGTTTGGAACTTTCTCGAATAAACCTTAAGTTTGGTCGGTCACAAGCCAGGGACCCCCGTGAATCAGCGAGGATGTTTGATCTCTTCAGGGATGCTTTCAGAACATCCCTCAAGTGTATCCAGTATTCTCCTGGGAGCCTCCTGCTGCAACTGAGTTCAAAGTTCTTTGGAAATTTGGTGTCAGGCACATGAATGACATGTCTCGCCAGGAGTTACTAGTTTAAGTGATTAGTACCACAATACTGGGCATGTTGGATTGGGAGAGGACACTGCTGCTGGATCAACTTTCTTGCCACTGGATTTGCAGAATCTTGTGAAGGCAGCACTGCAGTACCCCTCTCGTGCTTTGAGGTGCCTGCTATACGTTTCCTGGTCTCTGAAGCATACAGTAGTGCAGAGATCATTGCCGCCTGGTACCAGTATGTTTGAGGTTACGTAGGAAGATAAGGCTCAATGAATCCAAAAATGTACTTTGGATTTCAAACTCCATTTTCCAGATCTCCTAATTCTTTCATCATTTGAGCAGTCTCCTTATTAAAACAGAAGGGATAATATTCCTCTAGGCCCAAAGCCTAGATGCTAAGCAGGCGTGGGCGAAGTCCAATCCTCCTGCTGTGTGCTGAAATTGCTTCAATCTGTAAGTTCAGGTAATGTAAATAGCCCAAATACTCCCCCAGTCATGCCTTAGTTGGACCAAGTTGGACTGAATTGGGGGTAGGAAATCAACCACCGTTGCATGCCCCAGTGAACCCCAGCAGTGGTACAGAAGGTGAGATCGCAGGGGATTAGGGGTAGAGTACGAGATTGGATTGAAGATTGGCTGACTGACAGAAAGCAGAGGGTTGGGATAAATGGGTCCTTCTCTGGTTGGTGAACTGTAACTAGTGGGGTGTCACAGGGGTCAGTCCTCGGACCTGAACTGTGCACAATTTATATAAATGATCTGCAAGCAGGGACAGAGTGTAATATGGCAAACTTTGCAGATGATACTAAAATAGGTAGGCAAGTGGGCAGTGAAGAGGAGATGAAGATTTTACAGACGGATATATATAGGCTGGGAGATTGGAATGGAACGCAGATTCAACATGAGTCTGGGCAGAGGGATCTGGGTGCCTTTGTTCATGAATCGCAGAAGGTCGGTTTGCAGGTACAGCATGTAATTAGAAAGGCAAATGGAATGTTAGCATTTATTGCAAAAGAACTGGAGTATAAAAGTAGAGGTGTTTTTGCAATTGCACATGGTGTTGATGAGACCACATCTGGAGTATTGGCCGGGATTCTCCGAAATCCCGGCCAAGTGTTGATGCCAGCATAAACACCGGAGTGGTGTACGCCGGCATCAACGGGCCTCCTAGCCTAGCGATTCAGCGTTCCTCAGGGGGCCAGCACGGCACCGGAGTGCTGCACACTGGTCCGGCGCCGAAAGGCGGCCCTGCACGGCCGTCGCGGGTCCGCACATGCCCGCGACGACCGTCTCCACGCCGGCGCATGCACGTGGTGGTCATCTCAGCGCCGGCGTCGCACAACATGGCGGAGACCTACAACGAGCCCGCGTAGAATGAGGCAGGCCCCCTCCAGATTGCGGGCGCCCGCCAATCCGTAGCCCCCGATCATGGGCCTGGACGCCGTGAAGGCCCCCACCGGAGTCAGATCTCCCCCCACCAAGACGGCCACTGAGGCTGTGGGTCCGAGCTCCCGCCGGGTGGTACCAGCTTGGAACCACTCCGGCGGGATTCAGTGGGAATTCGGCAGGTCGACCGCGAAGAATCGCCGCGGGGGCCTCTTTCAGCAGCCCCCGACCAGCATCACGTCGATCGTGCGGGCACGATTGGCGCCAATTCTCCAGAGAATAGCGTCCCAGCGGCGTTGCGGGAATTTCCCATGTCACCGGCGATTCTCCGACCCGGCGCAGGCTCGGAGAATCCCGGCCATTGTGTCCAGTTTTGGTCACCTTATTTAAGGAAGGATGGCAGTTCAGAGGAAGTTCACCAGGTTGATTCCGGGGATGAAAAGGTTGATGTATGAGGAGAGATTTAAACAGATTAGGCTTATACTCGCTGGAGTTTAGAAGGATGAGAGGGGATCTGATCAAGGTGTATAAAATACTAAAAGGGATTGACAAAGTGAACATAGACCAAATGTTCCCCCTTGTGGGGCAAACTAGAACGAGAGGTCACAGATATAAGATGAGAGGTGGTAGATTTAGAACTGAGATGAGGAGGACCAGTTCTCGCAAGTTTGGTGAATTTGTGGAACTTGCTGCCCCATAGTGCAGTGGAATCTGAGTCATTAAATGTTTTCAAGAAAAAGATAGATATATTTTTGATAATAAACGGGTTAAAAGGATATGGGCAACAGGTGGCAGATGGACTTGATACTAGGAAGAGATCAGCCATGATCTGATTGAATGGCGGAGCAGGCTCGAAGGACTGAATTGCCTACATCTGCTCCTCATTCCTATGTTCCTATGTGCCTCTGCTGTGACTACATCCTTCTGGCTGCTGTTAAAAGCAGTGGCTAGAAAGCTTCCAGGACTGATCCTTGGCCTATGGCCCTGTGAAAAAGGGACTTAAGTTTAATTCCTGCCTTGTTTTTAAGAACATAAGAAATAGGAGCATGAGTGGGCCTTTCGGCACATTGAGCCTGCCCTGCCATTCAATAAGATCATGGCTGATCTGACTGTGGCCTGATTTCCACTTTCCTACCTGTCCCCCCCCAGAATCTTGACTCCCTTGTTGATCAAAGATCTGTCTAACTCAGCCACATTCAATGAGCATAAGAAATAAAGTACTCTCCATTTCGCAATCAAAATGGTAAAACTGGCAAATAAAGTGTACCATGAAGCAACAAAAAAAAAAAAAATTTGCTTTTATAAAATATCGTTCACGTACTTGCAGTATTCAAAAGTGCTCCGTGGCTAATGAGATTTAATTACTGATGTGATGGAGGCAGTCAGGTTGTGCAACAATGCCCTACAAATGGCCATGTGCTAAATTATCAGACAACACAAAATGACAACAGAAAATGCTGGAAATGCTCTGTCCTCGGCCTGTTGCACTGTTCTAGTGAAGTCCAACATAAGCTTGAGGAACAGCGCCTCATCTTTCTATTAGACACTATGAGCCTTCTGGACTCAGCATTGAGTTCAACAGTTTCAGACTATAAACTATGCATGTTCTTTTCTCTGCATGTCTTGTTTTTTCCCCTTATTTGCAGACAGCAGCTCAGCTGCTCGAGGCACGTCTTTTGTATCATTGTTTCTTTTCTGCCCCATCACCTTTCCCTTTTGTCATAACCCCCACAAGGCCCGTGGGGAAACCATTGTTGATCTCCCCGTGGGACGCTTGGAGTATGAGCTTCCCAAGTAGGTGGCAGATTTAATACGGCAATGCGATCTCCAGGTGAATTGGGCACTGACTTCCTGACCTGCCTTAGGTATCTGGCCCAGCATTGCAGGTTTGGGCTGTCCCTCTCCGCAATGTTGAGGGATAGACTGATTTGTGGGATAAACAACACAGCCGCTCAGAGGAAGCTGTTGGCGGAGCCCACCCTGGGACTTAAAACAAGCCATCGAACTGTCATTGTCCCGTCAGCACGCTGAGAAACAAGTGCAGGAGCTCCAAGGGTCCATGGACTATGGATCCATCGGTCGGCCCACCCTCCGTTTGGAACACCCATTGTATCACGGGACAAAGCCGGTCAGACCAGTTCTCCACCTAAAAGGGCAACTCCACAGGCAATTTCGCAGCTGGACCAAGCACTCGGGAACTACCGCATTCCTATGGGATACCTCCCCCAAGGATGAAGGGCAGAGCCGACCACATTGCCAAATATATGGATGGAGGACACAGGATAACCAGAACCACCAAATTCGATGCAGAGAATACCGACCAAGACAGCCGGCGAGATCACTGCGAGCCAGGATCTTGTGACTTGCCCCCCCCCCCCCCCCGATCTTGTGCGTGCCCCCCCAGCCAGGTTGTGGAGGATTAAGCATTGCTTGCCAAGATTGACCCGGAGCTTTAGTGCCTGAAGTATCTGGGGATGATACACCCTGTACAATATGCGGAGTGGGCCACACTCATGGTACCAGTATGGTTGATTGTTGGGAAGTATGTTTCCCTGGATGTTTACTTGTTGTAACCTGCTTTGATACAAGTTTGTATAAAATATGATTTTTTTTAAAAATGGTGCCAGTAATGAAGCCTGACAAATCTGTCTGACTCTGTGGCAATGACAAACTCACAGTAATTGGAGCTTCATGCCTGGACCATAACCCGATGCTGAAAGTGGAAGATTTTTATACAAAACTAGCTGGAGGGTGTTCTCTTACAAAACTTGACATGCACCACATCCTGTTCAGGGTCTCATCTGCCCTGGCAATTTTTCAGTATGTGATGGAAAATATCTTGCAGTGATCGTCTATCTAGACAATGTGCTCATCGCGAGTACCATGGAGAAGGGACATGTGGACAACCTGCCAGATTTATGCGGGCGGTTTTCCCAGTGGTTTTCCCGGCGGTTTTCCCAACTTAAGAGGAGCATGTGTGTGCTCCGCGCTAGAGTAGTAACTTACCGAGGGTACAGAGTGGACAGGGCTGGTCTACACCCAGTGAATGATAAGGTTCAGGTCATGAAAGGGGCCCCAACCCCAAAGAATACCACTAAACTCCGGTCGTTCCTAGGACTTGGAAATTATTATGGAAAGTTCATTGCCGACCTGGCCACCGTATTGGCTCCACTCCACATAAAAAAACAAACCACAGGCTCCATGGACACGCAACTGGTGTAACTTTTTAACTATCGCACAACGCCACACATGACAATGGAAATCACCCCTGCAGAACTGCTGATGGGCCGAAGGCTTTTTCCTCACATTTTCGAACCTCAACAGAAAGTGGAGGTACAGCAGGAGGCACAGAAGCGAAGCCATGACTTGAGGATGCCATGGCAGCAGTTTCACTCAGGGGACATGGTCTATGCCCGCAACTTTGGAGACAGGGCACTTTGGCTCCCAGGTGTTGTGTTGGAGAGAACAGGACCTGTCTTCTACAAAGTTAAAATCCAGGGGAGAGTCCGGCAGAAGGATTTGGACCATCTCAAAAAGCAGGAGCCCGCACTACAGGATGCGCAGCTGGCAGCATTGGCGTTCATTCACGTCACTTCTGTGCCAGGGGCCAGCCCTCAGCTAGGGGACCCAACCATCTATATTGGCAATAACACTTCGGAGGTTGGCAAGGAAAAGGCAGTCGACAAACCAATATATACCATACGACCCAGTGACACCGCAAATTGAAGCACAGCCTCGGGCGAAGCGGCACAGAAGGCGGCTGAAGGGAATCCCTGCTCAGGGAAGCCTTAGCAATTCCAGGGCAATGTAAAGTATTGGGGGTTGTTCCTCTATTTCATGTACTTTGGTTCTGGAGTTAATTCTGCTACTTAAAAACTCCTGTTGTCACCTGTTTACCAGTGATATCCTACATAACTTAAACCACAACTGCCTTGCCTCACTTTCATTTTCAGGGCAAATTCCTTTAATTAGTATAAGGCAGAACATGTCCGTTTTCAGGAGGAAGTCCTGCCTCATTGAGCTGCTGGCCAATGGGAAACTGGCAGCTCTGCACACTGGAACCACCAGCAGAAGTGGTGCCCCCTGCTGGTTCTGCATGGAGGCCAAGGAAATGGTACTCAGCAATGGACCTAGACACTAAAATATCTCAAGCATCTCCCAGGGACCAGGCTGGCAGGTCCTAGCAAGGGGGTGCTGGGGGGCATGTTGGATGGGGCAGGGAGTGGGGGTGAATGTGGGGAGGCAGAACTCTGGGAGAGGCCTCTGATTGACACAGAGGGACCCGGCAAGAGACCACCCCCTCATTTTGTGGCTAGCAGCTTGCAGAGTTATATTAACAAGCTACACATCAGGCCTTTCTCATCGTCCATTAACACAGAACAGCAGCTGGAAGAAATTCTTAATTGGGTATTAGTTGTCCATTTATGGACTTCAATTGGGCCATGGGTAATCTACCCATCTGCACCTTCCCTGGCACTTGTAAGATTGTGGTGGCGTGGGGGCGGTGGGCCAGCAGTGGACATGCTGCCGATTGCACAGAACCCTAATTTATGGGTTGTGTTGGTTGATGGAGGAATGTTTTCCAAGATACGGGAAGAACTCTTTATCCTTCTTCAAAAATAATCCACGACAACCAAAGACTGTCCGTCAATTTTTACATTTTATCAAAAGACACCACAGTCTCACAATGCAATGCTTTCTCAATAATGGGAGTATTACATTGAAGTGTCAGCCTAGATTATGTGCTTTAACCCTGGAGTAGAGCTTGAACGCACAACCTTTTAAAGTGAGAGTGCTACTGCCTTGCAAAACTGACACTTAAGGGGAAAATCTCCAGCCTCTTTAATGTAACTACCCTTGGCCAGCACCCTGCTCAGGGAAGCCTTAGAAATTCCAGGTTCTGGACAGTCTTCTTCGAGGCAATGAAACTCAACCAAGCCCATCAAGAGAAAGATGAGATGTATGATGGGGGGGGGGGGGCGGCGCGGGGGGGTGGGGGGGGGGGGAGGAGGAGAGGGTAAACCTCTTGAGAACAAAGATGGATCTCCTGGAGCATTCTGAGGAAAGAAAATGACACCTGATTTGGAAGGCCCACCTGCGATGCTTCCCTGATCCACTGCTGTGGTGTTCCAGGGTCCAAAGTTGTAGGCAGTCTCCATCCTGAACTCCAGACATAGTCTCAGACATTTACAAAGACTGCAGGGAATAATGGACAATGTTAAGAAAGCAAGCAGGCACAGAGCCTGTCTGCATATTGGAGAAACAGCTCCCAGACGAGACTGAAACTGTAGGCCTATTCGCATATGGATTGCCCATCTCCGGGAACAAAGGAAGATACTTAAGTAACCGATCTGGCCCCAGACCTCGCGGCGCCAGTTCCCCAAACCGAAAGCAGAAAACAAAGCAGGCCAACGGCCAACTAGGACACGCTCAGCCACCAGGGCACCCACCCCTTTATTGGTCATGATCAATGCGAATGATTAAGAAATGGCCCAATTGATTGGGGCCAAGTTCAAGGCCCGCCCAAAAGCGCGCGAAGCCCCCTTCGGGTATAAGAAGAAGGCCCCAAGAAAGAATTGCTCTCTTGGAATCAGCTCTCACAGCAGAGAGACCCTTCCAATATCTACACCAGAAGCAAGTAAGTCCAAGGTCAACGCTCGCTACCAGACGGATGACCTTAGCTGTTCCCCTCTACCACTTCGACCCCAGCAGCCTCAGAACTGAACAATGGCCATTGTTCCTCTGACTGAGTGGGCGCCCAAAGCTAAGTATAGGCTTTAGCAGTAGCGATAGTTTAGTCTGTAGTATTTCGTGCAAACGTAATTAGGATTAAGGAAGGCGGCCATATTGACTGTCATATTTAGAAACAACCAAAGAGAGCAACAGCAGTCCCTGGTTTAAGGGATTTAAGCCCTCCTCATCTGGATAGATCATATTCAGGTGAGGCCACAAGGACTCTGAGGTTACAGATCCTTGGGCCTGCTGTAGAGTTAGAACACCTTCAAATAAACATTTTGTTCTGAAGTGGGGATAATGTGCACTAACGGCTTGTGAGCTCTAAGAATTGTGTTGTAACTGCCCTAAGTTATTTCATGTTGAATTATAGGCATTAGGGTGAAGAAGTTTTGTTAGTAACTGGATATAGCTCATGTGAAAAGACAGTGTACTATGCCATTGCATTATTCAATTCCTTTGTGCATGCATTAATGTGTGGATCTATTCAAAAGAAAAAATCAAACTGAACTCCTCAATGAGCTCCTCACTAATTTTTCAAACCAACATTTACTTGGTGCAAATTTCAGATTACTATTGATGGATTCTGTTTTAGGTTCGATCGAATTCATGAGGTTGGGTATCAACATAATGCCTGCTGCTGTGTCACATGCTGTATGACATCACTTCCTGTCATACATAATGGTGCACACTCACTTTTTACAGATTGCATTAAAGCAATGTCACAACTGTAACACACTTTTTGCTCTGAAAATAAATGGGATCACGTTTTCGACAACCTCTGTGCTTTGTTGTGCTTCCAAAGCTGCACCGTGCTCAATTGTTGAGGAATTCCCAGATTACTAAATCAGATCACTTTAATCCTGAAATTAGGACAAATGTAGTTTGCTGGGAGAATAGTGGAGTTTTGACCAACTTTTCAATCACTATAACACTCTATTAGTCAGTAACTTGATGACTGTTTACTTTGCACAATGCTATGTTTGTCCTTGTGGAATCTAGCCAGCTGGGGTCTTGCCCATATCCTGTTCTATTAACACTAGCAGGATCATCAGGAGTGCATTGTGCAAGAGTTAACCAGGACTTCACCTTTTAACTTTCATAACTGAACAAATATCAGAAAGCATTCTTACGAGATAGAAAACAGTCAAGGTGGTTTAAACAACTAAGTGCTTTTTCTTCATAGTTTGACTACATAATTGATTTTTCCAAAGCTTACCACCATTTGTTCACTAATTCACTTATTTAATTGCTCATTGTGCAGTGTATCAGGAGGATGTCATTTCAGACTTGAAACATTGTCACCTCTGACTCTTAGCACCTTATAAAAACTGTTCTGAACTTCAGGTCAGTATTCAAAGAAATATCTTGCCAACCTAGTCTTGCCTTGCGGAGTCATTCTAGTTCAGAAAGAGAAAAGTTATTAAGTTAAATCATTAGTGTTGGCTAAACCTCATAACCTGCCAATCACAGTCATGTATAATGTATATTTGTAGAAATTTAATGAAGTTTCACAATATGTACACTCCAAATTTACAAGAAGATAGGCTTAAATATTTGCAACTAAAGCTGCCTTAAGGTATGCTTCCTCTACTGTTTGTCCTTTGATTATATTTAAAGCATAAACATTAAAAGTAATTGTTACTATGGAGTACCATGTTCACAATTCAGTAATAGTGAAAAACTGCAGGCCCAGAACAAGACCACTGAAATATAGCGCAGAATTTTACACGACACTAAGGCGGGGTGAGCGTTAAATTGAATGGACGGGGTTCCCCTGGGAACATGTCCATCCAAATCAAGATGCAATTTCAGGCTTGGGCAGACTGAGCCTTTTGCGGGAAACCTGCCCATTCACCTATTAAGGCCTTTAAGTGGCCACTTAATGGTCACTTGAGGGCCTTATCCCACTGAGCCTCAATTTTCTGGCTGGCGGGAGCAGGTGCGAGTAGAGTGGGAAAGTAACATTTACAGTTTTCCCCATCTTGGGTGGGAAGGTGGGGGGCGCCTCACTCTGAAGGCCCCCTCTTAGTTGAGGCGAGCTCTCCCCCTGGTTCATTGGAGCTCCTGGTCCCCCTTCCCTCTTGGCCTACCCATCAATGCTGTAATTTCCCCCACCGACACCCCCCTCCCGCCCCCTCGGGTGTCCTCCCGCTCCTGGGACTTAACTTTTCGAAGATCCCGGGACTTAGTCCCAGGGAGAGTACTGTTTCTGGACACTGCAGCAGTGTGCCTGGCTAAATTCAAGAGCTGTCGGCCAAGCAGATTGGCGAACAGCTGTCACAGGTGGGACTTCCTTCTAAGGGCAGACAGAAATGCTGTCCACTGCCAATCAATGCTGAAGTGAGCATTAAATGGCAGGGGCAATTCATGAGTCGGCGGCTGTGTGTTAGGCGCTGACTCTCAGGATGGCGAGCGCCAATCCCTCACCATACTTGAAATTCTACCTATAAATCTGCCTGCAGGTCAGATCATGATATAGATGACAGCTATTGGGAGTTGTAGGGGGAAGAACATGAGGGAACCAAGAAGTAGGAACATAGTAGGGAACGGAAGAAAGTAATTACATTTCCTTAATTTCTTTCCTAAATAAGCCTAGAAGTACACTCAACTAATTTAGTCTGTCTCATTTGGGACAATAATCAGGAAGTCAGTGTCCTTTTAGAATTTAGTATGCGAGCGAGAAGGGGCTGGGATTGGTGGCTCCATTGGGGCTACAAGAGGTGATGTAGGCAATTGGGTTGATGCAGTCAGGGAAGGCTCAGGGACCTGATGGTTTCCCAGGTGATTTTTACAAATGGTTTGCAGCGGAATTGGCCCCACATTTCTTGGAGATTTTTTACAACTCCTTTGGCACGGGGGGAGCTGCCGGCCCCGCTGGATCAGGCATTGATTTTGTTAAGGACCCGGTGGGGTGTGGGTCGTCTAGACCCATCTTCCTATTAAACACGGATGTGACGGTGCTGGCCAAGGCTCCAGGGTGTGTGCTGGGGTGGTGTTGGAGGATCAGACGGGTTTTGTGAAGGGGAAGCGGCTGTCGAGTAATATTAGATGTTTATTGAATGTGGTTATGACGCCGCCTAAGGGCAGGATGCTGGAGGTTATTGTGTCTATGGATATGGAGAAGGCATTCGATAAGGTAGAGTGGAGGTATTTGTTCAAGGTTTTGGGGAGGTTCACGTTTGGGCCCACGTTATCTCATGGGTGAGGTTATATGCGGCCCCTACAGCTAATGTCAGGACAAATCTGATCAGCTTGGGGGATTTCCGGCTATAGCCGGGTATGAGGCAGGAATGCCTGTTATCCCCACTTCTGTTCACATTGGCTATTGCGCTCTGGGAATCCGGGGAGTGGACAGGTATTGTATGGGGAGTAAGGGAACATGGAGTCTCGCTATACGCAGGTGACTTTTTTGCTGTATATTTCAAATCTGTTGGATTGTATGGATAGGATTATGGGTACATTGAAGGAGTTTGGCGCTTTTTCGGGCTACAAATTTAATATGACCAAAAGTGAAGTGTTCCTGGTGAATGTCCCTGGGGACGGGGCACTATTGACTGCCCTACCTAAGTTATCTGGGAGTAGGTTTAGGTTTCTGGGTATTCTGGTGGCTCATGACTGGGACATGATGAATAAATGGAATCTGTCTGGCTTGGTGGAGGGGATGAAAGGGGAGCTAAAGAGGTGAGATGTCCTCCCACTTTCATTAGCTGGGCGGGTGCAGACGGTCAAGATGTCTTCTTTGTGTTTCAGTCCTTTCTGATATTCCTGCCGAAGGTGCTTTTTGGTAAAGTGGACGGTATAATCTCAGCTTTCGTATGGGCTGGCAAGACGCTGCGGATTTGGTGTGTGTTTTTACAAAGGAAGTAGCGGGTCAGAGGGGGGGGGGTCTTTCACTCCCTAGCTTGCTGGATTATTATTGGCCGGCGAAAGCAGAGAAGGTCCAGCAGTGGTGGGGGGAGGAATGGACAGAGTGGGTGCAGGTGGAGGAGGTATCGTGTGTGGGTGTAAGTCTAAGGGCTCTGTCTGCGGCCCTGCTTCCGTTTGCTGGGGGAAGTATACAGTCAGTCCGGTGATGGCTTCGTCCTTAAAGGTTTGGAACCAGCTGAGGTGGCATTTTGGTGTGGGGGGGGGGAATGTCGGTGCTGGCATTTATCTATGGAAAGCACCAGTTTGCCCTGGCGGGGATGGATGTGGCATATAGGCGGTGGTACAGGGCAGGGGTGGAACGGATGAGGGACTTGTTCATGGAAGGAAGGTTTGTGAGCTTGGGGGAGTTGCAGGAGAGATATGGTGGGGATTGGTGGGGGGGGGGGGGCGGTGTTCAGATAAATAAAGTTATGATATTTTGTGTGGAAGGTGCCCTCGTTCCCTCGGTTGCCGGAGCAAACTCTGTTGCACAGGTTGTTATCGCCAGATGAGTTGGGGATGGGAAGATTGTTAATTTGGATATTTACAGATGGCTGGTGGGCACAGGGCCAATCAAGGAGGTTAAGTGGATGTGGGAGGAGGAGCTGGGCATGGAGTTGGGATGGGGGGTTTGGAGTGAGATTATGCACCGGGACAATGCTACGTCATCCTGAGCCAGGATGAGCTTAGTACAGTTCAGGTGGTGCTTAGGGCTTATATGAAGCAGGCTAGGATGAGTGGGTTCTTTCCAGAGGTAGAGAATAAGTGTGAGAGATGTGGAGGAGGACCAGCAAATCATGTCTTCGTCATGTCCAAGAATGTCTTGATTAATAAGGGGATCAGGGGTTATGGGGAGAAGGCAGGAGAATGGGGATGAGAAAATATCAGCCATGCTTGAATGGCGGAGCAGTCTCGATGGGCCGAGTGGCCAAATCCTGCTTCTATGTCTTATGTCTTATGGTTATGGTGGGGTTTTAGGACGCGATATTCAAAACATTATCGAAGATTGTTGGGGTGGAGATGTCGCTGGGCCCTCTGGTGACGATTATTGGAGTGCTGGAATTGCTGAAGCTGTTGGAGGGGATGGGAGCTGACATAGTGGCCTTTGCCACTCTGATCGCCCGGCGGCGAATTCTACTGGAGTGGAGTTCGGCGGAGCCACCGAGGGTGTCGGGTGGTGGATTAGGGATGTTGCAGAATTCGTTAAGCTGGAGAAGATTAAGTTTGCCCTTCGGGGCTCGGAGTGGGGCTTCTGGGCGAGGTGGAGGCTGTTCATATCCCTGTTTGAGGACCCGGACGTTGCCAGCAGGGAGGAGAAAAAGGAAAAAAATGTTAAGGGAGACTTCCAGTGCCGACCATGCAGCATGGAGTGAGTGGTCACACACAGGGCAGCTTCAGATCGAAGGTGGTGGTTTTGCCTCATTTTATCCGTTAACGGGGTCACTTCATCAGTAAAGTGGAGCGGAAGGTGGAGGAGAAGAGGCTCTCCCTTGGATTAGCACGTCCATTGGCTATCAGACCAGCAGAAGACAGTGAAGGACTTGGCTAAGGAGTGTGTTGCAGTACCAATTGCGAGAATTACAGAGGGGGAAGGGTCGTCGTCAGTGGGAAATGCTCAGATGGAGCAATTGATGAGTTTTATCAACTCCTCCAGGCTTGGAAAGCCACCGTCAATGAACAGATCCCCAAACCGCTCAATCTCCGCCCAATGCCACCCCCGAAACCCCTCTCCAGGCCCCCCCCCCATATTCGCCATCCAATATTAGTTCATTAAATTCGGAAAAGCCAACACCCCCCTTCGACTTCGCTCCAGAAGCACCTTCTTCACCCGCGGGGTTTTACCCGCCCAAACAAACCCTGAAATCATTGCGTTCGCCTTCCTCAAAAAAGCCTTAGGAATAAAAATTGGGAAGTTCTGGAATGCAAACAAGAACCTCGGGAGACGGGCAGCATGGTGGTGCAGTGGTTCGTACTGCTGCCTCAAGGCGTCGAGGTCCAGATTCGATCCCGGCTCTGGGTCAATGTCCGTGTGGAGTTTGCACATTCTCCCCATGTCTGCGTGGGTTTCGCCCCCACAACCCAAAGATGTGTAGGCTATGTGGATTGGCCATGCAAAATTGCCCCTTATTTTGAAAAAATTAATTGGGTATTCAAAATTATTACCTCAGGAAGACTGTAATCTTCACTGATTGGGGCAGCACGGTGGGGCAGTGGGTTAGCCCTGCTGCCTCAGTGCTCCGAGGTCCCAGGTTCAATCCCGGCTCTGGGTCACTGTCCGTGTGGAGTTTGCACATTCTCCCCGTGTTTGTGTGGGTTTTGCCCCCACAACCCAAAGATGTGCAGGGTAGGTGGATTGGCCACGCTAAATTGCCCCTTAATTGGAAAAAATGAATTGGGTACTCTAAATTTTTTTTTTAAATCTTCACCGATTGTACCCGTCCCATCAATGACAGTGGGAACACATCCTATCTCCTAAAATCCCCCTCCATCTGTTCCACCAACCGAGCCAAATTCAGCTTGTGCAGCTGCTCCTACCCCCGCTCCACTTGAATGCCCAAGTCCCAAAAGTTCCCCCCTCCCCCACCACCCTAAACAGCAACTCCTCCACTCCTCCAACCTCTTCTCCTGCCCCCTCGCCTGGATTGGATCAGAAAGACCTCGCTCTTCCCCAAATTCAATTGATACCCGAGAACCGGCCAAATTCCTCCAAAATCCTTATAACCCCCCCAATACCTTCCAGCGGGTCTGAAATATACAGCAGCAAGTCATCCACATATAGCGAGATCCTGTGCTCCACCATGCCACCCCCGCACTATCCCCTGCCAGTCCCTTGATGCTCTCAGCGCCATTGCCAGTGGCTCTATAGCTAAGGCAAAGAGCAATGGAGAGAGTGGGCATCCCTGCCTTGTCGTCTGGTGCAGCCTGAAGTATTCTGAGCTCACCCGGTTTGTCCACAAACCCCTGGCTAAACCCAAACTGCCCCAGTACCTCCCACAAATAATCCACTCCACCCAATCGAAGGCCTTCTCCGCGTCCATGGCGACCACCACCTCCACACTGCGTCCCTCCGAAGGCATCCTTATAACATTCAGTAACCTCCTGATGTTGGCCGACAGATGCCTCTCCCTAACGAACCCCATCAAGTTCTCCCCTATCACCCTGGCACACAACATTCGATCCTTGAGGTCAAGTTCTTAGCCAGTAATTTGGCGTGCACGTTTAACAGCGTAATTGGCCTGTAGGGCCCACACAGCTCCAGATCCTTATCCCTCTTTAAAATTAAGGAGATTGAGGCCTGCGATAACGTCAGGGGGAGCACTCACTGCTCCCTCGCCTCATTAAACGCCCTCGCCAGCAGAGGCCCCAGGTCCCCGAAAACATTTTGAAAAATTCCACCGGAAACCCGTCCGGGCACAGGGCCTTCCCCGCCTGCATCAATCTAAGACCCTCCTCCACCTCCACCAGGTCTCCCTCCACCCTTGGGAACTCCTACCCCTCAAAAAATCACCTCATTTCCTCTGCCCCGCCAGGGGATTCTGACTCATACAGCCTCCTGTAAAAATCCCCAAACACCCTATTCACTCCCACCGGATCCAAGACCGTGTTCCCCCCCATCCTTCTCTTTTCCGATTTCCCTCGCTGCTTCCTGCTTCCTCAGTTGATGTGCCAACATCCTTCTCGCCTTTTCCCCCTATTCATGCCCCCTTTGCCCTCCTCAACTGCCCGAATACCTTCCGAATACCTCCTGTCCACCTGCACGATCTCCTCCAATACCCTCGCCATCTCAGCCCTCTCCGCCTTATCCCTGTGCGCCCGTATCAAAATAAACTCCCCCCTTGATACTGCCTTCAATGCCTCCTACAGCGTGGCGGCTGAAACTTCACCCGTGTCGGTCAGCTCCACATATTCCCGAATGGTCGCCCTCATCCGCTCACAGACTGCCTCAACCCCCTCATCTGCCAACAGTCCCACATCCAACACCGCCCCCCCCCCCTGTTTACCTGCAAGTCCACCCAGTGCAGCACATGGTCCGATACTACAATTGGCGAGTACTTTGACCTGACCAACCCTGGCAACAACTTCCTATCCGACACAAAATAGTAAAATAGTCGATTCGGGAGTACACTCTATACACGTGTGAGAAAAATAAAATTTCCTTCGTCCTTGGCCTGTCAAACCTCCATGGATCTACCCACCCCATGTGTTTCATAAACCCCCTCAGTTCCTTCGTTACCGCCCATACTCTCCCCGACCTGAACTCGACCGATCCAACTTTGGATCCAAAACTGTATTAAAGTACCCCCCATTATCAACCGGTGGGAGTCCAATTCTGGGATCTTCCCCAACACCCGCCTCATGAACTCCACATCATCCTTTTTCTGAGTTATCTTTGAAGTAAGGGGTGTTAACTGATCCAATGTTTATTTAAGATGTTAAGTTGAGTTCATGGAATAAACAGTGTTTTGTGTTTAAAGACCTACGTGTCCATAATTGTAATCCCACACCTAGGGAAAACGCCATGTGCTAGGAAAAGCAACAAATACATTAAAGGGTGAGGTTGGTTGAACTCCATGATACATTTTGGGGTTCTGAAAACGCCTCGCCCGTAACAATTGGCTGTCTGGCAGAAGGCAGAGAGTGGGGATAAAGTGGTCTTTTTCAGGATGGCAGCTGGTGACTAGTGGTGTGCCTCAGGGGTCTGTGCTGGGACCACAACTTTTCACAATATACATTAATGATCTGGAAGAAGGTACTGGAGGCACTGTTGGTAAATTTGCAGATGATACAAAGATCTGTAGAGGGACAGGTAGTATGGAGGAAGCACGGAGGCTTCAGAAGAACTTGGACAAGCTAGGAGAGTGGGGAATGAAGTGGAAGATGAAATACAATGTGGAAAAGTGTGAGGTTATGCACTTTGGAAGGAGGAATTTAGGCATAGACTATTTTCTAAATGGGGAAATGCTTAGGAAATCAGAAGCACAAAGGGACTTGGGAGTCCTTGTTCACGATTCTCTTGAGGTTAATGTGCAGGTTCAGTCGGCAGTTAAAAAGGCAAATGCAATGTTAGCATTCATGTCAAGAGGGCTAGAATACAAGACCAGAGATGTACATCTGAGGCTGTATAAGGCTCTGATCAGACCCCATTTGGAGTATTTTGAGCAGTTTTGGGCCCCGTATCTAAGGAAGAATGTGCTGGCCTTGGAAAGGGTCCAGAAGAGGTTCACAAGAATGATCCCTTGAATGAAGAACTTGTCTTATAAGGAACGTTTGAGGACTCTTGGTCTGTACTCGTTGGAGTTTAGAAGGATGAGAGGGGATGTTATTGAAACTTAAAAGATACTGCGAGGCCTGGATCGAGTGGACGTGGAGGGGATGTTTCCACTTGTAGCAAAAACTAGAACCAGAAGACACCATCTCAGATTAAAGGGACGATCCTTTAAAACAGAGATGAGGAGGACTTTCTTCAGCCAGAGGGTGGTGAATCTGTGGAACTCTTTGCCGCAGAAGGTTGTGGAGGCCAATTCACTGAGTGTCTTTAAGACAAAGATAGATAGGTTCTTGATTAATAAGGGGATCAGGGGTTATGGGGAGAAGGCAGGAGAATGGGGATGAGAAAATATCAGCCATGATTGAATGGCAGAGCAGACTTGATGGGCCGAGTGGCCTAATTCTGCTGCTATGTCTTAAATACCTGCCCCACCCTCCCTTGCCTAAGCCTAGTTTGATCCCCAATCTTCAGATGCGTTTCTTGCAAAAATGCCACGCCTGCCTTTAGACTCCTCAGATATGCCAATACACATGCCCTCTTGACCGGCCCATTCATCCCTCTCACATTGCATGTGATCAGCCTGGTTGAGAGTGTTTCACGCCGATGTCAACGGGCCTCTTGGTTCAGCGATTCTGTTGGTCACAGGGGGCCAGCACGGCGCTGGAGTGCTCTGCGCTGCCCCAGCTGCCGTACATGGCCCTGCACTGCTCGCCGTGGGTCCGTGCATGCGCGCGGCGGTCAGCCGCGGGTTCGCGCATGCATGCGGCATTCGGCTGCGGGTCCGCGCATGCGGAGTCACACAGTGGACCGGCGTGGAAGAAGGTAGGCTCCCCCGGATCGCACGCACCTGCCAGTCGGTGGCCCCCGATCGTGGGCCTGGCCGTCGCGGAGGCCCCCCACGGAGTCTGATTCCCCTGCCCCACCACCAGGACAGCAACGCGGCCACGGGTCCGAGCTCCCGCCGGGTGGAACCATGTTATAACCACGCCGGAGGAAAATCGGCCAGTTGACCCCAGAGAAACGCTGCGGGGGCCTCTTTCATTGGCTCCCGACCGGCGGCAAGTCGAACGTGCGCGTGTGGCTGGCGGCGATTCTCCTGCCACCGGAGAATCGCGTCCCGGCGTTGGATCGGAATCGCGGGCCATCTCAGCATCAACGCCGATTCTCCGAGCCGGCGTGGGCTCAGAGAATCCCAGCCCACACCTTCAACCTTCAAAAAAATTTTAATCAAGCTTTTTAAAAAGTTTAATTGACCTGAAATGGAGGGAGAACATAATTCCTGCCCCTTCTTCACCCTGTGCTGTTCATTGTAACTAGTACCAGGATCAATACCTTGAAATTACCATGGCACGAGATGCCACCCCCACCTCTGATCCAGTCATCAGGGGCCCTGAAAATTCAGCCCAATGTTTGGTACCCTTTTTAATTGCTTTCTCTGCCATTGTGCAACAGATGGAATCTAAGTTCTGCAGTACTGCCACATCCAGCCATGAAAGGTGGTGGATAATTAAACAATTTAACTGGAGGAGTAGGCTCCACATATACTCCATCCTCAATGATGAGGAACCCAGCCAATTTGATTCACTCCACATGATATGAAGAAATGGCTGAAGGTACTGGATACTGCAAAGACTATGGGCTCTGACAACATTCCAGCAATAGAACTGAAGACTTGTGGTCCAGAGGTAGCCATGCTCCTAGCCAAGCTGTTCAATACATCATTGGTATCTATCCAGTAATGTGGAAAATTATACAGGTCAACAAAAAGGACAAATCCTACCTCGTCAATTACTGCACCATCTGTCTGCTCTGAATTGTTAACAAAGTAATGGAAGGAAATGCCAATATTGCTATCAAGCATCACTTTGCAATAAACTACTCACTGCTGCTCAGTTTGGGTTCTGCCAGGGATAGTCAGCTCCTGACCTCATTACTGCTTTGGTCCAAACATGGGCAAAAGAGTTGAACTGCAGATGAGAGGAGAGACTGACTACCCTTGAGGTAGCAGTTGCTCGAGTATGGCATCAAGAAGCTCAAACAAAACCAAAGTCAATGATAATCAAGGGGAAAATTCCCCATTGGTTGGAGTCATACCTGGCACAAAGGAAGATAATTGTGGTTATTGCAGGTGAATCATCTCAGTTCCAGGATATTACAGCAGGGATTCCACTACAGGGTTGTGTCCTAGGCCCAACCATCTCCAGCTACTTTATCAATGACCTTCTCTCCATCTCCATCAACGATATTCGTTGGTGATTGCACAATGTTCAGCATCATTCGTGACTTCGCAGATACTGAAGCAGTTTGTATCTATATGCAGAAGACTTGATAATATTCAAGCTTGGACTGGTAAGTGGCAAATAATGTTTGTGCCACCCAAGTGCCAGGCCTCCAACAAGAGAGAAGCCAATTATCCCTCCTTGACATTCAATGACATTACCATCCCTGAATCCCCCATGCTCAGCATCCTTGAAGTTGCCATTGATCAGAAACTGAATGAGCCCAGCAATTCACATACTGTAGCTACCAGAGCAAGTCAGAGGCTGAGAATTCTGCAGAGAGTAACTCACCTCCTGACTCCCCAAAGCCTGTCCACCACCTACAAAACACAAATCAGGGATGTGATGGAATTCTCTCACTTGCCTGGATGTGCACTTCCCACAACATTCAAGAAGCTACACACAATCCAGGACAAAGCAGCACACCTGATTGCCACTATATCTACCACCTCAAACATTCACTCCCTCCACCACAGACTCACAATGGTAGTGTGTACTATCTACAAGATGCATTGTAGCAACTCACCAAGGTTCCTTCAACAGCACATTCCAAACCCGCAAGCTCTACCACTTGTGTTTTTAACCTAAATAGGGGCAATTATGAAGACAAAGCTGGCCAAAGTGCACTGGGAAATTATATTCAGGGATAGGTTAATAGAGCTGCAGTGGTAGACATTTCAGAATGTTCAGAAAAGAAAGATTCCAATGAAAAAGAAAGACATTAAGGGGAGGCTAATGAAGGAAGTTTAAAAGAAATCTCAAATTAAAAGAAAAAGTGTATAATTTTGTGTCAATTGCAGGTCAGAAGGTTGGGCAGAATATAAAGAATATAAAGAACAGCAAAGAATAACTGAAACATTAATAAGGAAAGAAAAATCAGAGTACAAGAGAAAACTAACTAGAAACATAAAACATAATAACAGCTTCTACATGTATTTAAAAAGGAAATGATAAGTAAGGTGAGCTGTGGCCCTCTACAGAGGAAGAATGGGGAATTAATAATGTAAATGAAGACGTGACGGATGAATTGAATAGATATTTTGCATTTGCACTGTAGAGGATACAAATCACATCGCAGAAATATTTGTGAATCAGGGAGTAAAGGGAGGGAGGAACTTAAAATAATTACAGAAAGCAGGAAACTACAATCCAATTAGTTTAACATCTGTCGTAGGGAAATTGATGGAATCTATTATTCAGGAAGTTATAGCCTGAGAAAATCTCAATACAATCAGGCAGAGTCAACATGGTTTTGTGAAAGAGAAATCATTATTCACTAATCTATTGGAGTTCTTTGAGGAAGTAACAAGCAACTTGGATATAGGGAAACTTGTGGATGTTCTGTTAATAAGGACATGGGGGGCGGGAATCTCTCAACCCGGGGCCGGGCCGGAGAATCCCCGTGACAGGCATGAATCGCGCCATGCTGCCCCGACGCCGGGATGCGATTCTCCGCAGAGCAGTGAATCGGTGCCATTGGCGCCGGCGCATTGGCGCGGGCGCATTGGCACCGCACCGGTCGGGGGCCACTCTATGTGGACCCCCTGCCGATTCTCGGCCCGGGATGGGTCAAGCGGCCGTCGTAAAAAACCCGAGTCCCGCCGGTGCCGTTCACACCTGCTCACAGCTGGCGGGAACTCGGCGTGGAAGGGTTGGGGAGCGGCCTGTGGGGGGGTGGGTGGGGGGGTCCGACCTCGGGGGGGGGGGCCCTCCGATGTGGCCAGGCCCACCGATCGGCGGGCCGGCCTCTCTGGCTGGGGACCTCCTTTCTTCCAAGCCGGCCCCTGTAGCCCTGCGCTACATTGTGTCGGGGTTGGCGCATTGAAGGGAGCCACTGCGCTTGCATGCGTTGGCGCCGGTCCCACTGCGCATGCGCGGACCCCGCGGCGCTCAGTTTACGCCGGTATCAGCAGCTGGAGCGGTGTGGTCCGCTCCAGTGCCGTGCTGGCCCCCTGTAGGGGCCAGAATTGCTGATCCTGAGGCCATGTTGATGCCGTCAAGAAACGCGACGGCGTTTCCGACAGCGTCAACACTTAGCCTCAGGATCACAGAATCCCGCCCGGGGAGTCCACACTGAGTAAAATAAGAACAAAATTTTATTTACACAAGCGATATGTATACTACCCGGTAGATCCCTACTGAGTTCTTCTCTGCGGCGGTGCCTTACTGGCTGACCTTATATACATGGGTTAATTGAGATACCCCACCCCTAGCAGGAGAGCTCGTACTCCGACAGGAGCATGGGGAAGACAAGCATTCCGACCCTGTAGGTTCAGCTCGGGATATTACATTCCTTCCCCCATGAATTCCGAAGAGCTTCTCAATGACCAATGAGGTGTAGAAGGTTGAGCAGGTGGAGGATGTCAGAGTCTCTTCGGCTCCGGCAAGTGATCATGGAGCTGATGCGCCTGATCAGTTGATGTATACCGCGCAGGTAAACGTCATCTGCAGCAGGAACATTGTGGCAGATCTTTGGAGACAGCTGAACTACGGAGTTGGTGTCCGAGACCTCAGAGATCTGCTTCTCCATTTCAGAGTCAAAAGTCACAACGTCGGGCATGTCGGTGTCGAGAGAGAGTGGAGGCATCAGAGTAGGATGGTTCGGCAATCGAGCAGGAGGATCCAGGATGGGTTTCTTCCATGGTAGTTCACGAGGGAACAACCTCCATGAGCAAATGTGATCCAGATGTTGTCTTATTGATTGCCCCCAGACCCGAACTTGGTAAGAGACTGGTCTTGTTTGACAGACGACAATTCCAGCGAGCACCATCATTGAAGTTCCGAATGAACACCATGTCGTCAGGTGCAAAATGTTGAAGAGGTTGATGTTGAACTGGCAAATCCCGTTGCTTTTGCAAAAGCAGCAAATTCTTTGCTTGCTAAAAGAGGCCCCGTTATCGGTCACGAGTACCTGTCCTCCACAGTCAGCTCTGACAATTTGGAGGAGATAGCCTTCAACTCCCCTGGTAGCTGTCGCTGCTGTCCCCTCCCCATATAGCACCAGATGTCACACCTTGGTAAGTACAAGATGGGTTTGCAATCAGTCACGAAGGCATGAGGCAGTGATGGGGAAAGAGACCATAAAATTCAGGACAGCAATTACTTTGTGAAATGAAATGAAATGAAAATCGCTTATTGTCACAAGTAGGCTTCAATGAAGTTACTGTGAAAAGCCCCTAGTCGCCACATTCCGGCGTCTGTTTGGGGAGGCTGTCCACTGGGGGGTTCAATGGATTAGAACTGCAGAGGAAGACAGCTCATGCATCCGCATGGGCAATCTAATTCGCTGGGCAGTGCTCAAAAGAGTATTTGTAAGAAGCCAATAGCAGCCCAGCGCTGGATCCTTACAGAAGCTATTGGCGGTATTGCCTTGTCTTCACGGAAGAGACCCCCCCCCCGAGGAGGACAACCACTGCTTCACCTCTGTAAACACCGCATTCAGGGCCTGGCCCCAAGCCCAGGGCTGACCTTCTTCAAGAGCAAGTTGGGGTGGGGGTTTGGTGGTGGTGGTGGGGGGGGGGGGGGGGCTAGGGCGGTAGCACAATTTTGAATAAATTATCCATAGTATTTAGTCCAAGAAAAGAGGCTGTCTCGTTCCACCCTATATCCCAAATATACGACTTATTTTGCGTGAAACATGTATTTCATGCAGGGCAGTTGAACCCCATATTCAGAACACTGCTTCAATATCGCCTTGAGGTTCTGCACATGCTCTTGTTCCATGCCCCCTATGACTAACACGTCGTCTAAGTAAACTCCAATGCGCGGCAAGTCACGCAGGATGTTCTAGATGACGCATGCCATAAATATTCCGAACGGGATCCAAGTATAGAACATAGAACATAGAAAATTACACGCAGTACAGGCCCTTCGGCCCTCGATGTTGCGCCGACCTTTGAAACCACTCTAAGGCCCATCTACACTATTCCCTTATCATCCATATGTTTATCCAATGACCATTTAAATGCCCTTAATGTTGGCAAATCCACTACTGTTACAGGCAGTGCATTCCACGCCCTTACTACTCTCTGAGTAAAGAACCTACCTCTGACATCTGTCCTATATCTATCACCCCTCAATTTAAAGCTATGTCTCCTCGTGCTCGACATCACCATCCGAGGAAAAAGGCTCTCACTGTCCACCCTATCCAACCCTCTGATCATCTTATATGCCTCAATTAAGTCACCTCTTAACCTTCTTCTTTCTAAAGAAAATAACCTCAAGTCCCTCAGCCTCCCCTCATAAGATCTTCCCTCCAGACCAGGCAACATCGTGGTAAATCTCCTCTGCACCCTTTCCAATGCTTCCACATCCTTCCTATAATGCGGTGACCAGAACTGCACGCAATACTCCAAATGCGGCCGCACCAGAGTTTTGTACAGCTGCAACATGACCTCATGGCTCTGAAACTCAATCCCTCTACCAATAAAAGCTAACACACCGTATGCCTTCTTAACAACCCTCTCAACCTGGGTGGCAACTTTCAGGGATCTATGTACATGGACACCAAGATCTCTCTGCTCATCCACACTGCCAAGAATCTTACCATTAGCCCAGTACTCTGTCTTCCTGTTATTCCTTCCAAAATGAATTACCTCACATTTTTCTGCATTAAACTCAATTTTCCACCTCTCAGCCCAGCTCTGCAGCTTATCTATGTCCCTCTGTAACGTGTTACATCCATCCACACTGTCCACAACTCCACCAACATTAGTGTCATCGGCAAATTTACTCACCCATCCTTCTATGCCATCCTCCAGGTCATTTATAAAAATGACAAACAGCAGTGGCCCCAAAACAGATCCTTGTGGTACACCACTAGTAACTGGACTCCAGGCTGAACATTTCCCATCAACCACCACCCTTTGCCTTCTTCCAGCTAGCCAATTTCTGATCCAAACTGCTCAATCACCCTGAATCCCATGCCTCTGTCTTTTCTGCAATAGCCTCCCGTGGGGAACCTTATCAAACGCTTTACTGAAATCCATATACACCACATCAACTGCTTTACCCTCGTCCACTTGTTTTGTCACCTTCTCAAAGAACTCAATAAGATTTGTGAGGCACGACCTACCCTGATGAGTATACTCATGAGTCCCTTGTGCGTAATAATTGTAACATACTTCCAGCTTCTGGGTCCACCTGGATTTTGGCCAAGGCCCCTTTAATGGTCTCCAAACCAGGCTGGAAAGCCTTCTGGAATTTGCTCAGTGGTATACACAGACCGCAAGATCCTACTTGAAGGATATGCGGACAATCCAACTGCAGCTGGGATAGCCAATCACAGCCCAACAGGCTGGGGTCGTTTCCTTGCACAACAATGAGCAAAGGCGCACTGATTGGTGCCCATAAACCATCAAAGCAAGGTGAACCTCACAAAATTTAGTCGTTCTCCTGTATAGTGGCCAAACGAGCCACCATGTCAGCCAAAGACAATTATACACTCCTTGTTTAATAAGGTCAAAAGTGCTGTGCGCCACCACAGAAACGGTTGCTCCCGAATCCAGCTCCATTTGGAGTATATGACCATTCACTTGTGTCAGAACATGAATAGGGGCCACACAGGGCACTGCCACACAGTTCAGCTGCATTTCAATCTCATTCACTGCCTCTTCTGGGTCATCCAGATGCAACAGCTGGCCCGGGGCTGGCGCCTACCTCGACCGGGGTGCCTGGAGCGCTGGTCCTCCTGTCGCCTGTGGGTGTGCCTGAACCGGCGTCCACACGTCACACACAGGGCGGAATCGCCATCAGCCCAGTCCAGTGACATCGCCCGTCTCGGCGGCTGGTTCTTCGCCCAGGGAGTTCAGTCCAGGCAGTGGCGATACCACATGAGGGGCGATGCCTAAAGACGTTCACCGCCATCCCTTGTATCTCTTGGACAACACATTCTGCGCTTTCTTGGGACAGGGAGATCTACAGTGCATGTTGAAATGTTAGGGAATCTTCACCCAAAACTTTTTTCTGAGTTTCCATATTATTAATATCACACCAAACAATCGGGGATGAAATCGGATGATTGCGTATCCGGTATCGCTGGGACGTGAGACTCCAGATCATCCTGAATGTATGCGGTCCACAGGCCGCCAATAGTATGACCGGCTGGCACTTGTTCTCGTGAAGTTGGCCCAGAAGAAATAATAGATTTGTTCAGCGTATTGGTTCCAGTCTTCAGCATCGGCATCAAATGCATCTAACCACCCAAACAGAAGCATGGTGAATCAAAGAAATCCAAACCTGGGTCCAGAAAATCGGGGAGGTGGCTCTATTTACTCCACGCTACCAGTTTAATAAGGACACAAGGACACCGAGTAAAATAGGAAAAAAAATTATTTATACAAATGATATATACACTACTTGATAGATTCCTCCCGGTTCTTCTCTGCGCCGGTGCCTTACTGGCTGACCTTATATCCATGGGTTAATTGAGATGCCCCACCCCAAGCGGGGAAGCTCGTACTCCGACAGGAGCACAGGGAAGACAAGCATTCCCACCACGTAGGTTCCGTGTGGGATATTACAGTTCTGGACTTAGATTTTAAAGAAGATATTTGACAAGGTGCCACATCAAAGGTTCCCATGCAAAATAAGAGCTCATGACATAGTGGGTAACATATTAGCATGGATAGAGGATTGGGTAACCAACAGGAAACAGAGAGCAGGCCTACATGGGCCATTTTTGGGTTGGCAAGATGTGACAAGTGGAGTGCCATAAGGATCAGTGCTAGGGCACCAACTATTTACAATTTATATAAATGACTTGGAGACCTTGTGGTCCAGTAAGTGACATCCCTACCTCTAGGCCAGAAGCTCCGGGGTCAAGTCCCACTTCAGGGCTTGATGGCCTTGGAATATGCATTCATAACATGGCCAAACAGGTTGGTTATCAGCCTGTAAATCCTTCTAATAGGTCTTCTGTCAGGTGGTAAGACTGGGAGTTCCCTGGTCAGCCATCCTGAAAAAGGCAATGGCAAAATACGGTATTTTCTTTGTTATTCATTTAAGGGATATGGGTTTTGCTGGCTCGACCAGTATTCATTGCCCATCCCTAATCGCTCTTGAGAAGGTGGTGGTGAGCTGCCTTCTTGAACTGCTGCGGTGCATATGGTGTAGATACACCCACAGTGCTAATAGGGAGGGAGTTCCAGGATTTTAACCCAGTGACGAGGAACAGCAATAAATTTCCAAGCCAGGATGGTGAGTAGCTTGGAGGGGAACTTCCATGTGATGGTGTTCCATGTATCTGCTACTTTCTGGATGGTAGCGGTTGTAAATTGGGTGGGCGCTGTCTAAGGAGCCTTGGTGAGTTTCTGCAGTACATCTGCCACCGTTCGTTGATGGTGAAGGGAGTGAATGTTTGTGGAAGGGATGCCAAACAAGCGGGCTGCTTTGACCTGCACGACGACAAGCTTTTTAAGTTGCTTCATGAGTATTCCATCACACTTCCTGACTTGTGCCTTGTTGCTGGTGGACAGGCTTTGTGGAGTCAGGATGTGCATTACTCACCACAGGATTCCTAGCCTCTGCTCTTGTAGCCACAGTATCTATGTGGCTAGTCCAGTTAAATTTCTGGTCAATGATAACCTCCAGGATTTTGATAGTGGTGGATTCAGTGATGGTAATGTCATTGAATGTCAAGGGGTGATGGTTAGATTGTCTCTCATTGGAGATGATCATTGCCTGGCATTTGTTTGGTGTGAATGTCTTTTGTCAGCCCAAGCCTAGATATTGTCCAGGTCTTGGTGCATTTGGACATGGACTACTTCAACATCTGAGGAGTCGCAAATAGTACTAAACATTGTGCAATCATCGGAGAACATCCACTTCTGACATTATGATGGAAGGAAGATAATTGATGAAGGAGCTGAAGATTGTTCGGTCTAGAAAACTCCCCTGATGAACTCCCACAGTGATGTCCTGGAGCTGAGATGACTGACTTCCAGCAACTACAATCATCTTATTTTGTGCCAGGTATGGCTCTTTGTGAAGCATAATCATGGGTCAATCCAATGGAAGTGCACGGTCACCAATGCCCTCTTAGGGCATGTTGCCTGAAGGAGGACGATCAGTTACTTGGACGAAAAGATCAAATATGTGAATATGAAATTTTCTGATGACACAAACATAGGTAGGAAAGAAAGTTTTGAAGAGGATAGAAGGTTTTTGCAAAAGGGCATAGATAGCTTTGGTGAGTGGGCAAACAAATTGGCAGATGGGGTATTCTGTGGGAAAATATGAACTTGTCCAATTTGTCAGGAAGAATAGAAAAACAGCATATTATTTAAATGGAGAGACATTGCATAACTCTGAGATACAGAGAGATCTATGTGTCCTGAGTTACATCAGCATCTGAGGAGTCACAAATAGTACTAAACATTGTGCAATCATCGGAGAACATCCACTTCTGACATTATGATGGAAGGAAGATAATTGATGAAGGAGCTGAAGATTGTACATAAAGTATTAGGAATATACTGGAATTTTGTAATTTATTGCAACGAGAATGGAATATAAAAATGTTTTGTGTAAGGTTTTTCCTGTTTACTCCCTGTTTATTCCCTTATTTCCCACTCTTTTATTTTTCCGTTACATTTTAGATCCATGGATGATTAATGGACATCTGACTTAAAGGCAAAAAGCCTGTATCTTTAATTCAAACAGGAAGAATACAGAAGGCTGTTATTACTGGGCAGCAAATGTGGAGAAGGTGAGGAGCTGGGTTAGAGGGGGGGATCTCCCAGTGGGTTAAAATGGAGGAGAGTCTGTGTAGGGGATCGGGGCTGAGGGCGTTGGCACCAGGGAGTCCGGTGGTAGTAGCGACATTGAAAATCTGGAAGCAGTTGCGCCAGCACTTTAGGCTGGGGGCGGGGTCAAGGGAAATGCCGATTCGGGGGAATCACAGATTTGAGCCAGGGAAGTGGGATGGGAGTTTTCGGAGATGGGAGGAGAACGGAGTCAGGGCATTAAAGGATTTATTTCTGAGGGGCCAGTTTGCGGGATTGAAGGAGCTGGGGGCGAAATATGGGTTGGGGCAGGGGGAAATATTTAGGTATCTGCAGGTCTGGGATTTCGCTAAGAAGGAGATACAGAGCTTTCCGGTGACGTCTCACTCCACAGTGTTGGAGGAGGTGCTGAAAACGGGGGAATGGAGAAGGGGGGGTTTCGGTGATTTAGGGGGTGATCCTGGGAGAAAAGAAGGCACCGCTGGAAGGGATGAAGGCAAAGTGGGAGGAAGAGTTGGGAGAGAGCATGGAGTAGGGGTTGTGATGTGAGTTGCTCCGGAGGGTAAATGACTCATCTTTGTGTGCGACATTGGGGCTGCTACAGCTGAAGGTGGAGTATAGGGCGCACCTCACAAAGGCGAGGATGAGCCGACTCTTTGAGGAAGTAGAGGATGTTTGTGAATGTTGTGGGGGGGGCCCGCAAACCGCGTTCATATGTTTCGGTCCTGTCCAAAGCTGGAAGGGTATTGGAGGGAGATGTTCAGGGTAATTTCGAAGGTGGTAAATGTGAGGCATGAGACGGGTCCTCTGGAGGCCATATTCGGGGTATTGGATCGGCCGGGGTTGCAAGCGAGTGCGGCGCCAGATGTTTTAGCCTTTGCCCGAAGGTGGATCCTGTTGGGGTGGAGGTCAGTTTCTCCACCCTGTGCCCTGGCCTGGCGGGGGGACCTGTTGGAGTTTTTAACACACGAGAAGGTGAAGTTGGAGTTGAGGGGAAGGATGAAGGGGTTCTACAATTCATGGACTTTGTTTGTTATGCACTTTCAAGAATTGGATGACATTGAACATTACAGGGGGCGGGGGTTAGGGTGAAAGGAGGGTTGGGGTAGGGGGGGCGGTTGGACTGTGTATATTGTTGGTGACTATGTATGGTTGGATGGTGGATTCCTGAACATTTAAAATGTTGAGGATTGTTTGGGGGTTGGTGGGAGGGAGGGGATTGACATTGCATTTGTCACCGTTGATTGTTGGGGGGTCTGAATTTGGATAAAAATGTGAAAAAGGAGGGAAATAAAAATATTTTAAAAAAAGAATCCAAAGGCTATGTTGATTTAAACTAGAGTTGCAGACTGGCCAGCATCAGTGACAGGAATGGGTTGGGACTCAGTTTGAATGATTGACTGGTGGCCAATGGATTGGCACAAAAGGCTGTGCTCTGCCTGGTAACATGTGGTGATTGGATCTGATCCCACTGGAATGATTTTCAAGCTCTATAGAAATACCCAGCTAACTCTCTCCAGAGAGTTGGGGCAGCACGGTAGCACAGTGGTTCACACAGTTGTTTCACAGCTCAAGGGTCCCAGGCTCGATTCCCAGCTTTGTGCACTGTCTGTGCAGAGTCTGCACGATCTCTCCGTGTCTACGTGGGCTTCCTCCAGGTGCTCTAGTTTCCTCCCACAGTCCAAAGATGTGCAGGTTAGGTCATGGTAAATTGTCCTTAGAGTCCAAAAAGGTGAGGTAGGGTTACTGGGTTACGGGGATGGGGTGGGCTTAAGTGGGGTGGGTGCTCTTTCCAAGAGCTGGTGCAGACTCGATGGGCAAAATGGTCTCCTTCTGCACTGTTAATTCTACGAAAGAACCAGCTAACTCTCTCCAGAAGGCTGTTGTGAGGGCAGACTTTCTCTCCAGAAAGCCTGTGAGGACTGAGTTCCTGACACTACAGAGGCCCGAAGACAAACCACGAACTGAAAGCAAAGTTTGATGTGAAGCAAGGGGACTCTCCAGGAAAAGCTGCTAGTAATGCATTTTTAAACTAGAATACCTGAATGAATGAATCTACAAAGATCATTACAGGCTGCAAACCAAAGACTTTAATCTGCAAGCTTGCTGTGAAGAAACGTTTGCTCAAGAACCATCATTTGAAACAAAGACTCTTTCTTCCCTCCACTTATGATTGTACCCCTTTCCACCTCCCTGTGTTTGATTGTCTTATATATGTATGTGTAGAGGGTGGGGAAAATTGCCAGGTGGTTGTGGCATAGTGGTATTGTCACTGGACTAGTAATCCAGACACCCAGGGTAATTCTCTGGGGACCCATGTTCAAATCCCGCCAAAGCAGAAATTTGAATTCAATAAAAATCTGGAATTAAAAGGCTTACGATGAACATGAAACCATTGTCGATTGTTGTAAAAACCCATCTGGTTCACTAATGTCCTTCAGGGGAGGAAATCTGCCATCCTTAGCTGGTCTGGCCTACATGTGAGTCCAGATCAACAGCAATGTGGTTGTCTCTTAAAATATGGCACTCAGTTCAAAGGCAATAAGGGATGGGCAACAGATGTTGACCGTGCCCCTGCTGCCCACACCCCATAGAATAATTTTTAAAAAGTTAACCAGATGTATTTACTACATATTTCATTCTACCTCTTGTCATAAGTAAACAATAACCGGTTTACATTTACAAAGTTGGTGACTGTGATTACAGGGCAGCCAAGGGTCAAAGACTTTGGAGACTGGTTTCTCTGATCCTGCGGCTATATCCGCAGATCCGTCTGGTCTTACGCCAGAAAGTCAGCGCCGCCCCCGCACTGATCCTCTGTCCGGTGGGGGGCTAGCAACTGAGCAGCGTAAAGCTCCCAGCTTTACCTGCAGATACGGCCAGAGTATGGCCAGGTCCGTGACTGCGCATGCTCAGGATGACGGCCGCGCCGTGCAACATGGCGCCGGCCGCGCACGGACACAGCCTACCAAAAACTGCCCCCCTGTAACGATCCTCGCCACCCCTGGACCACCCCCGCCAGTCCCCCCAGCCCCCGCCAGTGGAATGGCTCCCCCCCCCCCCGACTGTGGCGGCGCTGGACTCAGTCCGCAGCCGCCATGCGAGGTCCCCGGATGCAGTGAGCACACGTGTCCCACGCCATCGGGGACTCGGCCCATTGGGGGCGGAGCATCGGGGGAGGGCCTCAGGTGACGTCCTGAGGCTGTCCATACGGCGTGCGGTGTACTCCCTGGGTACGCTGTTTTTGAGGGAGCAAAGCATCGCAAAAACGGCACCGACCCCGATTCGGGCGTAAACGGGGAGTCTCCGGCCAATTGCCGAACGCAATTTTGGCGTCGGCGGTCGGAGAATCCGGCCCTGGGTATTTTTATAAGAATTATTGGTTAATTCACTTGTGACTCCTGGGCATGTGAGACTGGAATTGACCGCACATGTCCCAGAGTGTCGTAACATTTGGTACAGTTATAGAGGGTGTGGCTGAGACCACATCTAGAGTACTGGTTAGTTTTGGTTTCCTTATTTAAGAACAACTATAAATGCATTAGATGCAGGTTAGAGCAGGTTTACTCATCCAATAACTGGCATGGCAGTGGGCAGGGGGTGTCTTCTGAGGAAGGGTTGGGTAGGCAGAACCTATATCCATTGGAATTCAGAAGGTCCCCCCCCCACACCTTTCACCAATGTCCTCAACCCCTTTGAACAGGTAACTCATTCTCGACTCATCAAATGTGTCTGTGAACTACCTTCAATTGTATTAGTGGCAACCTCGTGCACGAGGTTGATGCATTTACCCTCCGTAAAAGTTTACACCACAGCCCTTCCTCCAAAGTCTTCCCCAATTTCTCCTCCCATTTGGCCTTTACCCTATCCATGGATTCTGATCCTGTTTCCATAATCTTTCCATAAATAGCCAAGATAATTCTCCCTTTTATCTCCAATACCATCAACGCCTCTTCCAACAAAGAAGAAGGGGATAACAATGGGAACATAAGGAAGATCTTCTTTACAAAAGCCCGTATTTGCATATATCTAAAGCTCTCCCTCCTTCGGAGCTCGTATTTCGCCCTCAATTCTTCAAATGTTGCAAAATGACCTTCCAGGATAGGTCTTTCAACGTGATTACAGACTTTTCCTCCCAGTTTTGGAACCCAGTGTCTATTTTTGCTGGTACAAACATATGGGGCTGGATTATCCGCTGTCAGGATTCTCCACTTTGCCGGCAGCGAACCCATGCCCGGGGATTTCCCGACGGCGTAGAGCTGCCCACAATAGGAAACCCCATTGGCCGGCTGGCGAGATGGAGAATCCCGCCATTGGTTTTCACGGATGTATGCATAGCAAGGATTGAGCCCAATTATGTCTTTTCTTGGCATTGACATGCAAGTATTTTTGGTAGGGGGCTTGGGATGACATCCATGTCCAGTTTCCCCCTCCCTATCCTGGAATTCTAAGGCTAATTCTGTATCCCTGCAGCAAATTGTTAAACCGGCACAGATCAATACTGAAACCTTTCTGAGTTATTCTTCCATCATTCTCAGGTCCAGGAACAGTGACAAACTAACTGATAGTTTTTCAAGTGGTAAGACTGTGGAAGTCCTCCTATGCTATGATTTTCCCAAGCGACTTCCTCATTCTCACATTACGCAGCGAGCTCAAGTCAATTCCAAAGCAAGCAATTTGAAATGTGTAAAATGCCTGACAGTAATCATAACGACGATTCAAAGTTGGAGTGGATAGTTCCTTGCTAGTAAAATATGGGAAGAAGAAATGTATGTTGGTACATAGCTATACCAACTTTCTTGGTGTGAAATTATTAATTGGGGGCAGCACGGTAGCATTGTGGATAGCACAATTGCTTCACAGCTCCAGGGTCCCAGGTTCGATTCCGGCTTGGGTCACTGTCTGTGCGGAGACTGCACATCCTCCCCGTGTGTGCGTGGGTTTCCTCCGGGTGCTCCGGTTTCCTCCCACAGTCCAAAGATGTGCAGGTTAGGTGGATTGGCCATGCTAAATTGCCCTTAGTGTCCAAAATTGCCCATAGTGTTGGGTGGGGTTGCTGGGTTATGGGGATAGGGTGGAGGTGTGGACCTTGGGTAGGTTGCTCTTTCCAAGAGCCGGTGCAGACACGATGGGCCGAATGGCCTCCTTCTGCACTGTAAATTCTATGAAATTCTATGAAAAAATTGGATAATAAGCCAGACAAATGAGATGAAGCTTTATAAGTGTAGCTCTGACATTATGTACTGTAGGAATTGTTTAAAAGGAACATTATCTTATGACATTTTCCAATTAATGAAGGTTTTGCACAGCTTTGAAGATGCAAAATTGAGTGATTGAAAACATTTGAAGATATTACAGTTCCTACATCATGGGAGATTCTGAAACTGTTTTCATATCTTTGACTTAGTTGATGTTCATGCACTGGAACGGTTCTCTTGCAAGCCAGAAATTCCTGACACGTCCATCATTATCCAGATGTGCAATCTGAGTATTTAACCTCTGCATACTTTATGGTGATGACTAATGTGTTTCAATGAAAATATTTTTGTTTGTCTTTCTGGAATAAGGCGAGGGAAACTGACTTACACACTTAAACCTTGATTTTAAAAATTCAGCAAATTCAGAATTTGCTTTCTCATGGAACTGCATACCTGTGCCATCAATGGGGAGGTCTGGTCTCACTGCATGTTGCAAAACAAACCCTGCCCCTTACATTAAATAGACTCTCTGTGAATGAAAATGCACAGGACATTGTGCCAACAGTGCTACTTTCTGAGAATCACAAGCAAGTGATTGTTTTGCAGTTGCATCGTAAATCAATTTTCTTTTCTTTTTTTACAGTGTATTCGTAAAGTGAGGTTGCTTCACAAATATATGACCAGTACATAAGATGACAGGGTAGCTCTGATCAAATTTTGGTTACCTCAACTAATGACGGAAGAAAAGGTGATGGAGAAGGAATGACATGAATTTGATGTAAATTCAGCAAGAGCCTAAATAGAGGACGTATTGCCCTGTTCTTGACCTGGCAAAAAAAATATTAGTAGCAAGTCTGGTAAGTAATGCAGAACTTGGAGCCTACCATTTTACTAAATTAAATCTGATTCCAAATGTAATGAGGGAATTATATTGATAGTTTAATCTGGGTATTTGAACTGCTAACCAAGCATCACAAATGAGATAAATATGATGGGTCAGCTACCTTGTGATGTACTAAGTGGAAAGGTGCTCACAGCATTTTCTCATATCAATTCATTCAATACTATGATATTGTATAGTGTACCTTCTTATGATTCAACACCTGAATTATGGTAGTGGTGATCCACCTAAGGTGAGATCCTCTGATGATTTCTCCATACCCGAGATATCGGGCATCCTGTTCATTTGCTTATAGGAACCTTCCATCCAAAAAAATTATTAGCAGAAATTAAAGTAATTTGGGAAGAATATGGCTGCAAAAGCCTTTGCTATTTATCTTAAGGGAAATAGTTCCATGTGACTTAGGAATCTAGTTATTTGAGCAGGAAGACAAAATGCTCAAGCAGCTGTGTTGACATGCCCCTTACTTTATGGCCTCATGAATGCAGGTGAGCCATTGCACAGATGGGAGATCAGGGGCTGGATTCTCCAAAATATGGGCTATGTCCCCACGCCAGTGTAAAAGCACTGGCTTTTCACTTTTGACTTTCCTCGGAAAAATCTAGAGCTATTCTCTGACCTTGCAGGGGCTGGCAGGGCCCCTGAATGCTTCTCCCAACTTCAGCTGCGGATACGGGCTCCCGCACTTCCGATCGCGAGTCCGCACATGCGCATAGCGGCGGCCTGCAGTGGCCGCGCTTTGTGTGATGGCGGACTCGGACTGCGGAGGCAGCTGCAAGATGTAGGCCCCCCGAGATGGCACGCACCCGCGGATCCGAGCTGCCTGATCGCTGCCCTGGCCGCCCATGAAGCCCCCCAGGTGTTTGATCCCCCTGCCCCCCACCAGGGCGGCCACGGACTGTGTCCAGCTTCTCAGCCTGAACAAAGGCCCACGCCTCCTCCGGAGACTCAAAATAATGGTGCCGGTCCTTGTAGGTAACCCACAGTCGCGCCAACTGCAACATGCCAAACTTCACCCCCTTCCTGTGCAGCACCGCCTTCGCTCAATTGTACCCGGCCCTCCTCTTCGCCTCCTCCGCACTCCAGTCCTGATATATCCGAACCTCCGCGTTCTTCCACCTGCTGCTCCTCTCCTTCTTGGCCCACCTGAGCACACACTCCTGATCGACGAACCGATGGAACCGCACCAGCACCGCCCGCGGAGGCTCGTTAGCCTTGGGCCTCCTCGCCAACACTCTATGGGGCCCTTCCAGCTCCAGGGGCTCCTGGAAGGACCCCGCTCCCATCAGCGAGTTCAACATGGTGGCCACATAGGCCCCCACGTCCGGCCCCTCCAGCCGCTCCAGGAGGCCCAGAATCCGCAGATTCTTCCGCCTCGACCGATTCTCCATCTCCTCGAACCGCTCCTGCCATTTCTTGTGGAGCGCCTCGTGCGCCTCCACCTTTACCGCCAGGCCTAAGATCTCGTCCTCATTGTCAGAGATCTTTTGTCGAGCCTCTCGGATCGCCACCCCCTGGGCCGTCTGTGTCTCCAGCAGCTTATCAATAAAAGCCTTCATCGGCTCTAGCAGGTCCATTTAATCTCTCTGAGGCAGCGCTGGATACCCTCCTGTTGCTCCTCTGCCCACTGCCTCCACGCTGCCTGGTCTCCGCCCGCCGCCATTTTGTCCTTCTTCCCTCACTTCTTCTGGTCCACCACCACCTTTTCTGTCGCCCCGCTCCTAGTTAAAGCCATATACTGACGGGGAGCTATTATTAACTCCTTCCCACTCCGGGAAACGTCGGAAAAGTGCCCTTGGGGGCCCTGAAAAAAGCCCAAAAGTCAGTTTTTGCGGGAGCCGCCGTACGTGCGACTTAGCTCCGCAAAGCCATAACCAGAAGTCTCGAGAGGGAATCCTTTTGGCAGTGTTCGCTTCACCAATCTGCCCCAAAAGGTCTGTGGAAACTCCTGAAAAAGGTCTGAGAGTCCGTTCCAGACCGGAGCTGCCGAATGCTCGACCTACTCCTCCATGGTCACCACCGGAAGCCTCGTCCCCGCTTCTTCAATGGCCTTGGTAGATCCTTTCACAGTTGTTCCCTCTGCTGCTAGAATTCACCTTTAATAAAGGCCCTTAAGTCAGCTTGCAGCTTTAAGCTTGCCCTTCCCCCGCCTGCATGCTGGAAGAGGCCCCTCTCTCCCCTGCAGTTACAGCCAAATCTTTTACTGTTTCTGCCGGGTCTGGTAACCAAGAGACATACCATTCCTGGGGGACACTGTCAGGGCAATGTTGCAGTCTTCTTCCCACACCGGGAAATGTCAAACAAATGCCGTGGGGGCCCTGTAAAGAGCCCAAAAGTCCGTTCCTAGCTCTGCATAGCCGCACCCGGAAGTCCCTTTTGGCCAATCTAACTGTGGATTGCAAGCCCGTTGCCACTAGGAGCAGACGGTACAGCACCCAGGACAAGACCTTCATCAGGTCTGAAGTCCAGCTGCTGCTTAAGGAGGGTATTATCGAGGCCAGCAACAGTCCCTGGAGAGCCCAAGCGGGTCGTGGTTTAAACTGGGGAGAAACACAGGATTGTCGTGGACTACAGCCAGACCATCAATCGGTACACACAGCTCAACGCGTACCCCCTCCCACACATATCTGATATGGTCAATCAGATTGCACAGTACCGGGTCTTCTCAACAATTGACCTGAAATCCGCCTACCACCAGCTCCCCATCCGGAAGTCGGACCGGCCATTCACTGCCTTCGAGGCGGACGGTCACCTCTACCACTTCTTTAGGGTCCCTTTCGGTGTCACAAATGGGGTCTCGGTCTTCCATAGGGTGATAGACTGAATGGTCGACCAGTACGGTTTGCGGGCCACCTTTCCGTACTTAGATAATGTCACCATCTGCGGCCATGACCAGCAGGACCACGATGCCAACCTCGATAAATTCTTCCGCACTGCCACTCTTCTCAACCTGACCGACAACAAAGAGAAGTGTGTGTTCAGCACAACCCGGTTAGCCATTCTCGGCGATACAGTCCAAAACGGACTTCTCGGGCCGACGCCGAGTGCATGCGCCCCCTCATGGAACTTCCCCTCCCCCACTGCCCAAAGGCCCTCAAACGCTGCCTGGGGTTCTTTTCTTACTACGCTCAGTGGGTCCCAAACTATGGGGACAAGGCCCACCCCACTCATTCATACCTCTGTTGTGGTCACCCTAACTTGAAGGTGGTTTGTGGAGGAGCTGTTGTCAAGTGACACTTATACCCGAAACACTTCTTCAGTGTTTCCCTCCCTACCCCTCCTCGAAACAAAAAAAAAAACAACCGCTGTAAAGATCAAGAGGAAGGCTCGATGGCAGGTAGAAGTAGACTGAAGTTGAACCGTGACATCACAACCTGCTGGTAAGGGATTGGCTGGTGACTGGTAAGTAGTTTTTATTTTATTTTCCCTCAGGTGTTATCGTGCAGGTGTTATCGTCCCTCAGAGGTTGCTGAGTGAGTGCTTGCTGAGAAGAGGAGTGAATAACAGGTAAGCTCTTTCTTTTGTTTTCTTTTTTTTTATCTAGAGGGGATGGCAGGGAAGGTAGTGCAATGTTCCTCCTGCAGAATGCTTGAGGTGAGGGACGCCAACAGTATCCCTGCTGATTTCATCTGTGGGAAGCGCACCCATCTCCAGCTCCTCAGAAACCGCATTAGGGAACTGGAGCTGGAGTTGGATGAAGTTTGGATCATTCGGGAGTGAGAGGTGGTCATAGATAGAAGCTTCAGGGATGTAGTTACTCTGAAGAATAAAGATAGATGGATGACGGTGAGAGGGGTTGGGAGGAAGCAGTCAGTACAGGGATCCCCTGTGGTCGTTCCCCTTAGTAACAAGTATACCGCTTTGGATACTGTTAGGGGGGGGGGACTTACCAGGGGTAAGCCATGGGGTGCAGGTCTCTGGCACAGAGTCTGTTCCTGGTGCTCAGAAGGAAAGGGAGAGAGAAGGAGAGCATTAGTCATTGGAGACACCATAGTTAGGGAGATAGATAGGAGATTCTGTGGGAACGAGAGAGACTCGCGGTTGGTGTGTTGCCTCCCAGGTGCCAGGGTGTGTGATGTCTCGGATCGTGTTTTCGGGATCCTTAAGGGGGAGGGGGAGCAGCCCCAAGTCATGGTCCACATAGGTACCAACGACATAGGTAGGAAAAGGGATAAGGATGTAAGGCAGGAATTCAGGGAGCTAGGGTGGAAACTTAGATCTAGGACAAACAGAGTTATTATCTCTGGGTTGTTACCCGTGCCACGTGATAGCGAGACGAGGAATAGGGAAAGAGAGGAGTTGAACACGTGGCTACAGGGATGGTGCAGGAGGGAGGGTTTCAGATTTCTGGATAATTGGGGCTCATTCTGGGGTCGGTGGGACCTCTACAAACGGGATGGTCTACACCTGGACCAGAGGGGTACCAATATCCTGGGGGGGAAATTTACTAATGCTCTTCGGGAGGGTTTAAACTAGTTCAGCAGGGGCTTGGGAACCTGAGTTGTAGCTCCAGTATACAGGAGGTTGAGAGTAGTGAGGTCATGAGTAAGGTTTCAAAGTTGCAGGAGTGTACCGGCAGGCAGGAAGGTGGTTTAAAGTGTGTCTTCTTCAATGCCAGGAGCATCCGGAATAAGGTGGGTGAACTTGCGGCATGGGTTGGTACCTGGGACTTCGATGTTGTGGCCATTTCGGAGACATGGATAGAGCAGGGACAGGAATGGTTGTTGCAGGTGCCGGGGTTTAGATATTTCAGTAAGCTCAGGGAAGGTGGTAAAAGAGGGGGAGGGGAGGAGTGGCATTGTTAGTCAAGGACAGTATTACGGTGGCAGAAAGGACGTTTGATGAGGACTCGTCCACTGAGGTAGTATGGGCTGAGGTTAGAAACAGGAAAGGAGAGGTCACCCTGTTAGGGGTTTTCTATTGGCCTCCGAAAAGTTCCAGAGATGTAGAGGAAAGGATTGCAAAGATGATTCTGGATAGGAGCGAAAGCAACAGGGTAGTTGTTATGGGGGACTTTAACTTTCCAAATATTGACTGGAAACGCTATAGTTCGAGTACTTTAGATGGGTCCGTTTTTGTCCAATGTGTGCAGGAGGGTTTCCTGACACAGTATGTAGATAGGCCAACGAGAGGCAAGGACGTATTGGATTTGGTACTGGGTAATGAACCAGGACAGTTGGAGGTAGGTGAGCACTTTGGTGATAGTGACCACAATTCGATTACGTTTACTTTAGTGATGGAAAGGGATAGGTATGTACCGCAGGTCAAGAGTTATATCTGGGGGAAAGGCAATTATGATGCGATGAGGCAAGACTTAGGATGCATCGGATGGAGAGGAAAACTGCAGGGGATGGGCACAATGGAAATGTGGAGCTTGTTCAAGGAACAGCTACTGCGTGTCCTTGATAAGTATGTACCTGTCAGGCAGGGAGGAAGTGGTCGAGCAAGGGAATCGTGGTTTACTAAGGCAGTCGAAACACTTGTCAAGAGGAAGAAGGAGGCTTATGTAAACATGAGACATGAAGGTTCAGTTAGGGCGCTCGAGAGTTACAAGTTAGCTAGGAAGGACCTAAAGAGAGAGCTAAGAAGAGCCAGGAGGGGACATGAGAAGTCTTTGGCAGGTAGGATCAAGGATAACCCTAAAGCTTTCTATAGATATGCCAGGAATAAAAGAATGACTAGGGTAAGAGTAGGGCCAGTCAAGGACAGTAGTGGGAAGTTGTGCTTGGAGTCCGAGGAGGTAGGAGAGGTGCTAAATGAATATTTTTCGTCAGTATTCACACAGGAAAAAGACAATGTTGTCGAGGAGAATACTGAGATTCAGGCTACTAGACTAGAAGGGCTTGAGGTTCACAAGGAGGAGGTGTTAGCAATTCTGGAAAGTGTGAAAATAGATAAGTCCCCAGGGCCGGATGGGATTTATCCTAGGATTCTCTGGGAAGCTAGGGAGGAGATTGCTGAGCCTTTGGCTTTGACCTTTAAGTCATCTTTGTCTACAGGAATAATGCCAGAAGACTGGAGGATAGCAAATGTTGTCCCCTTGTTCAAGAAGGGGAGTAGAGACAACCCCGGTAACTATAGACCAGTGAGCCTTCCTTCTGTTGTGGGCAAAATCTTGGAAAGGTTTATAAGAGATAGGATGTATAATCATCTGGAAAGGAATAATTTGATTTGACATAGTCAACACGGTTTTGTGAAGGGTAGGTCGTGCCTCACAAACCTTATTGAGTTCTTTGAGAAGGTGACCAAACAGGTGGATGAGGGTAAAGCAGTTGATGTGGTGTATATGGATTTCAGTAAAGCGTTTGATAAGGTTCCCCACAGTAGGCTACTGCAGAAAATATGGAGGCTTGGGATTCAGGGTGATTTAGCAGTTTGGATCAGAAATTGGCTAGCTGGAAGAAGACAAAGGGTGGTGGTTGATGGGAAGTGTTCAGACTGGAGTCCAGTTACTAGTGGTGTACCACAAGGATCTGTTTTGGGGCCACTGCTGTTTGTCATTTTTATAAATGACCTGGAGGAGGGCGTAGAAGGATGGGTGAGTAAATTTGCAGATGACACTAAAGTCGGTGGAGTTGTGGACAGTGCGGAAGGATGTTACAAGTTACAGAGGGACATAGATAAGCTGCAGCGCTGGGCTGAGAAGTGGCAAATGGAGTTTAATGCAGAAAAGTGTGAGGTGATTCATTTTGGAAGGAATCACAGGAAGACAGAGTACTGGGCTAATGGTAAGATTCTTGGCAGTGTGGATGAGCAGAGACATCTCGGTGTCCATGTACATAGATCCCTGAAAGTTGCCACTCAGGTTGAGAGGGTTGTTAAGAAGGCGTACGGTGTGTTAGCTTTTATTGGTAGAGGGATTGCATTTCGGAGCCATGCGGTCATGTTGCAGCTGTACAAAACTCTGGTGCGGCCGCATTTGGAGTATTGCGTGCAATTCTGGTCGCCGCATTATAAGAAGGATATGGAAGCATTGGAAAGGGTGCAGAGGAGATTTACCAGAATGTTGCCTGGTATGGAGGGAAGATCTTATGAGGAAAGGCTGAGGGACTTGAGGCTGTTTTCGTTAGAGAGAAGAAGGTTAAGAGGTGACTTAATTGAGGCATACAAGATGATCAGAGGATTGGATAGGGTGGACAGTGAGAGCATTTTTCCTCGGATGGTGATGTCTAGCACGAGGGGACATAGCTTTAAATTGAGGGGAGATAGATATAAGACAGATGTCAGAGGTAGGTTCTTTACTCAGAGAGTAGTAAGGGCGTGGAATGCCCTGCCTGCAACAGTAGTAGACTCGACAACACTAAGGTCATTCAAATGGTCATTGGATAGACATATGGACGATAAGGGAATAGTGTAGATGGGCTTTAGAGTGGTTTCACAGGTCGGCGCAATATCGAGGGCTGAAGGGCCTGTACTGCGCTGTAATGTTCTATGTTCTATGTTCTACCACTGTACATAATTTCATTAATCGTATATAGTTTCACGTCACCCCCGCCGGACTCATTTTTGACAGCGGGTGAATGTGGTGATCCACTGTAATAGAAGATGTAAGGTAGGACCTGCACTACAGGTTCGCCGGTAGCTCCTGCCGGCTGGCCCCGCCCAGGGAGAACTGTATAAATATGTATGACCTCCAGTGCCCTGCCATTTCGCCAGCTGCAGCAGGAGGCCACGCATCTGACTGTCATAAAGCCACAGTTGTACCCAACTTTAGTCTTTCTGCAATTGATCGTGCATCATAGGAAAAATGTTATTGTCCTTGAATGGGTGAAGAGGCAAGTAACCAAGATGTTCTGGGGTATCAGAATTCCAAGGTAGGGCTGAGCAAGTTGGGGCCATTGTCATGGAAGAGGAGATCGAGAATAGATTGAAGAGGATCAACAAAGTTTAGCCAAACAATTTGTTCAACTGATGGGATATGGTAAGACGTTAGTTAATGGGTATTGTTGGGCTTGTTGGGCTGAATAAGCTTTCGCTGTTACTAAAAATCTTTATGATCTTCATTCTTAATTATTATATTGAATTCAGTGAGGAAGTGGGTACGGTAAGATGATTAGTACAAAATAATTAAATATTCAAAAAGTAAGAATAACTGTGCAAAATACCTTAATATGATTACAATTTTAAATTCATTATTTTAATGAGTGCGCTCAAAGGAAAAGTTACATAGGTTGAGATTTTCTGTTTTGAGATCCAGTTTATTAAAGGTCTCAGCTAGATTTACAAGAATCCAGAAAGGTATTGTCAGGCTTGCAGTTTTATTTTTGATTATTAAAGTTATAGTGCCATCCAGAGGTCATTAGGCAGAGGACTGGATATTTGGTAGAACTGGAATTGATACATCAATTTGGATAGCTGGAATGCCCAAGATGCAAGGAATTTGGGAGGGTTAGGAAGGAAATAAGACAGGAAATTTGCATGGAAGAGGAACAAATGGTTGCAGGCATCACATGGTATGCCAAGAGACGGGAAAAAAAGAAACTGGGAGAAATATTCTGTAACTAAGTCCTAAAATATGGGGGTTTACTTTTCCTGCTCAGATTGACAAAGATTCTGAATAAACCTGGCAAATAGATATGGAACTCCTTAATGCTCTGAAAGCAACTAATACTTGTCGTTGAATAGATGGAAGTGGTTCAAAGATGTGCAAGTTAGGTGAATTGGCCATGCTAAATTGCTCTTAGTGTCCAAAAAAAAAAGGTTAGGTGGGGTTATTGGGTTGCGGGGATGGGGTGGAGGTGTGGGCTTAGGTGGCGTACCCTTTCCAAGGGCAGGTGCAGACTCAATGGGCCGAATGACCTCCTTCAGCACTGTAAATTCTATGATTCTATGATTCTAACTCATCTGTAGATGAAACCCGATCCTTGCATTTGTTACCTAGACACTTGACAATTTCAATGCTCTCCTGACTGGACTTCCATCTTCCATCCCACATCCAAAACTCAGTTATTCGTATCTTAAATTGCACCAAATGCTCATGTATCACTTCTATTTTAGTCAATGAGAAGCTCTAAAAGGTAAGTCAAAAGTAGTTTATTTCCTACTCCCAGTTAGGAAATACAGCAACTAAGCAACACTCCAAGTCCCAGCCAGGACCATCCAAATATGCCAACCCCCTCTTGGGCTGGCTTTTACCTCGGGGAATTACCCAGCCCTGCAGTTGGGCCTCCACCCCTCAGCGGGGGTGCCCATATTCCACGAACCCCACAAGGAGATTGATTAGGTCATTCCCCATGGATCTCGTAGGGGTAAAAACAACCTCTATGTTCTCTGACCAACATTAACTCCTGGTCTGTCAACAACTCAGTTTTTAAATTCTCATCACGGGCGTCATTCTCCGACCCCCCAGTGGAGGTGAGTGACGGCCTGGGGGGTTGGCTCTGGGTAGGCAATGGCGTGGCCGCAGTCTGATTGCGTGAGGAGAGGTGTGTCTCGGGTTGTGTGTGTGTGTGTGCGGCGGGGGGGGGGGTGGTTAGAGTAGCCTGGGCTCCGGGGGAGTGCCGGGAGGGGGTCCGTGCCGGGGTGGAGGTTGGGGGGGGGGTCCGTGCCGGGGTGGAGGTTGGGGGTTGGGGGGGGTCCGTGCTGGGATGGAGGTTGGGGGGGGGTCCGTGCTGGGGTGGAGGTTGGGGGGGGTCCGTGCTGGGGTGGAGGTTGGGGGGGGTCCGTGCCGTGCCGGGGTGGAGGTTGGGGTTTGGGGGGGGTTCCGTGCTGGGGTGGAGGTTGGGGGGGGGTCCGTGCTGGGGTGGAGGTTGGGGGGGGGTCCGTGCCGTGCCGGGGTGGAGGTTGGGGGTTGGGGGTTGGGGGTGGGTCGGTGCTGGGGTGGAGGTTGGGGGGGGGGGTCCGTGCTGGGGTGGAGGTTGGGGGGGGTCCATGCTGGGGTGGAGGTTGGGGGGGGGGTCCGTGCTGGGGTGGAGGTTGGGGGGGTGGGGTCCATGCTGGGGTGGAGGTTGGGGGGGGTCCGTGCTGGGGTGGAGGTTGGGGGGGGTCCATGCCATGCCGGGGTGGAGGTTGGGGGTTGTGGGGGGGTCCGTGCTGGGGTGGAGGTTGGGGGGGTCCGTGCTGGGGTGGAGGTTGGGGGGGGTCCGTGCCGGGGTGGAGGTTGGGGGTTGGGGGGGGGTCCGTGCTGGGGTGGAGGTTGGGGGGGGGGTCCGTGCCGAGGAGGGGGATGGGAGGGCAAGTGAGTTGGTCTACCTGGCCAGGTGCCAGCCTCCAACAGTTGGACCCATGCGGTCCATGCCACCTGGCTGGGGGGAGGAGGGGATATGGGCAATGATGACATGTCATCGTTCCCCTCCCCCCCACCAGGCCGTCATGTTTTCAGATAATCCAGCGATGTTGGCCGCCGTGGTGGCAGCCGCTCATGTCTATGTTGCCCTGGATGAGGAGGAGGAGGAGGAGGAGCGTGCCAGAGACGCGGCGCAGGCTGCCGCAGAGGGGCAGGTGGCAGCCGCCCAGGCTGGAGGGACACCTGACCGACAGGACGAGGAGGGGGAGGAGGACGTCGCGGCCCCACGGCAACGGAGGCACCCGAGGGCGCCCCGTGTGTACCGGCCCCGGCAGTCATACCAGGACCTCACGGACCGGGAATGCAGGAGGAGACTCCGGATGAGCCGGGAAACCGTGGCACACATCTGCCACCTGCTGGCACACCTGTCACCGCGTGGCACTGGCGGGGGACACCCTCTCCCCGTGTCCGTCAAGGTTACGGTGGCCCTGAACTTTTATGCAACGGGGTCATTCCAGGCACCGAGTGGGGACCTGTCCGGCATATCGCAGACATCGGTGCACCGGTGCATCCGGGCAGTCACAGATGCCCTATATGCCATGGCGCACCGCTACATCCGCTTCCCCGTGGACCGGGCCAGCCAAGATGCCCGGGCTGTGGGCCTCTCTGCCGTTGCCGGGTTCCCCATGGTCCAGGGCGCGATCGATGGGATGCACGTCGCCGTGCGGCCACCTGCAGATAACAGGGCCGTGTTCACTAATAGGAAGGGGACCTATTCGATGAACGTACAGGTGGTCTGCGACCACCGCATGATGATCCTGCACGTCTGCGCCCGTCACCCAGGCAGTGTACACGACTCATTCGTGTTGTTGCGGTCATCCATCCCCGGCATGTACGAGGGACGCCATCCCCGGCTGAGGGGCTGGTTGCTGGGCGACAGGGGCTACCCATTGCGATCGTGGCTGATGACGCCTATACGGAGGCCACGCAATGAGGCGGAGAACCGCTACAATGATGCCCATGTAGCGACAAGGGGAGTGATCGAGAGGTGCTTTGGTGTGCTGAAGATGCGTTTCAGGTGCCTGGACCTCTCTGGGGGCGCCCTCCAGTATCGGTCAGATAGGGTCGGCCGCATCATTGTGGTGTGCTGCGTCCTGCACAACATAGCCCAGCAGAGGGGCGATGTGCCGCAGGCAGAGGAGGGCGGAGTGGAGGAGCAGCAGGAAGAGGCCCAGTCCTCCCCAGATGAGGGGGATGGGGGCAATGGTCAGGGCAGACGGGATAGACACAGGCGGGTGGCTGTCCACCGTTACCGGCTGGCCCAGCGGGCACGGGACAGACTGAATAACGCCCGCTTCACTGACTAGATGGGCGTGGGAATCGGGTAGTATGGCCACAGACCGCACACCATGGCAACAGCCGACCACCCACACCCCCCACCCATCCACCCACCCAGCACCCTCACCCCCCTCCCCAACCCCACCCACCCCACCCGCATGCACCCCCCCCCCCCATTGCCGATCCACCTGCGGCACAACGGGCCGGGCTCACACAGTTACGGGTGGACGCGTGTCTATCGCAGGCCATGGAGGATGATGACAACCCGCCCTGCGATGAGCTCCTGGCTCTACATCGTTGGACTATGTCTGACCCATGGCCACAGTACCACCATCCACCCGGACCATCCCTGCATGCGGCTCTGACACTGCAGCGCACGGTCCCGTCCTCTGCCCGGGGGATGTTGATGGCGGCCCAGGGGGAAGGGGGCAGACTCACCTGGGGCTGAGGTAAGACCACCCCTCACACACACACTTGCGCTCAACGTACATGACACCCCCGCACACTTTGGACAGAGCACAAAGGCAGCTTCGGTAGGTGTAACATTGACTTTAATAACCAAAGGAGTTCATGCACGTGCCCTAGCCCCTAAAACTCATCTGTGCCCTGCACCCGTGCCAACTTACTCAGTGTCTAATTGTTTGGCCTTACGGGCCCTTTGACTACGTCTACGTGGTTCCCCAGACGGTACAGCAGAACTGGAGGTGGACTCCTGTGATTCCTGCCCTCTGACACTGGATCCCTTTGGCGGCCGTTTCCTGGGGCGTCCTGGCCTAGATGGGCCAGGCTGCGGCCCGGGCGACTGGGATGGCGAGCTGCCAGCCTGTCCTGCCCGTTGCCCACCCGATGCACCTGGGACGGAAGGGGGGGAGTCCGAGGTGTTGCGGTGTACCGGGACCTCCCCTACAGAGGGAGCCGGGACGGACCACACCACCTCCTCCTCCCTCGAGGTGCCCGATGGCCCCCAGGCCTCTACATGGGTGGGGGATGCGAACGGACTGGCCATCCGACGCCCCCCCGACATCCGGCGCTGCCAGTCCTGGAGGCCCGTGCTGGTATCGACAGGGGTCTGCAGGTTTGCAGCCATGGAGCCCAGGGGGTTGGCAAACCCTGTCTGTGACAGTGCGACGCTGGCTCGCACATGGCCACTGGCGCCGATGCCCTCAGCGATGGCCTGCAGAGACTGGGCCATGGCCTGCTGAGACTGGGCCATGGCCTGCAGAGACTGGGCTATGGCGTTGAGCACCTCTGCCATCTGGCGCTGGCACTGGCTCATGGCCTCCTGTGAGAGGGCAGCCATGTCCTGGGCCACAGACGCCGCCTGCACGGAAGGCCCCAGGCCTCACAAACCGTTCCCCATGTCTGACACCGTCGCACCCATTGCCTCCACCGCGGACGCCACCCGTGCGGTGTCAGCCTGGGTGGCACGCATGACCGGCACCACTCCCAGCTCCTGGACGCAGGTGGACTCCTCCACCTGCGACCGCAGCCGCCGCAAGCCGCCCGTCACCCTCTTCGCTCGTCTCCGGGTCGGTGGTTGCATCGGATCTATGTGTGGGTGTGGTAACTGCAGGAACTGCAGGGATCCATCTGGGCGGCAGATGTTCGCTTGGGCTGGGCTGCCCTCCGACCGCCCGGTCCCTCTGCTGCTCCTACCTCCACCTGCTGTACCGGGACGGCTGTGTTGTGCGCACCAGTGAGTGTACCAGACGCCTCATCACTAAAGTGCCCAACCGTGGTGAGTGTTTCTGCGATGGTGGAGGGTGTTGGTGACAGCAGTGGCGTTGTGTCGTGCTCTTCGTCCATGGCACTTTGGGGTGGGGGTTCGTCTCCACCCATCCACTCTGAGTCACTGTCCGGTATTTTGTCTTCCTGGATAGTGCTGTCCCGGGTAGGGGTGTCCTGGGTAGTGGTGTCCTGGGTAGTGGTGTCCTGGGTAGTGGTGTCCTGGGTAGTGGTGTCCTGGCTCGGATGTGACGGGGGCCTGTGGCTGCCCCCCTCGTCGCTGGGTGGTCGCTCCCGCACGTGACGGGGGTGTCGTCTCCCTGTTGCTCCAGGTCTCTCCGTCTCCCGTGGTGTGCGAGGGGCATCCTGCGGGCGTCGCATGCTGGAGGGTCCGGGTCTCTCCGTCTCCCGTGGTCTCCGAGGGGCATCCTGCGGGCGTCGCATGCTGGAGGGTCCGGGTCTCTCCCTCTCCCGTGGTCTCCGAGGGGTATCCTGCGGGCGTCGCATGCTGGAGGGTGCGGGTCTCTCCGTCTCCTGTGGTCTCCGAGGGACATCCTGCAGGCGGTCTGCATCTGCGGGGATGGGTGCCTGGACGTTTGGTCCTGCGATACACAATGAAGCATGCATGGTTAGACATCAGGCAGTGATCAGGTGATACGGGGGAGGGGGATATAGGGGAGGGGGGATATGTGGACGGGCTGTCGGTGGCTCACTCGCTAGTATGCCCCCGACCTCTGCATCAGCAACCTCCCGGTCCTCAGGTCTGCCAGCCAGTTCCAGGGCCCTTTCCTCGTGTACGGTCAGTGGCCTCTCATCAGCGGGCCCTCCTCCAGTCCTCACGTGCTCCCTATTGTTGTGTGCGCGCTTCTCCTGTGGGGTGGGGGGGCAGGGGTAAAAGGCAACAGTGTTAGGCAGGTATATGAATGCACGCCATCGGTTGCGCGTGCATTGCAGAGGTTAAGGTTAGGGCTGGATTCACTTGGGGATATGGGGGATATGGGGATATGGGGGTAGGGGGGATATGGGGGAGGGGGGATATGGGAGATATGGGGGAGGGGGGATATGGGGGAGGGGGGTATGGGGGAGGGGGGTATATGGGGTGGGGGGGATATGGGGGAGGGGGGGATATGGGGGATATGGGGGAGGGGGGATATGGGGGAGGGGGGATATGGGGGAGGGGGGATATGGGGGATATGGGGGACGGGGGGATATGGGGGAGGGGGGATATGGGGGAGGGGGGGATATGGAGGATATGGGGGAGGCTCACCCTGCCTGCTCTGACGAGGTTGTTCACCTTCTTGTGGCACTGGGTGCCTGTCCGTGGTGTCAGGGCCACAGAGGTGACGGCCTCTGCCACTTCCCTCCACAGACGCCGGCTGTGGCGTGGGGCAACTCTGCGGCCGTGCCCGGGATACAGGGCATCCCTCCTCTGCTCCACCGCGTCCAGGAGCGCCTCCACATCGCGTGACTCGAACATCGGGGCTGAGCGACGGCCAGCCATCCAGTCGGGTGTTGCGGTCGGGTGTTCCGGTCGGGTGGGGGAGCAGCGCGGCCTTATGAGCCGTCACGCCGTGCAGCACGTATGACGCTGCACGGCGTGAACCACTGCGCAAGCGCTGATCCCGTTACGTCGCTGCTAGCCCATTTCAGGCCGGAGACTATCGACCCATTTTTCCGACGTGACGCAAGTCGGATTTGCGCTGTTTTTTGCGCCGATCGGCGGACTTTCCGCCGATAACGGAGAATTTCACCCCACGTTTCTAAATCTCTCCACAATCTACAAGAAAGGTTCTTGTAGGAGGAAACCGGAACACCCGGAGGAAACCCACGCACACACAGGGAGGATGTGCAGACTCTGCACAGAAAGTGACCCAAGCCGGAATCGAACCTGGAACCCTGGAGCTGTGAAGCAATTGTGCTATCCACAATGCTACCGTGCTGCCCTTAAGAACAAATTAATCTACACTGTATCATTCTACCGTGATCCATGTACCTATCCAATAGCTGCTGGGCTTTTCACAGTAACTTCATTTGAAGCCTACTTGTGACAATAAGCGATTTTCATTCATTGAAGGTCCCTAATGTTTCCGACTCAACTACTTCCACAGGCAGTGCATTCCATGCCCCCACTACTCTCTGGGTAAAGAACCTACCTCTGACATCCCCCCTTTATGTTCCACCATTCACCTTAAATTTATGTCCCCTTGTAATGGTTTGTTCCACCCGGGGAAAAAGTCTCTGACTGTCTACTCTATCTATTCCCCTGATCATCTCATAAACCTCTATCAAGTCGCCCCTCATCCTTCACTGTTCTAATGAGAAAAGGCCTCGCACCCTCAACCTTTCCTCGTAAGACCTACTCTCCATTCCAGGCAACATCCTGGTAAATCTCCTTTGCACCTTTTCCAAAGCTTCCACATCCTTCCTAAAAGAGGCGACCAGAACTGTACACAGTACTCCAAATGTGGCCTTACCAAAGTTTTGTACAGCTGCATCATCACCTTACGGCTCTTAAATTCAATCCCTCTGTTAATGAACGCGAGCACACCATAGGCCTTCTTCACAGCTCTATCCACTTGAGTGGCAACTTTCAAAGATCTATGAACATAGACCCCAAGATCTCTCTGCTCCTCCACATTGCCAAGAACCCTACCGTTAACCCTGTATTCCGCATTCATATTTGTCCTTCCAAAATGGACAACCTCACACTTTTCAGGGTTAAACTCCATCTGCCACTTCTCAGCCCAGCTCTGCATCCCATCTATGACTCTTTGTAGCCGACAACAGCCCTCCTCACTATCCACAACTCCACCAATCTTCGTATCGTCTGCAAATTTACTGAGCCACCCTTCAACTCCCTCATCCAAGTCATTAATGAAAATCACAAACAGCAGAGGACCCAGAACTGATCCCTGCGGTACGCCACTGCTAACTGGGATCCAGGCTGAATATTTGCCATCCACCACCACTCTGACTTCTATCGGTTAGCCAGTTCGTTATCAAACTGTCCAAATTTCCCACTATCCCATGCCTCCTTACTTTCTGCATAAGCCTACCATGGGGAACCTTATCAAATGCCTTACTAAAATCAATGTACACTACATCCACTGCTTTACCTTCATCCACATGCTTGGTCACCTCCTCAAAGAATTCAATAAGACTTGTAAGGCAAGACCTACAAGACCCTCACAAATCCGTGCTGACTATCCCTAATCAAGCAGTGTCTTTCCAGATGCTCAGAAATCCTATCCCTCAGTACCCTTTCCATTACTTTGCCTCATACTACCTCAGTAGGCAGATAGTCCTCAAACTGTCTTTCTGCAGCTGTTATACTATCTCTAATTACCAATGCCACCCCCACCTCTTTTACCACCCTCCCTAATCTTATGAAATGAAATGAAAATCGCTTATTGTCACAAGTAGGCTTCAAATGAAGTTATTGTGAAAATCTCCTAGTCGCCACATTCAGGGAGGCTCTTATGGGAATTGCACCGTGCTGCTGGCCTGCCTTGGTCTGCTTTCAAAGCCAGCAATTCAGCCCTGTGCTAAAGATCCCCTGCTTGAAACATTTATAACCAGGGACCTCCAACAACCATTTCTGCCCCTCTTCTATCCAAGTTTCCGTGATGGCCACCACATTGTAGTCCCAAGTACCGATCCATGCCTTAAGTTCACCCACCTTATTCCTGATGCTTCTTGTGTTGAAGTATACACACTTCAACCCATCTCCGTGCCTGCAAGTACTCTCCTTTGTCAGTGTTCCCTTCCCCACTGCCTCACTACACGCTTTGGCGTCCTGAATATCGGCTACCTTAGTTGCTGGACTACAAATCCGGTTCCCATTCCCCTACCAAATTAGTTTAAACCCACCCGAAGAGTACTAGAAAACCTCCCTCCCAGGAATTTGGTGCCCCTCTGGTTCAGATGCAACCCGTCCTGCTTGTACGGGTCCCACCTTCCCCAGAATGCGCTCCAATTTTCCAAATACCTGAAGCCCTCCCTCCTACACCATTCCTGCAGCCACGTGTTCAACTGCACTCTCTCCATATTCCTAGCCTCGCTATCACGTGGCACCGGCAACAAACCAGAGATGACAACTCTGTCTGTCCTGGCTTTTAACTTCCAGCCTAACTCCCTAAACTTGTTTATTATCTCCACACCCCTTTTCCTACCTATGTCGTTGGTACCAATGTGCACCACGACTTCTGGCTCCTCCCCCTCCCCCTTAAGGATCTTGAAGACACGATCGGAGACATCCCTGGCCCTGGCACCCGGGAGGCAACATATCTTCCGGGAGTCTCGCTCGCGACCACAGAATCTCCTATCTATTCCCCTAACCATTGAATCTCCTATTACTATTGCTTTTCTATTCTCCCCCCTTCCCTTCTGAGCCATAGAGCCAGACTCAGTGCCAGAGACCTGGCCGCTAGAGCCTTCTCCTGGTAGGTCATCCCCCCCAACAGGATCCAAAACGGTATACTTGTTTTGAAGGGGAACGGCCACGAGAGATCCCTGCACTGTCTGCCTGTTTGTTTTCTTTCCCCTGACTGTAACCCAGCTACTCTTGTTCTGTACCTTGGGTGTGGTTACCTCCCTGTAACTCTTCTCTATAACCCCCTCTGCCTCCCGGATGATCCGAAGTTCTTCCAGCTCCAGCTCCAGTTCCCGAACACGGTCTCTGAGGAGCTGGAGTTGGGTGCAACCCCGCAGGTATAGTCAGCGGGGACACCGATGGTATCCCTCACTACCCACATCCTACAGGAGGAGCATGCAACTGGCCTAGCCTCCATCCCCTCTTACCTTCAAGAATATAGCTGTCCTGTGGACCAACTGGATCTCTGCCCTCCGACTCTGCTCCCAGTCAGTTGCACTCGCTGTAAACTCCTGGCTCCCTTCTCGCTCTTTGCGGAAATGTAGGAAATGAAATGAAAGGAGCACCTTACTCCCTCCTCACCTAACTCCCTCAGTCACCAAACTCTCACTATAGCACTCAAATGTACCCAAATGCAGCACTCCCTCAGTCACCAAACTCTCACTATAGCACTCAAATGTACCCAAATGCAGCACTCCCTCAGTCACCAAACTCTCACTATCGCACTCAAATGCACCAAATTCAGCACTCAGTGCAAACAAAGTCTGCACTGTCGGTGGATCACTTTTATACTGTCAATCTAGCCTCTGAAAACTGGCCTAATCCAATTAACTAATTAACAAGCTGCAGCTGCAAGTACCTACAAGTAGAACCTTTGTTTAAAGTTGATTGAAAATTCACCTTCTTCTAAACCAAACAGCAACTTTTAAGTTAATTACCTAAATGAAAGAAAGACTAGACTTTAGATAAAAATGAACCCTTATACTCCCTCAGTCACCAAACTCTCACTATAGCACTCAAATGCACCAAATTCAGCACTCAGTGTAAACCCACTGTGTGGGTGCTCTTTCAGATGGTCGGTGCAGACCCGATGGGCCGATTGGCCTCCTTCTGCACTGTAGAAACTCTATGGTTCTATGGTTATATTTGTGCACAATCAACCCCTCCTCCCTCCCTCCATGTCTGAAAATTCCTCAAATCCTAACCCCTTCAAGATCTCTGTGCTCCTTCAGTTCTCACATATCCTTGATTTGAATCGCTCCACCATTAGCATCTGTGCCTTCCCCAATCTAGACCCTAAACTCTGGGACCCCCCCCCCTAATCCTGTCTGCTTCTCTTTCCCACTTCAGGTCATTCCTTAAAACTTGCATCATTGGCCAAGATTTTGGTCATCTGCTTCAACAATTCTGTTCGGTGCCTCAGCCTCAAATTTGTTTGTTAACACTCCAATAAAGAATCTTGGGATATTTTAACCACGTTAAAGGTGCTATATAAATGCAGGTTGTTGCTGTTGGATTGCCTCAGGGTTTGGCAATTGGACAACTTGCTGTTTTTGACTTAGATAAATGCCCCAGCCTCAGAAGATCAGTGCAAGTTGCCAAATGTGCAGATGATACTAAATTGTGAGAACCAGTGGGATCAGAGTGAGTTGGATAAAATAAGTAGGTGGGCAGATAACTGACAGGTGAAATTTAATGCAGGCAAGTACAAAGCGCTACACCCAATGGTGGGTGGCACGGTAGCACAGCTGCTTCACAGCTCCAGGATCCCAGGTTCGATTCCCGGCTTGGGTCACTGACTGTGCGGAGTCTGCACGTTCTCCCTGTGTCTACGTGGGATTCCTCCGGGTGCACCGGTTTCCTCCCACAGTCCAAAGATGTGCAGGTTAGGTGGATTGACCATGCTAAATTGCCCTTGGTGTCCAAAAAGGTTGGGTTGGGTAGGGTTACTGGGTCACGAGGATAGGGTGGAGGTGTGGGTTTGGGTAGGGTGCTCTTTCCAAGGGCCGGTGCAGACATGATGGGCCGCATGGCCTCCTTCTGCACTGTAGATTCTATGAAAAGCAAGTGGTGCATGTGCGTTGCATGAATGATATTGAAATAGCAAAGGATGGAGTAAAAAGTGGAACCAAGTTAAGAATTGGGCCGAGTGGTCTAATTCTGCTCCAATGTCTTGTGGTCTAGGAATTCTTGGGGTTCTGGGCACTAAGAATTTTTGAGGATTGTTCCACACACAGCCAACAACTCTGCTGCCTCTGCCTCTTCCTCTTCTGAGAGTATTTTTAAATAAGAGAATATTTTTATCCAGTTGTTCCATTTAGTTTTTCTCTGTTATTGCAAGTTGTACTTGTGGGGTGGAGATGGTGGGGTTTGCATATTTTTACCCCGGCCCCCGGCAATGCTTGGCAAGGTTCCCTCAGCACAACACCTGCAAATCCATGTCTTAATATGGCCCACCAACAAAGTCAACACATAGACAAAACAGTTGACAATAACGCAGAGGATGTCATAGTGCTCAGGCTGTACCACACCTTGATGCTATGTCTTGTTTTGATTGCTGAGGCAAAATGAGGCATTCAAGTGTTAGAGGCAGTGCAAAGAGTCAAGAAGGCGATGCTTGGTATTCAGATTTGAAACACGAGAAAAGACTGGCGGGAATTGGGCATTTTAGCCTGGAAAGGGAGGGATTGTTCTGTACAGGGAGGGATTACTCTGTACTGGGGAGGGAGTGTCCTGTGCTGGAGAGTTGTTCTGTGCTGGGGAGTGATTGCTTAGTGCTGGGGAGGGATTGCTCTCTGATGGGGAGGGCATTACTCTGTGCTGGACAGGGATTGCTGTGTGCTGGGCAGGGATGCTCTCTGCTGGGGAGGGAATGCTCTGTGCTGGGGAGGGATTGCTCTGCGCTCGGGATTAATCTGTGCTGGACAGGGATTGCTCTGTGCTCGACAGAGATTGCTCTGTGTTAGACAGGGATTGCTCTGTGCTGGGAGGTATTCCTCTGTGATGGGGAGGGATTTCTCTGTGCTGGGGAGGGATTGCTCTGTGCTAGACAGGGATTGCTCTGTGCTAGACAGAGATTGCTCTGTGCTAGACAGGGATTGTTCTGTGCTAGACAGAGATTGCTCTGTGCTGGGGAGGGATTCCTCTCTAATGGGGAAGGATTTCTCTGTGCTGGGCAGGGTTGTCTATGCTGGGAAGGGCATTACTCTGTGCTGGACAGGGATTGCTGTGTGCTGGGTCGGGGATTACTCTTGTGCTGGACAGGGGTGCTCTCTGCTGTGTGCTGGACAGGAGTTGCTCTGTGCTGGGGAGGTATTGCTCTGTGCTGTACAGGGATTGCTGTGTGCTGGACAGGAATGCTCTCTGCTGGACAGGGATTGCTCTGTGCTGTACATGGATTGCTCTGTGCTGGACAGGAATGCTCTCTGCTGGACAGGGATTGCTCTGTGCTAGACAGGGATTGCTCTGCGCTGGGGAGGGCATTACTCTGTGTTGGACAGGGATTGCTGTGTGCTGGGCAGGGATGCTCTGTGCTGGACAGGGATTGCTCTGTGCTGGACAGGGATTGCTCTGTGCTAGACAGGGATTGCTCTGTGCTGGACAGGGATTGCTCTGTGCTGGGTCGGGGATTACTCTAGTGCTGGACAGGGGTGCTCTCTGCTGTGTGCTGGACAGGAATTGCTCAGTGCTGGGGAGGTATTGCTCTGTGCTGTACAGGGATTGCTGTGTGCTGGACAGGAATGCTCTCTGCTGGACAGGGATTACTCTGTGCTGTACATGGATTGCTCTGTGCTGGACAGGAATGCTCTCTGCTGGACAGGGATTGCTCTGTGCTAGACAGGGATTGCTCTGTGCTGGGGAGGGCATTACTCTGTGTTGGACAGGGATTGCTGTGTGCTGGGCAGGGATGCTCTGTGTTGGACAGGGATTGCTCTGTGCTGGACAGGGGTTGCTCTGTGCTGGACAGGAGTTGCTCTGTGCTAGACAGGGATTGCTCTGTGCTGTACATGGATTGCTGTGTGCTGGACAGGAATGCTCTCTGCTGGACAGGGATTGCTATGTGCTGGACAGGGATTGCTCTGTGCTGGGGAGGGCATTACTCTGTGTTGGACAGGGATTGCTGTGTGCTGGGCAGGGATGCTCTGTGCTGGACAGGAGTTGCTCTGTGCTGGACAGGGATTGCTCTGTGCTAGACAGGGATTGCTGTGTGCTGGGGAGGGAATTACTCTGTGCTGGTCAGGGATTGCTATGTGCTGGACAGGGGTTACTCTGTGCTGGACAGGGATGCTCTCTGCTGGACAGGGGTTGCTCTGTGCTGGGGAGGAATTGCTGTGTGCTGGGGAGGGGATTACTCTGTGCTGGACAGGGATTGCTGTGTGCTGGGGAGGGGATTACTCTGTGCTGGACAGGGATTGCGATGTGCTGGACAGGGGTTGCTCTGTGCTGGGTGGGGGTTTACTCTGCTGGACAGGGGTTGCTCTGTGCTGGGGAGGTATTGCTGTGTGCTGGGGAGGGGATTACTCTGTGCAGGACAGGGGTTGCTCTGTGCTGGACAGGAGTTGCTCTGTGCTAGACAGGGATTGCTCTGTGCTGTACATGGATTGCTGTGTGCTGGACAGGAATGCTCTCTGCTGGACAGGGATTGCTATGTGCTGGACAGGGGTTGCTCTGTGCTGTGGAGGTATTGCTGTGTGCTGGGGAGGGGATTACTCTGTGCTGGACAGGGATTGCTATGTGCTGGACAGGGGGTTGCTGTGTGCTGGGGAGGGGATTACTCTGTGCTGGATAGGGATTGCTGTGTGCTGGACGGGTTGCTCTGTGCTGAGTAGGGGATTACTCTGTGTGGACAGGGATTGCTGTGTGCTGGGGAGGGGATTACTCTGTGTGGACAGGGATTGCTGTGTGCTGGACAGGGGATTACTCTGTGTGGACAGGGATTGCTGTGTGCTGGACAGGGGATTACTCTGTGCTGGACAGGGATTGCTGTGTGCTGGGGAGGGGATTACTCTGTGTGGACAGGGATTGCTCTGTGCTGGGCAGGGGCTTACTCTGTGTGGACAGGGATTGCAGTGTGCTGGGGAGGGGATTACTCTGTGTGGACAGGGATTGCTGTGTGCTGGGGAGGGGATTACTCTGTGTGGACAGGGATTGCTGTGTGCTGGGCAGGGGATTACTCTGTGTGGACACGGATTGCTATGTGCTGGGGAGGGGATTACTCTGTGTGGACAGGGATTGCTATGTGCTGGACAGGGGTTGCTCTGTGCTGGGAGGTATTGCTGTGTGCTGGACAGGGGATTACTCTGTGTGGACAGGGATTGCTATGTGCTGGACAGGGGGTTGCTGTGTGCTGGGGAGGTATTGCTGTGTGCTGGGGAGGGGATTACTCTGTGCTGGACAGGGATTGCTATGTGCTGGACAGGGGGTTGCTGTGTGCTGGGGAGGGGATTACTCTGTGTGGACAGGGATTGCAGTGTGTTGGGGAGGGGATTACTCTGTGTGGACAGGGATTGCTGTGTGCTGGGGAGGGGATTACTCTGTGTGGACAGGGATTGCAGTGTGCTGGACAGGGGATTACTCTGTGCTGGACAGGGATTGCTGTGTGCGGGGGAGGGGATTACTCTGTGTGGACAGGGATTGCTGTGTGCTGGGGAGGGGATTACTCTGTGTGGACAGGGATTGCAGTGTGCTGGACAGGGGATTACTCTGTGTGGACAGGGATTGCTGTGTGCTGGGGAGGGGATTACTCTGTGTGGACAGGGATTGCTGTGTGCTGGGGAGGGGATTACTCTGTGCTGGACAGGGATTGCTGTGTGCTGGGGAGGGGATTACTCTGTGTGGACAGGGATTGCTATGTGCTGGACAGGGGTTGCTCTGTGCTGGGAGGTATTGCTGTGTGCTGGACAGCGGATTACTCTGTGTGGACAGGGATTGCTGTGTGCTGGGGAGGGGATTACTCTGTGCTGGACAGGGATTGCTGTGTGCTGGGGAGGGCATTACTCTGTGTGGACAGGGATTGCAGTGTGCTGGGCAGGGGATTACTCTGTGTGGACAGGGATTGCTGTGTGCTGGGGAGGGGATTACTCTGTGCTGGACAGGGATTGCAGTGTGCTGGGGAGGGATTTCTCTGTGCTGGACAGGGATTGCTGTGTGCTGGGGAGGGGATTACTCTGTGCTGGACAGGGATTGCTGTGTGCTGGGGAGGGGATTACTCTGTGTGGACAGAGATTGCAGTGTGCTGGGGAGGGGATTACTCTGTGTGGACAGGGATTGCTGTGTGCTGGGGAGGGGATTACTCTGTGTGGACAGGGATTGCTGTGTGCTGGACAGGGGATTACTCTGTGTGGACAGGGATTGCTGTGTGCTGGACAGGGGATTACTCTGTGTGGACAGGGATTGCTGTGTGCTGGGCAGGGGTTGCTCTGTGCTGGGAGGTATTGCTATGTGCTGGGCAGGGGTTGCTCTGTGCTGGGGAGGGGATTACTCTGTGTGGACAGGGATTGCAGTGTGCTGGGCAGGGGATTACTCTGCGTGGACAGGGATTGCTGTGTGCTGGGGAGGGGATTACTCTGTGTGGACAGGGATTGCTGTGTGCTGGGGAGGGGATTACTCTGTGCTGGACAGGGATTGCAGTGTGTTGGGGAGGGGATTACTCTGTGTGGACAGGTATTGCTGTGTGCTGGGGATGGGATTACTCTGTGCTGGACAGGGATTGCTGTGTGCTGGGGAGGGGATTACTCTGTGTGGACAGGGATTGCTGTGTGCTGGACAGGGGATTGCTGTGTGCTGGACAGGGGATTACTCTGTGTGGACAGGGATTGCTGTGTGCTGGGGAGGGGATTACTCTGTGTGGACAGGGATTGCTGTGTGCTGGGGAGGGGATTACTCTGTGTGGACAGGGATTGCTGTGTGCTGGGGAGGGGATTACTCTGTGCTGGACAGGGATTGCTATGTGCTGTGGAGGGGATTACTCTGTGCTGGACAGGGATTGCTATGTGCTGTGGAGGGGATTACTCTGTGCTGGACAGGGATTGCTGTGTGCTGTGGAGGGGATTACTCTGTGCTGGACAGGGATTGCTGTGTGCTGGGGAAGGGATTACTCTGTGCTGGACAGGGATTGCTGTGCGCTGGGGAGGGGATTACTCTGTGCTGGACAGGGATTGCTATGTGCTGGACAGGGGATTGCTGTGTGCTGGGGAGGGGATTACTCTGTGTGGACAGGGATTGCAGTGTGCTGGGGAGGGGATTACTCTGTGTGGACAGGGATTGCTGTGTGCTGGGGAGGGCATTACTCTGTGTGGACAGGGATTGCAGTGTGCTGGGCAGGGGATTACTCTGTGTGGACAGGGATTGCTGTGTGCTGGGGAGGGGATTACTCTGTGCTGGACAGGGATTGCAGTGTGCTGGGGAGGGATTACTCTGTGCTGGACAGGGATTGCTGTGTGCTGGGGAGGGGATTACTCTGTGCTGGACAGGGATTGCTGTGTGCTGGGGAGGGGATTACTCTGTGTGGACAGAGATTGCAGTGTGCTGGGGAGGGGATTACTCTGTGTGGACAGGGATTGCTGTGTGCTGGGGAGGGGATTACTCTGTGTGGACAGGGATTGCTGTGTGCTGGACAGGGGATTACTCTGTGTGGACAGGGATTGCTGTGTGCTGGACAGGGGATTACTCTGTGTGGACAGGGATTGCTGTGTGCTGGGCAGGGGTTGCTCTGTGCTGGGAGGTATTGCTATGTGCTGGGCAGGGGTTGCTCTGTGCTGGGGAGGGGATTACTCTGTGTGGACAGGGATTGCAGTGTGCTGGGCAGGGGATTACTCTGCGTGGACAGGGATTGCTGTGTGCTGGGGAGGGGATTACTCTGTGTGGACAGGGATTGCTGTGTGCTGGGGAGGGGATTACTCTGTGCTGGACAGGGATTGCAGTGTGTTGGGGAGGGGATTACTCTGTGTGGACAGGTATTGCTGTGTGCTGGGGATGGGATTACTCTGTGCTGGACAGGGATTGCTGTGTGCTGGGGAGGGGATTACTCTGTGTGGACAGGGATTGCTGTGTGCTGGACAGCGGTTGTTCTGTGCTGGGGAGGTATTGCTGTGTGCTGGGGAGGGGATTACTCTGTGCTGGACAGGGATTGCTATGTGCTGGACAGGGGATTGCTGTGTGCTGGGGAGGGGATTACTCTGTGTGGACAGGGATTGCTATGTGCTGTACAGGGGTTGCTCTGTGCTGGGAGGTATTGCTGTGTGCTGGACAGGGGATTACTCTGTGTGGACAGGGATTGCTGTGTGCTGGGGAGGGGATTACTCTGTGTGGACAGGGATTGCTGTGTGCTGGGGAGGGGATTACTCTGTGTGGACAGGGATTGCTGTGTGCTGGGGAGGGGATTACTCTGTGCTGGACAGGGATTGCTATGTGCTGTGGAGGGGATTACTCTGTGCTGGACAGGGATTGCTATGTGCTGTGGAGGGGATTACTCTGTGCTGGACAGGGATTGCTGTGTGCTGTGGAGGGGATTACTCTGTGCTGGACAGGGATTGCTGTGTGCTGGGGAGGGGATTACTCTGTGCTGGACAGGGATTGCTGTGCGCTGGGGAGGGGATTACTCTGTGCTGGACAGGGATTGCTATGTGCTGGACAGGGGATTGCTGTGTGCTGGGGAGGGGATTACTCTGTGTGGACAGGGATTGCAGTGTGCTGGGGAGGGGATTACTCTGTGTGGACAGGGATTGCTGTGTGCTGGGGAGGGGATTACTCTGTGTGGACAGGGATTGCTGTGTGCTGGGGAGGGGATTACTCTGTGTGGACAGGGATTGCTGTGTGCTGGACAGGGGATTACTCTGTGTGGACAGGGATTGCTGTGTGCTGGGGAGGGGATTACTCTGTGTGGACAGGGATTGCTGTGTGCTGGACAGGGGATTACTCTGTGTGGACAGGGATTGCAGTGTGCTGGGGAGGGGATTACTCTGTGTGGACAGGGATTGCTGTGTGCTGGACAGGGGATTACTCTGTGTGGACAGAGATTGCAGTGTGCTGGACAGGGGATTACTGTGTGGACAGGGATTGCTGTGTGCTGGGGAGGGGATTACTCTGTGTGGACAGGGATTGCAGTGTGCTGGGGAGGGGATTACTCTGTGTGGACAGGGATTGCTGTGTGCTGGACAGGGGATTACTCTGTGTGGACAGAGATTGCAGTGTGCTGGACAGCAGTTGCTCTGTGCTGGGGAGGTATTGCTCTGTGCTGGGGAGGGGATTACTCTGTGTGGACAGGGATTGCAGTGTGCTGGGGAGGGGATTACTCTGTGTGGACAGGGATTGCAGTGTGCTGGACAGGGATTGCTGTGTGCTGGGGAGGGGATTACTCTGTGTGGACAGGGATTGCAGTGTGCTGGACAGGGGATTACTCTGTGTGGACAGGGATTGCTGTGTGCTGGGGAGGGGATTACTCTGTGTGGACAGGGATTGCAGTGTGCTGGGGAGGGGATTACTCTGTGTGGACAGGGATTGCTGTGTGCTGGACAGGGGATTACTGTGTGGACAGGGATTGCTGTGTGCTGGGGAGGGGATTACTCTGTGTGGACAGAGATTGCAGTGTGCTGGACAGCAGTTGCTCTGTGCTGGGGAGGTATTGCTCTGTGCTGGGGAGGGGATTACTCTGTGTGGACAGGGATTGCAGTGTGCTGGGGAGGGGATTACTCTGTGTGGACAGGGATTGCTGTGTGCTGGACAGGGGATTACTCTGTGTGGACAGAGATTGCAGTGTGCTGGACAGCAGTTGCTCTGTGCTGGGGAGGTATTGCTCTGTGCTGGGGAGGGGATTACTCTGTGTGGACAGGGATTGCAGTGTGCTGGGGAGGGGATTACTCTGTGTGGACAGGGATTGCAGTGTGCTGGACAGGGATTGCTGTGTGCTGGGGAGGGGATTACTCTGTGTGGACAGGGATTGCAGTGTGCTGGGGAGGGGATTACTCTGTGTGGACAGGGATTGCAGTGTGCTGGACAGGGGATTGCTGTGTGCTGGGGAGGGGATTACTCTGTGTGGACAGGGATTGCAGTGTGCTGGACAGCAGTTGCTCTGTGCTGGGGAGGTATTACTCTGTGCTGGCAACGTGCCCCGGCTCGGCCCAGGTTCCAGAACCAGTTGACAGCTGCATCACGTGGGGAGACGGCCGTAAACGCGACGTTTATTTCCCTTCACGACAGCGTGACAAGCAAATTTACGGAACGACCGTGCCGTAAAACGACGAGGAAAAGCTCATTCTTACTGGGGGTATTAGCGAATCGTTTGTTTCCTTTAACATATAGTAGAACCTAATTTTAATTTGTGCCGTTCTGGCCGGTAGCTGCAGACTGAAGGCAAAGCCGAGAAAGGCTGTTAAAGTGTGTGGGTTAGTTTTGAGAAGTGGCCAGGGGAAGGTTGGTGAGAGGCCAGCTCCCTCCCTCTCTCAGCAGCCCCGCACAGTTAAAGAAGCAGCAGAATGGCGGCCATGGATCGAGAGATGATTCTTGCCGACTTTCAGGTGCATTCGGTGTTTTCACAGATTTTTCTCACGTCTTGTTTAACGAACTGTGGCCGAAGGAGAAACTTTACTGCCTGTTTTGTGTGAAATGGCGGATGTGTTGGACCGGCAACCTGGTTGTCATGTAAATAATTGCCCACATGTTGCAGGTCTGAAATGTAGCTGACCTCATTCTTTGCCAAACATGCATCTTTAAACATGATATATATAACCGATTATACTTCCAATGGTGCGGGTTGGTGGGACATTCTCGTTTGTCGCAAGGAATGCAGCAGCCCAGGCATCACAAAATGCAAAGGCGACAGATGCCCCTCATGCAGTTCATCACTTGACGTGAATGTACCGAACTGGGTTTTGTTTTGTGTGGTTGGAGGTCCTGTTGTATTCTGTGAAAATTTTAAATAGGTGTAGACAAGTACAGGTCCAAGTACAGTTGATGTTTAACTCCATATAATTAACCAGTTTATGTAGATCTTCCATTGAAGTAGTTTGATCTTCAATCCATGTAATCTGTATTAAATGTCTTGGGCAATTGTCACATTTGATGTTTGAATTAATTTTTAGTGTTTTATGAGTTAAGTCAATTCTGATGGGGGAAATGTTTATAGCAAATATGGAATATTCAGTGTAAACTAAATGTTGAGTGTCACAAAATCATAAATCTATTTGGGTACAGGGCTTTGGGATTATCTGTCAAAATGCAGGTACCGCTACTTTAATGTTAAATATTTGACCAGCTGTTTGAATGACAAACTGGAACTGTAGAACAGCAACTGAATCAGTAGACTGCATCAAATGAAGTGTTGACTAATTTATAATATTTCTGGTCTTAATTTGCTAATTCCTGTTTTTAATCAGAGGATCAAAATTTGCAATACTGATAAGTTGATATTCGGGCAGAAACGTCTTAATGTTTTGAAGGGGAGGGAATATGAAATTTATGACCAGTTTCTTTCCATGGCTACAATTTATTTTTAGTAATTTATTATAGTGTTAAAGTGTACAGTACTAAAAGCTTTTTTGCCTATTGTGTCTGTGCTAGCTATTTGCTCATGATTGCTATGGGAAGGGCTGTTCCCAATATCTGATGGTACAAGGACTAGGGGGTCACAGATTTAAGGTTTGGGGCAAGAAATACCAGGAGGATGTGTGGAACAACTTCTTTTTAAGTGGTAATGATCTGGAACTTGATGTCTACAGAGATAATCCGGTGATTCTAAACATAAATAGGCACCCGAGGGAAATAATTTTGGCGGAGTTAGAGTGGGGAACAGAACCGACTGTTTTGCTTTACAGAGAGCCGATATGGATTCATTGAGCCGAATAGCTACCTCCAATATCAGTATGACTGATATTAATGATAATGATGGAGAAAAAGCAGGTGAGAATACAAATTGGGGCAAGATGTTCCCCCAGATGTTGAGAGGAAGAGGAAATGCTCCCCCTGGTGTTCATCTTTTAAAGCTTTGTTGACAGCCTGGATTCCATGCCAATTATCTTGCAGCTACATGGAATCAGAGCCGTTTTCTTCTTGAGGGCAGGTGTAAATTGTTCTGCTGAACCTTTAGTTTATTATTATGTAGCTTAGTATTACCCACTTCAAATATGGAGCTATGTCATGCTTTTGTGGGCCTAGTAAATAGGGTCCATGGTTTGATATGGATACGTTCATCAGTTATACCTAAAGCAGCCTAATCCGTGATCCTATGATGACTCGGTTGGTAAGTATAATGTTTGTGCTCACAGTCATGCAGACCAGGGAGGTCCTCGGTGTTCAGTCTTTGATCTGTGCTCCTAGGGGACAGGATCAGGATAGGAAAGGACAGATGTATGCAGATGACATCAGAGAAAGCAGCAACATTCTTGGGGGCAGTGACATCAGGATGGTAAGCTTCAGGGAAGTGGGCTAGGGAAAGGGAATCGTTTAAGAAGAAGAAGAAGGGCCAGGACAGTGATTGGAAGGAGGAACAAAGGTGAAAGCAGAGGGCCTGGGAAAAGGAATGCGTATCTTGCAGCATGCAATGGAGGCTTTTGGTCTGTCGTATCTATGCCAACTCTTTTTGAAATTTGCATCATCTTGTATTTGTATGGTGCCTTTAAGCAATAAAATGCCCCAAGGCACTTCAGAGACATTCTAAAACAAAATATGACTCTGAGCATCATAAGGAGATATTAGGGCAGATGTCCCAAAGCTTAGTTAAATAGGTAAATTTTAAAGAAGTTTTTTTTTCAAAAGGAGGAAAACAAAGTAGAGGTGCAGATGTTTAGGTAGCTCATTCCAGAGCTTAAGGCCCCGGCAGCTGAAGCACGGCCATCAGTATTTAATCCCATAACCCTGCATATTAGTCCTCTTCAGGTACATGTCCTTTTGAACCTCCTATGGAATCTGCTTCCACCATCCTCTCCAGTATTTTCAGATCTTCATAGCCCTCTGCATGGGATGAGAAAAATCATTTCTCTCTCTTTATTTTGCCAATTGTTGTAAATGTGTGACCTCTGGTTACTAACCCACTTGCCAGATGAAACAGTTTCTCCTGCTATCAAAATGCTTTCTAATGTTGAATACCTATGTTACGTCTCACATTAATAATCCCACCTTCTGCAAGCACTTGACCTAACTGGGGAGGCAGTTACATAGTGATATTGTCTACGGACGAGTAATTCAGGGACTCGGGTGAATGCTCTGGAGATCAATATTCAAATCCCACCATTGCAGATGCAGGAGTGATGTGTGGAAAGTACTCAGTGTAAGGACACTGGAAGAGTTTTGAATTACCTCAAATTTACTCAGAATATAAAGTGGGAGGTTGACCAGGAGTACATCGGAAGTCATGTTGAGGCAACTGAGGCTTGATGAGGATTTCGGCAGCAAATAAGTTGAAGCAGGGGAAGTTACGGAGGTGTGGAAACTTCTCTTGGGGCCAAATATGACATCCAACTTGTGAACCGTTTGGTTCAGCCTCAGTTGTTAGGGAGAAGGATGTAGACTTTTAAATAAAAAAAAAAGAAAGAAAGAAAAATCATTCATGGGTTGTGGGCATTGCTGGCTAGGCCAGCATTTATTGCCCATCCCTAGTTTCCCTTCAAAAGGTGGTGGTGAGTTGCCTTCTTGAACCGCTGCAGCCCTTCAGGTGTTAGAAAGGGAGTTCCAGGATGTTGCCTCAGCGACAGTGAAGGAGCGGCAATATATTTCCAAGTCAGGGTGGCGAGCGACTTGGAGGGGAACCATCCAGGTGGTGAGGTTCCCAGGTATCTGCTGCTCTTGTCCTATATGGTAGTGGTCGTGTGGAGCGAGACCCATGGCTTCAGTCTAATTGGAGAGCAACGTTCTGCTCACCCAATACTGGATTTCGAAATGGGTATTCTGCTAATTCATTGGCAGTAGAGAAGTGGTGGTGAGGTAAAGCTGGGTGTTGTCAGGGTACATGTGAAAGCTGACACTGTTTTTGAATGTCACTGAGGGGTAGCATGTAGATGAAAAGTGGGATGTGACAGGGTAGACTTTCTGTGGCACCAGAACAGTGCGGGAGTGAGAGGAGAGGCGTTGCAATTGGTACTCCATTCACGATTAGATAATTAAGAATATAACAAGACACCATCAATGCTTATTTCCTGATTAGTTATACAAAGATTGTATTGCAGAACATTATTATGCGTGGTGCCTTATTGCATAGTAGCATACAGATTGACTCCTCGGTTTAATTTTATCACCCTTGTGTTCCAGTTTAGGACTGTGATTTGGTGCTCCACAGCACCACCTTGCTGTCCTTAATAGGATCACCTATTGAAATCAATCCTTTATTATTTATTTTGCTAAGCATAGACTAAATATTGAGGAGTAGATTTTCAACTCACGGTTTGACCGCAAAACTGTATATTGGGCAGCCAATCTGCTGTACCCGTTTTGCACTTGGGCAGCAGGTTTAAGTTCTATTAGATGTGTGAATGTCTGATTATTTTCTCCAGTGTTGCTTATGCTGAGATGCATGATAAACCCTTTCAAGACAACCAGGAAGTTGTACCATGTAATGCAATTTGCTATCAGGACTACTGATTTACAGTAATGGAAAATGTTAATTTTAATTGCATGGTCATTCCAGGATCTTGCTGGTGGTGTGAGTCAGTGAAAATCATTTCCCAAAGCATTGTCTGTATATTTAAAATAGTGACCTTTCTTTTATAATAGTAGTTGAGCAACTCTGGCATTGCTTAAAATGAATTGGAGGGTGCTCTGTGTTTTATAACCGTAACTGGCATGTGCCTCTGTGATTAAATATTTATTCAATTTTTAACAAATTATGATCTTGTTTTTTTTTCTGCTGCTTTGGGGTTTGAATTACACAACTATGTTAATTTATTTTGTGACCGCTATAAATACATGGCTTTATTTTGCATATGAATTTAAGAGACCGATATAAAGCAAAATGACGTGCATGGTGCATTAGCTGCATCTGGTTAAATTATTTGGACAAGTTGCAGAATCTTAGATTTTATTCCCTTAAATTTGAATGGGTAATCAAATGCTATGTTCAACCCCACCCCACCCTAGTCCACACACGGCTACCTTTTCCAGCCCATGCTCTTTGATCTCCACCACCTTGTTTCAATTTTAAGTTCAAAAGATGCATCATGTTACAAGGTGTAGATTGGTAGATCAAGTTGTGCAATCCAAAGTTATATCATTTGTAAATATCTCTCCTATTTGCTAACGTTTACAAATGTTTTCCTTGTTAAACAATACTTTTTGTCTTTTCTAGGCATGCACAGGAATTGAAAATATTGATGAAGCTATTACATTGCTCGAACAGAATAATTGGGATTTAGTGGTAAGTACCTGATGCCAATTGTGAAACTAACAATTTTAAATCGTAGAATAATTTCAGGAAGTCTTTCAATAATTAGTGACATTCTTGAAAAATGTGAAATGCATAACAACTAATTTGCTGTACCATTCAATTCCTGAAGAAAAAATTCTGAATTATAGTAAGATTGGATTGTTGCTGAAGTGTGACATGCAGGGGTTTCTGGTGGCACAACATAAATCACTTTTGATTCATCTGCATCCATCCCATTTCTCATCCACATGATGGCCCTCGGTTGCATCATCTGTAAACGCAACTTCCAACCGCACAAGTACAATGCTTCACACGATGCCTCAACATCCCCACTATCTATGATTTGTTATGCTGCTCATCCAACATCCAGTATTGGATGTATAGAGATTTGCTCCACTGAATTATTGGGAAGATTGAGGGTGGCGCAGTGGTTAGCACTAATGCTTACTGCACCGAGGACCCGGGTTCGATCCTAGCCCCAGGTCACTGTCTGTGGAGATTGCACATTCTGCCCGTTTCTGTATGGGTTTCACCCCCACAACCCAAATATGTGCAGGTTAGATGGATTGGCCACGCTAAATTGCCCCTTAATTGGAAAAAATAATTGGATACTCTAAATTTATTTTAAAAAAATTATTAGGAAGATCAAAGCTATGCCTTCTGTCAATGCCGCAAACGTCATTACCTAGCCACCGATTCTATCCATCTACCTGACTACTGTCTGAAACTGAAACAGGCTGTTTGCAATGGGCGGCACTGTAGCACAGTGGTTATCACTGCTGCTTCACAGCACAAGGTCCGAGGTTCGATTCCCGGCTTGGGTCACTGTCTGTGTGGAGTCTGCACGTTCTCCCTGTATCTGCGTGAGTTTCCTCCGGGTGCTCTGGTTTCCTCCCACAACTCCTGAAAAACTGCTGTTAGGTAATTTGGACATTCTGAATTCTCCCTCCGTGTACCCGAACAGGTGCCGGAATGTGGCGACCAGGGGCTTTTCACAATAACTTCATTGCAGTGTTAATAATATCACCTGTGTCTACCCCTGCCTCAGCCCATGTGATAAAAATCTCAACCAGGCCCTTGTTACCTCCTTGTTGACTCTTTGTGCTCTCCTGGGTGACCTTCCACCCTTCATGAAGTTGAGCTCATGCAAAGTTCTGTTACCTGTGTCCAAGGATGAGATTTTCTACTGTTTGGTGGAATTTTGACTGACTGAGTTCTGCCGTTTTAAGTTTGTTTTCCAACCTCTGCCTCCTCTGGGCCGCTACCACCTCCAACATAGCCAAAGCTGGGAGAAGAGAGTTTCAGCCTGGAAAATCTCTGCCGATAACGAGGCTGGGAGAGGATCTGGAGGGGCCGCCATTTCCTTACCTGTTTTTGACTTTGCTGGTGTCTGGTGTGATGTTAATTTGCGAGAGATTTTATTTTTATCAAAATAGTTTACTAAACACTTCCATAGTCCTTTCCTTTGCTTTGCATGTGCCTAATGTGGCAATGTCATGTTCTGTTTTTTGTATGGACTTCATCCTGTATGACATGCAGTAACTGCATTGAATGCTGTAATGCTGAGGCCACTTCGGTTTCATAGTTTCATAGAATTTACACTGCAGAAGGAGGCCATTCGGCCCATCGAGTCTGCACCGGCCCTTGGAAAGAGCACCCCACTTAAGCCCACACTTCCAACCTATCCCCATAACCCAGTAACCCCACCTAACCTTTTTTTTTTTGACACTTGAGGGTAATTTAGCATAGCCAATCCACCTGACCTGCACATCTTTGGATTGTGGGAGGACACCGGAGCACCCGGAGGAACCTCACACAGACATGAGAATGTGCAGATTCCACACAGACAGTGACCCAAGCCTGGAATCTAACCTGGGACCCTGGAGCTATGAAGCAACTGTGCTAACCACTGTGCTGCCGTGGTTATTTGGTACAAATGTATTGGGCCAGTCTTGACAAAAGATAAAGGGAAAACTAATATATCTGCCCACTTGAAGTCTAATAATTCTACCTATCTGAAGTCGCCTAGAATCCTTTGCATTTCACTACAGGTTATAAATTCTATAATTGCATATTTCCTTGTTGCACAAACATTTTTGGCTTGGTTCTAAGTTCTGGAATTTCCTTCCGTTGCTCCTTTCAAGATGCACCTTAAAATCGACATCTTTGTCTAAGCTTTTCACACTTTTCCTAATGTGGCTCAGTTTCACATTTTTGTATGGTTACACTCCTGTGAAGTGCCTTGGGGTTCTTTACCATGTTAAAGGTATAGTGTAAGTGCAGATTGTTGCTGATGGTGTAGTGGTAGATTTGGTTAGTATTTTTCTGATGATCTACCATATTACTGCTGGTACAGGTATTCTTATGTTTTGGTGTTTACAAGTCGGGTGGAAATGGTTGTTCCTATATTCTCATTTAATCCATCTTAATTTCCATTGACAAGTGGTGCCTCACAGCCAAGTCTGATCCTACCCTTCCACACGCTTGCGTGCTCTCTTTTTCTCCTCCATAGCCCAGTGGCATTGAGAACAATTGTAAAGCCTCTCGCATAATCCCACCTAAACTTGTCCAATTCAACACATGCCTGAACCCACCTTGTTGAGGTTGACATTACATAACTCTGGCAGAATGTTTTTGAATAAGAAATTTTGCATTTTAGTACTCTTTTTCAAAATTGACTAAAGAAACTGAAACCTAGATCCAGTATCCAACACCTCTCGCACAGCGATATGACCAGGCTTTCCTTGGAACAGAACTTATTTTGCCTATCCTTGACTACATTATTCATTGTGCATATTATGTTCATGACATGCTTGTAATCTATCTGGGACTGCTAATATCTTTGTGTCATGGAATTATATGTTTGAAACATGGGCTGTGTATCTAAGATCATTTCATTTTGAGTCCAGTGGCTGAAAGTGAGGAAATAAATTAATGGGTAACGCAAAAACGAATTTGAAAGCCTTTTACCTACATTAAAATTGTCGAAAGGTGGGGCTGGGGTGGGGCTGATCGGAGACCAAAAAAAGATACCTTTGTGGAAGCAGAGGACATGGCTGAGGTACTAAATAAGTACTTGACATCTGTCTTCATTAGAGAAGAGGGTGCTGTCAGTGTAGCAGCAGCAGCAGCAGTGATATTAGGATAAAAACAGATTAAACAAATGTAACAGATTAAACAAAAGTACTGCCTGCCATTAAAATAGAAAAATAATCTGGCTTGGGTGGAATGCATCCTTAGCAATTGAGGGAGGTAAGGGTGGAAATTCCAGAAGTGTTAAGCGCAGTCTTCCTTGGAGAATGGGGTGGTGCCAGACAAGAGTATTGGAAATGCTATATCTCTATAATAAAAGGGGAGAGTGATAAATTTACCGATTTATAGGTCAGTCTTTTAAAATTTTCTATTCATCATGCAATGTGGGCACCACTGGTTAGGTCAGCATTTATTGCCCATCCCTAGTTGCCCGTCAGAAGGTGGTGGTGAGTTGCCGCCTTGAACCTCTGCAGTCTGAGGTATAGGTATACCCGCAGTGCTGTTAGGGAGGGAGTTCCAGGATTTTGACCCAGCGACAGTGAAGGAACGGCGATATATTTCCAAGTCAGGGTGGTGAGTGACTTGGAAGGGAACCTCCACATGGTGGAGTTCCCAGGTATCTGTTACTCTTGTCATCCTAGATGATAGTGGTTGTGGGTTTGGAAGGTGCTGCCTAAGGAACTTTGGCGTGTTCCTGCATCTGGTAGATGGTTCACATGGCTGCCACTGTTCGGTGGTGAAAGGATTGAATGTTTGTGGAAGGGGTAGCAATCAAGTGGGATGCTTTGAGCTTCTTGAGTGTTGTTGGAGTTGCAGGCCTCGCAAGTGGAGAGTATTCCATTACTCTCCAGACTAGTGCCTTGTAGATGGCAGACAGGCTTTGGGGGGTCAGGAGATGAGTTGCTCGCTGTAGGATTCCTAGCCTTTGACCTGCTCTGGTAGCCACGGTATTAATATGGCTAGTCCAGTTCAGTTGCTGATCAATGGTAATCCCCCAGGATGTTGATTGTAATGCCATTTAATGTCAACTGGTAATGGTTAGACATACTCTTGTCGGAGACGGTCATTGCCTGGCACTGTGTGACATAAATGTAACTTGCCACTTGTCAGCCCAAGCCTGGATATTGTCCAGATCTTGCTGCATTTGGACATGGACTGTTTCATTGTCTGAGGAGTTGTGAATGGTGTGGAACATTGTGTAGTCATCTGCAAACATCCTCGATTCTGACCTTCTAATGGCAGGGGAGCCATTAGTAAATCAGCTGAAAATGGTTGGGCCTCGGACACTACCCTGAAGAACTCCTGCAGTGATATCCTGGAGCTGAGATGATTGACCTCCAACCACTACAACTATCTTCTTTTGTGCCAGATATGACTCCAATCAGCAGAGAGTTTCCCCCCCCAGGTTCCCATTGACTTCAATTTTGCAAGGGCTCCTTGAAGCCATACTTGGTCAAATGCTGCCTTGATGTCAGGGGCAGTCGCTCTCACCTCCCCTCTGGCATTCAGCTCTTTTATCCATGTTTGAACCAAGCTGTAAAGAGGTCAGGAGCTGAGTAATTGTGGTGGAACCCAAATTGAGCATCCGTGAGCAGGTTATTACTGAGTAAGTGCAGCTTGATAGCATTGCCGATGACTCCTTCCATCACTTTGCTGATGATGGAGAATAGACCGATAGGGCGGTAATTGACTGGATTGATTTTGTCCTTTTTCTTGTGTACAGAACATACCTGGGAAAATTTCCACATTGGCAGGTAGATGCCAGTGTTGTAGTTATATTGGAACAGCTTGGCAAGGGTGTGGCAAGTTCTGGAGCAGACGCCTTTAGTACTATTGGCAGAATATTGTCAGGGCCCATAACCATTGCAGTGTACAGTGCCTTCAGCTGTTTCTTGATATTACATGGAGTGAATTGTATTGAGCACTGGCATCTGTGATGCTGGGGACTTCCGGATCATCAACTCAGCACTTCTGGTTGAAGATTGTTGCGTATTTCAGCCTTGCCTTTTGCACACGTGCTGGGCTCCTCCATCATTTGAGGATGAGGATATTTGTGAAGTCTCCTCTTCAAGTGAGTTGTTTAATGATCCACCACCATTCACGGTTGGATGTGGCAGGACTGCGTAGCTTAGATCTGATGTGTTCATTGTGGAATCGCTTAGCTCTGTCTTGTACTCTCAGCTTATGCTGTTTGGCGCACAAGTAGTCCCGTGTTGTATCTTCACCAGGTAGACACCTTATTTTTCCGCATGCCTGGTGTTGCTCCTGACATGCTCTCCAGCACTCTTCATTGAACCAAGGTTGATCCCCTAGCTTGGTGGTAATAGTAGAGTGGGGGATGTGCCGGGCCAGGAGGTTGCAGATTATGGTCGAGTACAATTCAGTTGCTGCTGATGGCCCACTGCGCCAGTTGTTAAATCTGTTTGAAATCTATCCCATTTAGCACGGTGGTAGTGCCACGCAGCAAGATGGAGGGTATCTTAAATCTGAAGATGGGATTTTGTCTCCACATGGGCTATGCGGTAGTCACTTCTACTGATACTGTCATGGACAGATGCATCTGCAACAGGCAGGTTGGTGAGGATGAGGTCAAGTATGTTTTTCCCTCTTGTTGGTTCCCTCACCACGTGCTACAGCCCCAGTCTAGCAGCTATATCTTTTAGGACCCAGCCTAGCAGCTATATCATTTAGGACCCAGCCAGCCCGGTCTGTGGTGGTACTACCGAGCCACTCTTGGTGATCGACGTTGCAGTCCCCCACCCAGAGTAAAATGTGCACCCTTCCCATCCTCGGTGCTTATTCTAGTGATATTCAACATGGAGGAGTACTCATTCAGCAGCTGATGGTGGATGTACGTAATCAGCAGGAGGTTTCCTTGCCCATGTTTAACCTGAAGCCATGAGACTTTGGGAGCCCACAGATGTTAGTAAGAAGGACTTTGCAGGGCAGATGGGGCTGGGTTTGCCGTTGTTGTTTCTGGAGCCTGGGTCGATGTCTGGTGGTCTGTCCGGGTTCATTCAATTTTTTTGCATTTTTGTGGCGGCTGAATACAACTGAGTGGCTTGCTAGACAATTTCAGAGGACATTTAAGAGTCAATCACATTGCTGTGGGTCTGGAGTATAGGCCAGATCAGGTAAGGATGGCAGCTTAATGAACCGGATGGATTTTTAATGACAGTCGACAATGTTTCATGGTCATCATTAGACTTTTAATTACAGATATTTTATTTGAGTTTAAATTCCACCACCTGCCATGGTGGGATTTGCACCTGGGTCCCCAGATCATTACCCTGGGTCTCTGGATTATTAGACCAGCAATAATACCACCACACCACTGTCTAATCTTGGTAGGAGGACACTTTCTACAGGCAACAATTCATGACCAAATTAACTGTTGCTTGGACAGTTAGGGATTTATGGAAAGGCAGGTAATTGACTAATTTAGAGTTTTTTAAATGAAGTAATGGAAAGGGTTTGTGAGCATATTTCTGAAGAAGTTTGACAAAATGCTACGCTGTAAACTTGTAAGCAAAATTAAAGCTTGTGGATTAAGGAACAGGTGACATTGATACAAAATTGGATTAAGGTCAGAACGTAGAGCGTATTGGTGAGCAATTGATTTTGGACTGGAACAAATTATATATTGCTGTTCCCTCAGGGTCGAAATTGCAGCTTTGTTGATTTATATTAGTGACCTGGGAATATAAAGCATAATTTGAAAGTTTGCAGTTGACAAGAAACTTGGAAATATAGTAAACAGTCTTGAGGGCATAATCTGGTGAAATAGGTGAGCGCAATGCAGATGAAATTCAACACATTTTAATAAGAATAGAATTTAAATGTGGGGTCCAGGAATAAAGAGCCTGGGGTGTTTGTACACACATCTTCAAAGGTGGTGTGACAAGTTAGGGAAGATTGTTTTTTTTTTCAAAAGGCATTCAAAATTCTGACTTCATCATTAATAGAGGTGTAGAGTATAAAAACAGCAAAATATGTTAAAACTTTGCAAAAGATTGGTTAGGTCTCATTTGGGTATTGTATTTTAAAAAGGAGTTTTTATTCCTTCATGGGTTCATGAGTGTTGTGGGCAAGGTCAACATTTTTTACCCTTTTGTAATTGTCCTTGGTGGTGGTGGTGAGCTGCCTTGAACTGCTGTAGTTCATGTGCTTTCAGTACACCCACAGTAATGTTAAGAAGAGAGTTTCAGATTTTTGAATTTTGAACCCAACGACAGTATAGGAAAGATAATGTAGGTACAAGTCTGGATGATGTATGGCATGGAGGGGAATGGTAGTGTTCCCATGTTTCTTCTGTCCTTGCCATTCCAGATTGAGGGTAGGCTAACCTTTCTGCTGGAAGGTTACATTTAAATGGAAAAATTGTATGCAGGTTCCGGACAGAGAGAATCAAGAAATTAACAATTAAATAGAAATAAATTTTGGTACAAATAAGCAGCACTGTTATTATAATTATGCCATGATAATGATGCATTGCATGCAATAACAAAACCGAAAGTTATCTTTCTTTCACATTCTGTTGGCTGAATGTGAACAATGCTTTTAGTCACCCCTCTTTACAATGTTATCTGGTCCAGTGTAATTTCTTTCTCTCTCTACTGATCCTGCTGAGTACTTCGAGCCGAACATTTTCTGTTTTCATTTCAGATTTTCAGTGTTTTGTTTTTTGTCTTGCCAATGCTGTTTTAATGTGATTTACAATATGGTGTTGAAAGGAAACCAATAAAGGAAAATAAGTAAAGAAAATGGGGAGAAGCCAAAAGGCATTTCAGAGACAGTCATCACATCTTGTGGGTCACCAGTGATCTGTATTCTCTCTCTACCTCTCATTCCTAGAGCAGGGATTTAATAACCATACACCACATTTTAAAGGAGGTGCTACTATGTGCATCTGTCATCTGTTCCATGGTAAACTCATTTGAGTACGTCCAAGCTATCCGTGATTATTCCACACCGGTTAACTTTTAATACTTTCAAAACCCTAACATGAAATTACATACTCTTCACTTCCTATTACATTCATCATACTTCTAAAAATCTATACCTCAGCTGCACCTCTGGCAGGAACTGAACATGCTTTTCCAACTCATGGATATCGATGCATAATTTGCTTTCACCCTCCAGAAACTGAGGTTGACTTGTAAGCCAAACAGCGAAGTGAACCGTTGGTTGTCATTTGCCATGTGGGGTTTTCTCTGTGTGGGTGTATCCTAGGCTATCCCCTGCTTGATCGTTTGTGTCCAATTATGAGTTGCTGATCAGTAAAATATCCATTTGCTGTAGAGTGGAAAATTGAGGCTAACTATTCAGCATGTGGGGGAGTCTAGTTATACTTTGAGTGTATGCAAAAATATCATTTTTGGGGCTGAAAAAATGTGCACCCTTGTTTTAAAAATACTTAAGGTCTCTGTTGCTTAACACCTGGAGAGTGGACCCTTGTGCTCCCCAGAACCAAAATCTATAAAAAATCGTGGGTCAGGTGAACTCCATGAAATACTTTGGAGTTTTCTTATACACTGCAATCTATCGTATTTTTGCATAAACAACTAATCGGCGAGTTGCCCATAATTGGACTCAAAAATTAAACAGAAGTTGCTTGCTGAGATCTTCAGTTATGCATATCTTGGAGCTCACTGCTCATTGGTCTTCAAAACTATTCTCTGATTATTTGACAATTGCCATAAATCTGAGTCCTCTGGTTATTGACGCTTCTCTCACCAGAAACAATTTATCCTTTGAGTGCCTTTCTTAAATCTACCCGTAACTTTTTCTGCTCGAAGGAGACCAACTTCACATCTCCTCCCCAGATTTCAGGGAGTCAATTAACCCTGTATTTTCTTTTCCTAAACTCTGAAATAATTTGAAGTGCTAACCTTCCTGGTGATGGTGGTTATATTTTATTCGGTATAAGTAAGACCAGTCAGACTGTATCTCAGGAAATTTTAAATGCTCAGCTACTGCTGCAAGGACCTCCTTCTTTTCGTGTGCTGTCAGGTAATGCTAACTGCAATGTTTTTGCCAAATTTAAAAGTCTTTCTTTAGTCTCTGTTCGTAAGGTACTGCGTGTGACCTTCTCCATCCCCCCAAACTTCCGTGGGTCAGGTGAACTCTATGATATACTTTGGAGTTTTCTATACCCTGGCCCAACTATTTGGAGGCTCGTGGGATGAAAGTCTATCTTTCGTGATTGGGTTGGCTTAGTGAACTTAAAGACAGTGAGGGGTGAACATATTTGTGTTTGTTTTTCAGATGTGGTATTCCAGTTTAAGTAGGGCGTGTGTTGGGGACAATGTCTTTGATACTACTGCTCAGACATTAGCAGTAGTATCAAAGCATTATCTGTTTTAAAAAAAGAACATATTTTATTAAGGCATGTATAATTTTAACAATTTTCAAGAGGAAAAAACAACAGACAAATAACAACCAACCAACAACCAAACCCAGCCAACGTGGCTTACATACGGCTGCCACCTCCGGGCGAACCCGAGCATCGATCCTCTCGGGGAGAACTTGATCATTTCAAGCCTGAGAAACCCGGCCATGTCACTGACTCATACCCCTGATTTTGGGTGTTCCGAGTCCCTCCACGCCAATAAGATCCGTCTCTGGGCAACCAGGGAGGCAAAGGCCAAAACATCAGCCTCTCTCGCCCCCTGGACTCCCGGGTCTTCCGCCACACAAAAGAACGCCACCTCTGGTGCCTTCAATACTGTTGACATGACATTGGCAAATCCCTGCCAAAACCCCCTAAGCTTCGGACATACCCAAAACATGTGGACATGATTTGCGGGCCCCCCCACACACTGCCCACACCTGTCCTCCACCATTTCAAAGAATCTGCTCATATGCGCCCTGTGGACCACCTTGAATTGTATCCAGCTAAGCCTGGCACACAACGAGGACGCTGTCATGTGAGAGTCCCTTTAAGAAAAGTGTGTTTTATCTAATGGCTGCAGTGATGTCCTTGTGTGGGTGGAGCTGGGCTCTGCTCTGCTTTTTACTTTCGTTTTGAGCTAGAAGCTGCTTTTTGGCTCTGTTTAGTTTCGCTTTCAGTTGGAGAGCTGCAGTCAAACCAAGCAGATATGTATTGATCTCTCTCTCTACAAGCTAAAGAATGTCTTCAGCTCACTTGATGATTTCAAAATAATACCTGTTTCTGTAGAGAATTTAAACCTGCTGTCTTTGTTAAAAGGGTTTAACTTGTGGATGTTGCTAGGAAAGGTATTAAGGGTTATCCACAGAGTATTGTATCTGTGGGGTTACGTGTGTTTGTAGGTGATAAGATGTTTACTGTGTGTTTATAAAATGTTAACTGGGTTCATAGAAAAACTTTGTTTTAAAAATACTTAAGGTCTCTGTTGCTTAACATCTGGAGATTGGACCCTTGTGTTCCCCAGAACCAAAATCTATTAAAAATCGTGGGTCAGGTGAACTCCATGAAATACTTTGGAGTTTTCTAAACCCTGGCCCATAACAATGTGTTGACTCTACTCAGGGCATCCTCCCGCAATCCCGCCTCGAACTCCTTACCCAATTTTTCCTCCTATTTTCACTTTCCCTCCCCTATCGGGGCATCCTCCCATTCCTCGAGTTCTTTATAAATTTACAAGACCTTCCCTTCCCCCACTCACATTTTCAACACTACCTTGTCCTGTATCCCCTGGGGCAGCAGGTGCAGAAAGGTCGAGACCTGCCTCCGCGCAAAGTCCCTCACCTGCAGATAGCGGAACCCATCCCCCCCGGGCAGCTCAAACTCCTCCGCCAAGCACGGAAAGCCACCCCCCCCCCCCCCAAACCTGTGCTCCTACATAAGGCTGTCGTCTCCAGCTCCCACACTGACCCCTCCCCCACTACCCACTTCCTGACCATTGCTGTGTTTGCCGCCCAGTAGTAGTTGCTGAAATTCGGTAAGGCTCTGCCTGCGACCCAGCTCTAGCAGCGCCTTCTTTACCCGAGGGGTCTTGCCCGCCCATACCGCCAAACTCCTTACCCAATCTCCGCATTCACCCTCTTAAAGAAAGCCTTGGGGATAAAAATAGGCAGGCACTGAAACATGAACAAAACCCTTGGGAGAACAGTCATCTTTACCATCTGCCCCTCCCCGCCAGTGACAACAGGAATATAACCCACCTTTTGAAGTCCCCCTTCATCTGCTCCACTAACCGAGCCAAATTCAGCTTGTGTAGCAGCTCCCTCCCACCACCTTGAATGGCATCCCCCTCAATCTCCTCTCTTGTCCCTTTGCCTGAATCGAAAAGACTTCGATTTGTACCCCAAAACCAGCCGAATTCCCCATGGATCCCCACAATCTCTCCAATGCTCCACCAGTGGGTCAGAAATATACAAAAGTAGGTCGTCCACATATCGCGAGACCCTGTGCTTCGAATGTTCGCCGCTAAATGCCTCCCCTTCACAAACCCCGTCTGGTCCTCCCCATCACCCCTGGCACACGGTCCTCTAATCTCGAGGCCAAGTTCTTGGCTAGTAGCTTGGCATCTACATTCAGAAGGCAGATTGGCCTGTGCGACCCACATTGTTCCTGGTCCTCATCCCGCTTCAAGATGAGAGAAATCGAGTCCTGTGACATCGTGGGAGGGAGCACCCCTCGCTCCCTAGCCTCGCTAACGCCCTTACCAGCAGGGGCCCCAACACTCCTGAAAACCTTTTATAAAATTCCACTTGGTACCCATCCGGCCCCGGGGCCTTGCCTGACTGCATCGCCTCCAACTCCTCCACCACTTCAAACAGTCCAATTATGGCCCCGAGGCCCTCCACCAGCTCTTCTTCCACGCTCGGAAACTCCAATCCCTCCAAAAACTGCCTCTTCCCTTCCACCCTGGCTGGGGGTTCTGACTCAGATAGCCTGCTCTAAAAAATCCCTGAACACCCTGTTCACCCCCACCGGGTCCAAGATTATATTCCCCGCTCAGTTCCTTCACTTTCCCAATCTCCCTCACCACCTCCCGTTTCCTCAGCTGGTGTGCTAGCATCCTGCTAGCCTTCTCCCCATATTCATACACCGCCCCTCTCACCTTTTTCAACTGCCCCACTGCCTTCCCTGAAGATAGCAACCCAAACTCCATCTACAGCCTCTGCCGCTCCTTCAACAACTCCTTCTCCGGGGCCTCGGAGTAGCTCCTGTCTACCTGGAGAATCTCCCTCACTAAACTATCCATCTCCACCCGCTCCGCTTTCTCCCTGTGTTCCCATATCGAGACCCCAAATTCAGTGCAAAAGTGGTTCATATAAACCAGAAGAAAACCAAAATACAAAATAGGAACATCCCCTCCAGAGTTCAGTGTCCTCCTTCTTCTGCCAGTCCATTGTCTCTAACAAATTCCATCAGCTCCTCTGGTGACCCAAAATAGAGTTCCCGGCCTTCATATGTTACCCACAAACGCGCTGGATATAGCATGCTGAACTTCACCCCCTTCTTGAACCTCACCCTCCTTTTGGCCAGCTCTGCACCCAGGTCCTGATACATGCGCAGTTCGCTGCCTTCCCAAGTACAACACATCGTCTGCCTGGCCCACCTCAAAATCTGATCCTTATCCAGGAACCGGTGCAGTCGCACCACCATTGCCCTTGGCAGCTCGTTCCCTTGTGACTTCCTCGTAAGCTGTGCTCCCGGTCCACCTCCAAGGGCCGAGCAAATGCTCCTTCACCTAGCAGCTTCTCAAACATCTGTGATACATGTGCACCGGCGTCCGCTCCCTCAATGCCCTCTGGCAGGCCCACGATCCTCAGGTTCTGCCTGCGCGATCTATTCTCTAGGTCCTCCACCTTGTCCTGCAGCCTCCTCTGTTGATCTCTCATCAGCCCCATCTCCGCAGCCATCGAGACAAGCTGCTCCTTGTGCTCTCCCATCGCCTCCTTCACCTTCTGGATCGCCTGGTCCTGGGGCTCTAACCTCATCTCCATGCGGTCGATCCCCGCCTTTATTGGATCCACCACCCTGGCCAGGTCCTCCCAAGTTCTTCCTCTGTTGGGCAAACTTCTTGTGGAGGAAGCTCACTAACTGATCCGTCAACCACTGGGCCGGCAAGCTCGGATCCTGACCCTCTGCCATCTTCCCCTGTGTCGCAGGCTTCACACCAGCTTTCAGCAATCGTTAAGATGTTTACTGTGGGTTTATAAAGTGTTAACTGGTTTCATAAATAAACATTGTTTTAATTAAAAGTACTTTAACGCTCTGTTGCACTACACCAGTAAGGTAGGCCCGTGTGCTCCCCATAACTACAATCTATAAAAGTTGTGGGTCAGGTGAACGCCATGATACACTTTGGGGTTCTCTAAACCCTGGCCTATAACAGGAGTGTAATGAAATACTCTCCACTTGCCTGGATGAGTGCAGCTCCAAAAACACTCGACACCATCCAGGAAAAAGCAGCCCACTTGATTGCTCCCCCTTCCTCAAACCTTCAAACCCTCCACCACTGATGAACAGTGGCAGCCATGTGTACCATCTACAAGATGCACTTGTGTGACACAAATGTAACTTGCCACACGTCAGCCCAAGCCTGCAGTAACTCAACACGGTTCCTTGGACAGCACCTTCCAAACCCACAACCACGACCATCTAGAAGAACAAGAGCAGCAGATACCTGGGAACCCAACCACCTGGAGGTTCCCCTCCGAGTCACTCACCACCTTGACTTCAGGTCTATCACTGTCGCTGGGGCAACATCCTGGAACTCTCTAACAGCACAGTGTTTGTACCTACACCTCTAGTACTGCAGCGGTTCAAGAAGTCAACTCCCCACCACTTGAAGGCCAAGCAGGGATGGGCAATGAATGCTGGCTTAACCAGCGACACCCACATTCCATAAATGAATTAAAAAAAATAAGTAATTGCAATACACAAATCCCCTACCAATCTCAGTGCATGGGGAATTCCTTATTGTACTTCTTTACATAGAGAAGCCTACAGAAGACTGATTTAACTCAATCACTTGATTGCCTAGCCGTCATCTGAACAGACCAATTACAAATCTGCCATTGAACCATCTGCAACTGTCCAAGCTAGGTCAAACTTCCAAACAATTGGCTTCTCACTTTGGTACAGGGAGTCAGTATTCCCATACCAAGAAGTGAAAACATGAGAAACTAACCCAGGTAATACTCAAGGATTCAAGGTAATATTGTTTTCTCTATCCTTTTGGAAACTGTTTATATCCCTGCCCCCATATAGCAAGTCATTTGTTCTTGGCTCTGCTGAGGTTTGACCCCTTTCCACCATTTAGATTGATTAAACATTTGGTTAATGAAGGCTCAAAGCACAATTTTCCATCTTGTCACCTGTCAACCATCCATACTAGGCATAATCACAACACCTGAAATCAGGAAAAGTGTAATAACATTCAAAATAAATGCACAGCCAGCATTGGTGTCTAATTTAGTGTTCATTAATTTGCAAGAAAGCTTCCCCAGGATTCTTGTTCCACTTCCCTGATACCATTATAACTGTGGCTATAGGAATTTATGATCTGAAAAGTTGACAGTGCGTACACACTTGTGGAAGCTAATGGGTATATAACCATCCTGGTGAGTGAGGGCACACAGTGTATGCCAATGTAGACCTGAAAGTCCCAGGTTCAAATGCTGGACTGCCTGCACCATGACACCAGGCCTCAGTAAGGATCAACGCCTTCAGTGAGGGAATGAGAAAAATGTGGTAACAAAACTATATAGAGAGTATAGAATCCCTACAGTGGCGAAGCAAGCCATTCGGCCCATCTAGTCTGCACCGACCTGACGAAAGAGCACCCTATCCCGTAACCCCACCTTGGGGCAATTTAGCATAGCCACTCCATCTAACTTGCACATCTTTGGACTGTGGGAGGAAACCTGAGCACCCAGAGGAAACGCAGACACGGGAAGAATGTGCAAACTTCACAGTCACCCGAGGTTGGAATCGAACCTGTGTCCCTGGTGGCTGTGAGGCAGCAGTGCTAACCACTGTGCCACCATGCTTGATGAGGTACATCCAAAAAAGCAAATCAAAACTGCAATATCTTGAATACACATTTACCTTGTGCTCAATGCCCTTGTTCAGCTGAATTCCCCCAGAAAACCCTACATCTGACCTCTGATCATTGGCTGACTCCAGCTTACTGGAAATACTTAGAATGGCTGTGAAGTACTTCCCTTGAAGCTCTCTGATATCTGGATTTTGCTTTCACAACTCCTAACGCTGATCAGCCAGGTGCCAAGAGCAGTAATGCATGTACAGTCTGTATTCCCTGGCACACCATGTGTGCTTTCCCAGCTGTAGTCCTGGGATGAATTGGAAACTTCTGCGAGTCATTGTTTTCCCAGGTCTGTTCTTGGTGGGGGAGGTTGCAGGTTTGGGAAATTGTCAAAGGAGGATTGGTGAGTTGCTGTAGTGCATCTTGTAGGTGGTAAACACTTCTGTTGCTGTGCATTGATAGTGGAGGGACTGAATATTTTAGAAGGTTGAGAGGGTACCAACCAAGCGGCAGCTTTGCTCTGGATGATGTAGGAATTATTGTGTTGTTGGCGTTGTGTTCATCTCCAACATTGAAGAATATTGTCACATTCCTGATTTCTGCTTTGTATATGATGGACAGACTTTGCAGAGCCAGGAGGTGAGTTACTTGCTGTTATCAAGACCATGGAGAGGATGCAGGAAATAGTTTTCTTTTAGAGTGGTACCAGAGATGGAGGACTTGAGTAATGTGAAAAGACTGAAGAAGCTGGTTTGTTTTTCTTAGGACATAAGCCTCCTGTGCTAATGTAAAGTAACATGGAAAATGTGAAAGCTATAATTATAGTTGGATTTGTATTGGCTAATTTTAATTCAGCTGTTTGTTCAAGCATTTTTTTGAAATGCAATATTCTTATCAGAATATAACTCTGTTATACTTCTTTTTTAAAAAAAAAAAAATATTCATTGAAGTTTTTTAACACAGTTTTTCACCTTAACAAACAAACTCTCTCTTCCCCCCCCCCCCCTCAGAACAAAATAGAAAGAAAGCGCACATAGTAAGATATAAACATGGTAAAACAATATGTTACAGAGCTTTGTACACTGGATTCCTCCTGTACATGCCAGTTTTCCTGACCGACTTTCATCTAACGCTCCGCGAGATAGTCTAGGAACGATTGCCACTGCCTGTCGAACCCCTGCGCAGACCCTCTCAAGGCAAACTTTATCCTCTCCAGCTTAATGAACCCAGCCATGTCATTTATCCAGGCCTCCACGCTGGGGGGCTTCGCCTCCTTCCACATTAGCAAGATCCTTCGCCGGGCTACAAGGGACGCAAAGGCCAGAATGCCGGCCTCTTTCGCCTCCTGCACTCCCGGCTCATCCACTGCTCCAAATAATGCTAGCCCCCAGCTTGGCTTGACCCGGGCTTTCACCACCTTAGATATTGTTCCCGCCATTCCCCTCCCGAACCCCTCCAGTGCCGGGCTTGACCAAAACATATGGACATGGTTCGCCGGACTTCCTGAGCACCTCCCACATCTGTCCTCTACCCCAAAGAACCTACTCAGCCTCGCCCCCGTCAAGTGCGCTCTGTGAACCACCTTAAATTGTATCAGGCGAAGCCGGAGGAGGAGGAATTAACCCTCCCTAGGGCATCAGCCCATAGCCCCTACTCAATCTGCTCCCCCAACTCCTCCTCCCATTTACCCTTCACCTCTACCAACGCCTCCCCCTCTTTCATCTCCTGGTATATTGCCGACACCTTCCCCTCTCCCACCCATACGCCCGAGATCACCCTGTCTTGAATTTCCTGTGCCGGGAGCAATGGGAATCCCCTCACCTGCCGCCTCACAAACGCCCTCACCTGCATGTATCTGAAAGCATTTCCCGGGGGTATCCCAAACTTCTCCTCTAGTGCCCCTAGGCTCGCAAACGTCCCATCAATGAACAGGTCCCCCATTCTTCTAATCCCCGCCCGATGCCAGCTCTGAAACCCCCCCCCGTCCATCCTCCCCGGGACAACTCTGTTATACTTCAATGTTGTTTACTGGAGAATCAGACCTGCATAGAAATTCGCTATGCTTTTCTTCAATATTATAGACTTAGTGTAGAAGTGCCACAATTGATCATAACAGCAGAGAAAGTTGGAAACCTAACAGTAATACAGCAAAAATACAAGCGATAGAAATTGTGGGATGTGGTTTAATGACCTGCATTTAGTGGTTGTCTAAAATTATAAAAGATGTAATGTATATATGAACTTACTCTGCATCGATGGAAAAACAAAATCTTCAGGAGAAAAACGGCGTAACTTGAGGACTTTGGTGGCAGCTGTGAAGTGAGATTTCATAGATTTCATAGAATTTACAGTGCAGAAGGAGGCCATTCGGCCCATCGAGTCTGCACCGGCTCTTGGAAAGAGCACCATACCCAAGGTCAACACCTCCACCCTATCCCCGTAACCCCACCCAACACTAAGGGCAATTTATCATGGCCAATCCACCTAACGTGCACATCTTTGGACTGTGGGAGGAAACCGGAGCACCCGGAGGAAACCCATGCACACACGGGGAGGATGTGCAGACTCCGCACAGACAGTGAGCCAAGCCGGAATCGAACCTGGGATCCTGGAGCTGTGAAGCAATTGTGGTATCCACAATGCTACCGTGCTGCCCATTTTCGCACATAAGGTGGCTCCTGCTTGAGGATTTAGTTTTTGGCACTTTTTGCCCATTTAATGGGTGCTGTTCAAGTGAAAACGTAGGGTAGTTGAAGAGTTTGGGGTCCTCCCCTGACATGGTATGTCTGCCGGCTCCAGCATGAGGAATGTAGGGTAAGGGCTCCTCTTCGGACTCGAGCCCCGTGTGTTGCAGGAGGGTAGAAAATGGTGGAGCTCTCTGTGTCGTTGCCCTCAGTAGGCAACTAAGAGGCTGGTGGAATTTTTTATGGGAGTTTCGAAAGCAGTGGCAGGCAGTCACGGATGATCTGGCAATGGTGACCAAGCCAATTCATGCAGCTCTGGACAGGTTGGAACAACGGTTAGAGATGCAGGGCTCAATGATTCCGAAGGTGGAGGAGACGGTCTCTGATCATGATGACTGAATCGCCTCCTTGGAAGCAGAGGTGGCGGAGGGGCAAAAAGCATTGAAGACTAAGGTTGACAATTTGGAGAATCGCTCCAGACTCCAAAATTTGAGGATCGGAAGGCAGAGAAGGCACGAATGCTGCAGACTAACAGACTATGTGGCGAAGCTGGTGGGGGAGGAGTTTTTCATAAACCTTCCCGAAATGGACCGGGCCAACTGGTTGTTGTGCTAAAAGCTCCGATCTAGGGAGCAGCCACGGGAAATCATAGTCCAACTCCACAGGTATCTGGACAAGGATAGGGTCCTGAGGTGGGCGAAGGAAACACGAGAATGCATATGGGAGGGCCACACCGTCAGAAACTTTTGTGCTTGGAAAAAAATCAAATATTCCATCAGCGGGTCGGAGGAGAGTTCTATTTGAGGTGGATGCCGTTCATTTCCTTTTTTAAAGTCATGAGCAAATAAGAGGCGAATGGGTAGGAGGAAGGGGAAGAGGGTTTTGGATAAATGAAGGGAATATGGGATTGGTTGGTGCAGGTATTGTTATAAAAGTTGGATAAGGGCTTCCGGTGGCAGCTATGAAGGAGTAAGTCGCACATTTGGTGGACTTTTGGACCTTTTCCCCCAATTTTTTTTTAAATTTTTTTTATTTTTTTTTTACCGGACTTGATTTGAAAAATTGATGACTGAGGCAATTGTGAACTGAATTTCCACATCGGTGCCTGGAGAGGAGGACTAGAAGTGCTCTTAAAGACAGAAACAGAAAGACCGAGAAGGCTTGGGCTGAAGCTGCAGTGGGAGAAAGCATGGCGGAGGACCGGGCCTCCAGCTTGTCGACCCAGCGGTCAACTGAGCAGTTGATGCAAGTTATCCAGGCGATCTTCGCCAGGCAGAAGCAGGACTGCTTGGACCCGATAAAAGAGGCAATTTCGCAGCTGGAACTTAGATTGGATGCCCAAGATCGGCCTATCCAGAAATTAGAGAAGGCGCTGGCTGACCAGGAGGAACATCAAACAGCGGTGGAGTTAGAGGTGGGTTGTTAAGAAACCAGCAGAAAAGGCTCCTGGAGAAGGTGGAGACCTAGAAAACAGGTCCCGCCGGCAGAGCCTGAGATCGTTGGGCTCCCGGAGGGGTCCGAAGGAGCGGACGCTGGGGCATACATAGCGGCCATGTTCGAGAAGCTGCTGGGGGCTGGGGCATTCCCCCGACCCTTGGACGTGGACAGGGCTCACAAAGTGCTTGCGAGGATGACCCCCCCCCCCCCCCGAGGGCAATGGTGGTGAGATTCCACAGATATCTGGATAAGGAGCGTGTTTACAGTGGGCCAAGCAGACACTGAGCTGCAAGTGGGACAACAGTATCCTACGGATTTATCAATACCTGAGTGCGGAGGTGGCCAGGAGAAGAGCGGGATTCAATCAGATCAGGTCGACCCTTTTCACGAAAAGGGTGAAGTTCGGACTGTTGAACCCGGCCCTCCTCTGGGTCACATACGAGGAACAACATTTCTATTTCGAGTCGCCAGAGGAAGCGCTGGATTTCGCAAAAGAAAGGACTGGTGTCGGACTGAGAACTTTGAACTTGGAATTTGGCTGTAGCGTTTATGTTTTGCAAAGAAAATGTTTCTTGTGGGGGTTTTTCCGGACATTGTGTAATGCCTGCTGTATGGATCTGGGACCAGCTGCAGAGCTGAGTGAGGTAAACGTTTATATTTGCACTGTTGGGGGAATGGAGGTGTGTTTGTTCAGATGCTGGATCTTTTGCTTGACCTTTTCCTTTGTTTTGAGTTCAACTAGGGTTTTTTTTTTCATCTGTCGGACAGTTGTGTTAGGATTGTTTTTCATTTGAATATGTAGGTATGAGCGGGGGAGGGAGAGGGTGGGGAAGGGATAATAGGTGGGAGATTGTCTGGCGCCAGGGGTGAGGGCCACCAAGCTAGCTGGGCGAGCTAGCTTACGGAAGCGTAGTGGGGGGGTGAACAGATGTTAGGCTTATCAAAGGGGTTGATTTATTTAGTGCTTTTACCAGGTGGGGGGGGGGAGGGGGGGGGGAGGGGGGGGGGGGGGGAAATGTTCTGCTGATGAGGGAGGGACTGTTACTGAAGGACAGAGAGGAGGTTGGGGGCGGAGGCTGCCTGGGGGCGGAGGCTGCCTGGGGGCTGGCCGGTGGAGGTGCGGGGTGCGGGCTGGTGACTGGCCCAAGAGAGGGGATGGCTGATCGGTAAAGAGGGGGTGGCGATGAGTTCCCCAACTAGATTGATCACCTGGAATGTAAGAAGGCTCAGTGGGCCGGTCAAGGGTGCACGCGTGTTCGCGCATCTGAGGGGACTGACTGCGGACGTGGCAATGCTGCAGGAGACTCACTTTAGAGTAGCTGATCAGATTAGGTTAAGGAAAGGTTGGGTCGGACAGGTTTTCCACTCTGGACTGGACTCAAAGACCAGAGGGGCGCGATCCTGATCAACAAGCGAGTGGTGTTTGAGGCGGTTCAATAGTTTCAGATGGGGGAGGCCGGTACATTATGGTCAGTGGGAAATTGAAGAGGGTGCAAGTGGTTGGGAAATTGGAGGGGTTGCAGGTGGTATTAGTAAATGTATACACGCCAAACTGGGAAGATGTGGAGTTTATAAAGAGAATGCTAGGGAAGATACGGGACCTGGATTTGCATAGCTGGTCATGGGAGGGGACTTCAATACAATTATTGACCCTGGTTTAGACCGGTCAAGCTCAAAAACGGGCAGGGTGCCAGCAATGGCGAAGGAGCTAAAAGAAATCATGGAGCAGATGGGGGGGTGGAGGACCCGTGGAGATTTGGGCAGCCAAGAGTAAAGGAGTTTGCCTTCTACTCACACGTGCATAAAGTGTACTCCCGGATCGATTTCTTCATTCTGAGCAGGGCTTTACTGACTGGGGTGGTGGGTACCGGGTACTCGGCGATTACAATCTCAGACCATGCTGCACACTGGGTTGACCTACAGGTTAGTAAAGACAATAATCAGCGCCTGCACTGGAGGTTAGACTTGGGGCTCTTAGTGGACAAGGAGTGCGGGCGGTTGAGGAAATGTATTCAGAATTACCTGGAGGTCAATGACTCGGGGGAAATTTCAGCAGCGGTGGTCTGGGAGGCATTGAAGGATCTATGAGCACGTAGAGAAGGCCAGCAGAATGCTTACACAACAGCTTAGAAAGAGGGAGGCAGCCAGGGAGATGGGGAAAGAAAAGGATGAAGACGGGAACCTGGTGGGAGACTCAGCATGGGTGAATAAGGCGTTTAAGGAGTTTTACAATAGGCTGTACGGGTTGGAACCCCCACCAGGGCCAGAGGGGATGAGGCACTTCCTAGGGGCGCTGAATTTCCCGAAGGTAGACTGGGAGCTGGTAGAAGGGCTGGGGGCCCCGATCGGGATTGAAGAGATAGTGGAGGGTCTGAAGGCCATGCAATCGGGTAAAGCCCGGAGCCGGACGGGTACCCAGTGGAGTTTTATAAAAAGTTCTCTGGGATATTGGGGCCGGTGTTGATGAGGATGTTCAATGAGGCAAGGGAGAGAGGACTGCTTCCCTCGACGATGTCACAGGCCACGATCTCGCTGATTCTGAAGCGGGATTAGGACCCGGAGCTGTGTGGGTCCTACAGGCCGATATCCCTATTGAATGTGGACGCCAAACTGCAGGCCAAAATTCTGTCCTCTAGGATTGAAGATTGTGTTCCGGACGTCATTGAGGAGGACCAGAAGTGGTTTGTTAGTTGGTGTCCAATGTAAGAAGGTTGCTAAATGCGATCATGATGCCCCCAGAAGGTAGGGAGGTGGAGGTAGTGGTTGCAATGAACGCAGAGAAGGCTTTTGATCGAGTAGAATGGGAATATTTGTGGGAGGCGCTGGGAAGGTTCGGATATGGACGGGGTTTTATTGACTGGGTCAGGTTGCTGTATCAGGCTCCTGTGGCAAGCGTACGGATGAATAGGACGACATTGGACTATTTTAGGCTACACCAGGGGAGGAGGCAGGGGTGCCCCCTCTCCCCACTGCTGTTCGCGCTAGCTATAGAGCCGTTGGCAATTGCGCTGAGAGCCTCAAGGGGTTGGTGGGGGGGTGGGGGGGGGGGGAGAGAGAGAGAGAGAGAGAGAGAGAGAGGTGGGGATGGAACCCAGAGTCTCACTTTACGCAGACGACCTGCTCCTGTATGTGTCGGACCCAGTGGGGGGAATCGAAGAAATCATGAGGATTCTGTGGGAATTTGGCCGGTTTCCGGGGTACAAACTAAATATGGGAAAAGCGAGATGTTCGCGATCCAGGCAAGGGGACAGGAGAGGCGACTGGGGGAGCTGCCGTTTAGAGTGGTAGGGGGAAGTTTTAGGTATCTAGACATCCAAGTGGCGCGGGAATGGGAACGGTTACACAAACTTAATCTGGCCCGTCTGGTGGACCAAATGAAGGATGATTTTCGGAGGTGGGACGCACTCCCGCTGTCACTGGTTGGGAGGATCCAGACGGTGAAGATGACGGTCCTTCCGAGATTCCTGTTTGTGTGCCAGTGTGTCTCCATCTTTAGTTCGAAAGCGAGATGTTCGCGATCCAGGCAAGGGGACAGGAGAGGCGACTGGGGGAGCTGCCGTTTAGAGAGGTAGGGGAAATTTTAGGTATCTAGACATCCAAGTGGCGTGGGAATGGGAACGGTTACACAACTTAATCTGGCCCGTCTGGTGGACCAAATGAAGGACAATCTTCGGAGGTGGGACGCACTCCCGCTGTCACTGGCTGGGAGGGTCCAGACGGTGAAGATGACGGTCCTTCCGAGATTCCTGTTTGTGTTCCAGTGTCTCCCCATCTTTATTCCGCACTCCTTCTTTAAACAGATTAACAAAGTTATCATGGGCTTTGTATGGGCGGACAAGACCCTGCGAGTAAAAAAGGGGATGCTTGAGTGGAGCCGGGGAGAGGGCGGGCTGGCGCTGCCAAACCTCAGTAACTATTATTGGGCGGCGAATATAGCCATGATCAGGAAGTGGGTGGTGGGGGGAGGGTCGGCACGGGAGTGTATGGAAGCGGCTTCATGTAAGGGCACCAGCTTGGGGGCGCCTCTGCCGTTCCCACCGGCACGGTACTCCACCAACCCCGTGGTGGTGACAACCCTGAGGGTCTGGGGGCAATGGAGGAAGCATGTGGGAGCGGAGGGAGCATCGGTCTGATCCCCAATTTGTAATAACCACCGGTTTGCCCCGGGAAAGGTGGACTTGGGATTTCGGAGATGGTAGAGGGTAGGAATTGAGAGGATGGGGGATATGTTTATAGAAGGGAGCTTCTAGCTTGAGGGAGCTGGAGGAGAAATTTGGATTGGTATGGGGAAACTAATTTAGGTACCTGCAGGTGCGGGACTTCCTACGTAGACAGGTCTCAACCTTCCCGCTCCTACCACCAAAGGGGATTCAGGATAGGGTAGTTTCCAGAGTGAGTGTGCGAGAAGGGAAGGTCTCCGACATCTATAAGGAGCTCATGGGGTCAGTGGATACGCAGACTGAGGAGCTGAAGCGCAAGTGGGAAGAGGAGTTAGGAGGAGAGATAGAGGATGGTCTCTGGGTGGATGCGTTGAGTAGAATCAACGTGTCCACAACATGTGCCAGACTCAGCCTGATACAGTTTCAGGTCGTTCACTGGGCTCACATGACAGTGGCCCAGATGAACCGGTTCTTTGGTGTAGAAGACAGGTGTGTGTGTGGGGGGGGGGGGGCGCAGCGAACCATGTCCATATGTTCTGGGGATGCCCAAAGCTCGGGGGATTCTGGCATGGGTTTGCAGACGTCATGTCCACTGTGTTTAAAAATAAGGGTGGCATCAAGTCCGGAGGTGGCGATTTTCGGGGTGTCGGAGGATCCGGGAATCCAGAAGGAGAAAGAGGCAGACGTTCTGGCCTTTGCTTCCCTGGTAGCCCGGAGACGGATACTATTAGCTTGGAGGGACTCCAAGCCCCTGAAGTCGGAGACCTGGCTTACTGACATGGCTAGCTTTGGCTGCCTGGAGAAAATCAAGTTTGCCTTGAGAGGGTCACTGTTAGGGTTCGCCCGGAGGTGGCAACCATTCGTCGACTTTTTGCAGAAGATTAATCGTCAGCAGAAGGGGGGGGGGGGGGCGGGTTCGTTTAGTTTAGAGTAGGGGGTTAATGAAGGTGGGACCTGCAAGGGAGGTAGCGGGCTTTTTTTTTTTTTTTGCACTATGTTTATCGACTTATGTATGTTGTTTATTTTGTCGTTGTAAAACCAAAAAATACCTCAATAAAATGCTTATTTTAAAAGAATAAATAAAAGTTGGATAAAATTGATTGTCTTTTCTATATGTTGTAAAATTTAAAATTTCCTGCAAAAAATGTGCAAAAAAAGAAAAATGCTGTAACTTTGGATTTGTTTGCCTCGGCCACACTTTTATTCTCCACATTGTGGGGAACCGTTACATTGGCCTCTGTCTGATGGGTCACCTGTGCTCCAGTGTGGGAGCACAATATGCTTTGCCACTCTGCTACACCAGAATGCAACCTGCTAACTCATTCAATTTACAATTGTTTGGCACTATTGGGAAGGTTCCAGATGATACATTAATTTTACAATCATGGTTTATCTCTTCTTGTACTCTTTTTGCCCTGATTCTTCTTGCTGTGTTTGTCTCCCTTTCTCTTTGTATTTTTCTTTCTTGTTCGTTAGTTGGTTGTCCCATGCCTGTCCATTCTTGCTGTGTTGGAGTTATCATTGTGCTTTACTCATGACTGTATGCATGCAAAAGCCAACTTGGCAATTCTATACAGTGTATTTTCTGCCTTCACCGTTCCTGGTTTGTGGTTGTGGTTGTGGGCTCCTGTGTGCAAAAATTACAGCGTGAGAAAAACAAACCATGAAGCAATGCATTCACTAAAGCAAGAGAAATGAACTGAAAATACATAAGTAAGAAAGTGTGTCAAACAGAAGACCTTTATGTACAGCGTGAACAAATAAACAACAGATGGAAATTGCAAGCAGCTTATTGTACGCAAGTCCCCCAGATACATGTGTGCAGCCTATGTGAGTGCGAATGAGAACAAGTGTACGTGCATTCGGCATAGCTGAAAAGGAATGAACACAAGAAGTGACGAGAAAAAAAGCTATGTGACTTGCCCACAAAGATCATGTGCCTGGGCAGCACGGTGGCGCAGTGGTAGCTATGAACTTTATCAAGGACCAAAGGCTGGCAGGGGATTAAGGTCACTGAACCCTGGGGGATGGCATTGCGGTGGGGATTTGGTCAAAACCACTTCTGTTAGTTTTGTTTGCCCCTTCCATTTTTCTTTGTTTTTTGTTGTGATAAGATGTTTCGAGCAGCTGCCCAGAAATGTAAAAGTTAACTCTGTTCCATTGTAAGTTGGGTGGAGGGATTTTTTTCTACTGTTTGTTTACTGGGGACTGTGATGCTTTGAATATGTATGCCCAAGCGGGGGGAGGGAGGAAAGAGAACAATGGGAAGATAGGGGGCAGGATTCTTCCATAATCGGCAGGCCGGGCAACTCCGGCGGGACCGAGTGGCGTGAACCACTCCGGCGTCGGGCCGCCCCAAAGGTGCGAAATCCTCCGCACCTTCAGGGGCTAGGCCCGACCTGGAGTAGTTTGCGTTGCGCTGGCCAGCGGGAAAAGGCTTGGCGCCTCGCCAACCGGCACCGAAGGGCCACCGCCGGTTGGCGTGAGTTGGCACATGCGCGGGAGCGCCAGCGTGTGCTGGCGTCATCCCCGCGCAATCGCAGAAGGCTTTGTTTCCGCATGGGCAATGGTGGACCGCTACAGCCTCCGGTGCGGAAGAATAGAGTGCCCCCACGGCACAGGCCCGCCCGCGGATCGGTGGGCCCCGATCGCGGGCCAGGCCACCGTGGGGGCACCTCCTGGAGGCCGCCCGCGCCGCCAGGTCCCGCCGGTAAGGACCTACTCCAATTTACACCGGCGGGACTGGCAAATGACGGGCGGAACTTTGGCCCATCGCGGGCCGGAGAATTTGGGCAGTCCCGGGGCCCATTGAGTCGCGCCGGACCCCGCCATTCTCCGAGGCGAGAGGCGCGACTCACACCGGGCCGATTTTTTGGGGGGGCCGGAGAATTTGGAGGACGGCGAGTGCGGGATTCACGTTGAACCCCGGCGATTCTCCGACCCGACGGGGGTCGGAGAATCCCGCCCAGGATGTCTGGTGGCATGGGCGGGAGCTGCCAGGCTAGCTAGGTTAGCTAGCTCACGAAAGTGAGCAGGTGATAAGTTTGATATGGGGGGGGGTTGGGTTTCTGGTGCTGTTACTAGGGGGGAGGGAGGGGTGGGAGTGAGCTGCTCTGCTGACAGGGGAGGAACTGTCGTTAGGGGACAAAGGGGAGGTCGAGGACGGCGAATGTCCGAGTGCGGGTCCGAGGAGGCGAGGGATGCGAGCTGGCGGCTGGCCTAAGAAGGGATGGCTGATCGGCGGGTGGGAACCCCCCCCCCCCCCCCCCCCCCCCCCGACTAGGCTGATTACTTAGAACGTCTGAGGGCTAAATGAGCCGGTTAAGAGAGCTCGCATAATCGCGCATCTGAGATTGAAGGCAGACGTGAGACACCTAAAGGTTGTAGACCAGATTGAGGAAGGGGTGGGTCGGCCAGGTATTTCATTCAGGGCTGGACTCTAAAACCAGGGGAGTCGCGCTAATGGAAATGGAAATCGCTTATTGCCACAAGTAGGCTTCAAATGAAGTTACTGTGAAGAGCCCCTAGTCGCCACATTCCGGCGCCTGTTCGGGGAGGCTGGTACGGGATTAACAAACGGGTGGCATTTGAGGCAGGGAGAATCGTGTCAGACACGGGGGGCAGGTACATTATGCTGAGTGGGAGGCTTGAGGAGATGCGGGTGGTACTCGTGTATGTATATGCACCAAACTGGGATGATGTGGAATTTATGAGGTGGGTGTTAGATAAGATCCCGCACCGAGGGCCACATAATCTGGTCATGGAGGGAGATTTCAATACAGTCCTTGATTCAGGATTGGACCGGTCAAAATCTAGGACAGGGAGGGTGCTAGCTGTAGCGAAGGAATTAAAGGGGTTTATGGAGCAGATGGGGGGAGTAGACCCATGGAGGTCTGGACAGCCAAGAGTGAAGGAGTTTTCTTTTTCTCCCATGTCCACAAAGTATATTAATGGATCGACTTTTTTATCCTGAGCAGGGCTTTGCTGCCGGGGGTGGTTGATAGGGAGTACTCGGCAATCGCGGTGTCGGATCATGCCCCACTTTGGGTGGATCTACGGGTTATCATAGAATTTACAGTGCAGAAGGAGGCCATTCAGCCCATCGAGTCTGCACTGGCTCCTGGAAAGAGCACCCCACCCAAGGCCAACAGCTCCACCCCATCCCCATAACCCAGTAACCCCACCCAACACTAAGGGCAATTTTGGACACTATGGGCAATTTATAATGGCCAATCCACCTAACTTGCACATCTTTGGACTGTGGGAGGAAACCGGAGCACCCGGAGGAAACCCATGCACACACTGGGAGGATGTGCAGACTCCGCACAGACAGTGACCCAAGCCGGAATCGAACCTGGGACCCTGGAGCTGTGAAGCAATTGTGCTATCCACAATGCTACCGTGCTGCCCAGTTAGTATGGAGGGTGGGCAGCGCCCGTTATGGAGGTTGGATGTGGGACTATTGGCAGATGAGGCAATGTGTGGGCGGGTATGCAAATTCATCCAGAACTATTTGGAAATAAATGATATGGGGGAAGTCTCAGTAGGAACGGTGTGGGAAGCTCTGAAGGCAGTGGCTAGAGGGGAGTTAATTTTGATATGGGCCCTTGGAGAAAAGGTGGAACAAGCAGAGAGGGACAGGTTGGTTGGGGAGATACTACAGGTGGACAGGAGATATTCGGAAGCCCCGGACGCGGGGCTAATGAAGGAGCGGCGGAGGTTACAGGTGGAGTTTGGGCTGTTATCTACAGGGAAGGCGGTGGAACAATTGAGGAAGGCAAGGGGTGCGGTGTATGAGTATGGGGAAAAGGCCAGTAAAATGCTAGCACACCAGCTGAGGAAAAGGGAGGCGGCCAGGGAGATGGGGAGAGTAAAGGGCAGAGGTGCAAGTGCGGTCCTACACCCAGTGGGGGTGAATGAAGGACTTTTATAGCAAGTTTTTCGGCGTTGGTTTAGCACAGTGGGCGGAGCAGCTGGCTTGTAATGCAGAACAAGGCCAGCAGCGGGGTTCAGTTCTCGTACTGGTCTCCCCGAACAGGCGCCGGAATGTGGCGACTAGGGGCTTTTTGCAGTAACTTCATTGAAGCCTACTTGTGACAAGCTATTATTATTGTTGTAATAATAATAATAATGTGAGTCGGAACCCCCGGCTGGGTGGAGGGGATAAGGCAGTTCCTGGGTTAGCTGAGCTTCCCGAGGGTGGATGACGATCTGGTGGAAGGGCTGGGAGCCCCAGTTGAAATTGAAGAAATAATGGAGGGAGCAGGAGGTCATGCAGTCCGGCAAGACCCCGGGGCCGGATGGCTACCCGGTGGAATTCTATAAGAAGTTCTCGGAGATATTGGGCCCAGTGCTGGTGAGGACATTTAATGAGGCAAGGGAGAGGGGAGTTCTTCCCCCAACAATGTCGCAGGCCTTGATCTCATTGATTCTGAAGCGGGAGAAGGACCTTGAGCTATGCGGGGCATACAGGCCGATCTCCCTATTGAATGTGGATGCCAAACTGCTGGCTAAGATGGCCACAAGGATAGAAGACTGTGTCCCGGGGGTGATCAGGGAAGAACTGACGGGGTTTGTAAAGGGCAGACAACTCACGGCCAATGTTAGAAGGCTCTTAAATGTTATCATGATGCCCTCAGAAGGGTGTGTGGGGGGGGAGATGGAGCTGGTGATTGCGATGGATGTGGAGAAGGCCTTTGATCAGGTGGAGTGGAATTATTTGTGGGATGTATTAGGAAGATTCGAGTTTGGTCAGGGCTTCATTGATTGGGCGCGGTTGCTGTATCAGGCACCAGTAGCAAGTGTGCGTACGAATCGGCTGATGTTGGGCTAGTTTAAACTACACCGAGGGACAAGGCAAGGGTGTCCCCTCACCCCGCTGTTGTTTGCTCTGGCCATAGAGCCATTGGCTATGGCGTTAAGAGATTCCAGGAACTGGAAAATTGAATATGGGGGAAAAGTGAGATGTTCGTGATCCAGGTGAGGGGGCAGGAGAGGAGACTGGGAAAGCTGCCGTTTAGAATGGTAGGAAGGAGCTTTCGCTATCTGGGAATCCAGTGGCACGGGATGGGAGACATTGCACAAGTTAAACTTGTCCCGGCTTGTAGATCAAATGAAGGAGGACTTTAGGAGATGGGACATGCTCCCGCTGTCACTGGAGGGGGGGGTGCAGACCGTGAAAATGTTGGTCCTCCCCAGATTTCTGTTTGTCTTTCAGTGTCTCCCCATCTTTATCCTGAGGGCCTTTTTTAAACGGGTGAATAAGGTGATTTTGGGTTTTGGGTGGGTGAGTAAAACCCGCTAGTGAAGAAAGTGTTGTTGGAAAGTAGTCGGGGGGAGGTTGGGTTGGCGCTTCCAAACTTTTGTAACTACTACTGGGCGGCTAATATAGCCATGATTAGGAAGTGGGTTTGTGGGGGGGGGAAACTGATAACGGCACCTCTGTCGCTCTCGCTGGCCCGGTACTCCACAAGCCCGCCTGGTGGTAATGGTGGCTCTGATAGCCTGGGGGCAGTGGAAGAAATATCGGGGAGTGGAGGGAGCATTGGTTTTAGGCCCCGATTTACAACAACCATTGGTTTGTGCCGGGAAGGCTGAATGGAGGGTTTGGGAGATGGCAGAGAGTAGGAATTGCGAGGATGGGAGATCTATTTATAGACAGGAGCTTCCCTAGCTTGAAGGGTTTAGAGTAGAAATTTGAACTGCCAGCAGGGAATGGGTTTAGATATCTGCAGGTACGGGATTTTCTGAGAAGGCAGGTTCCGACCTTCCCACTCCTGCCACCACGGGGGATACAGGACAGGGTAGTTTCCAGAACATGGGTGGGAGAGGAGAAGGTATCAGATATCTACAAAGAACTTATGTAGTCAGAGGAAACTCGGATAGAGGAACTAAAGGGCAAGTGGGAAGATGAGCTAGGGGGAGAGATAGAGGCGGGTCTGTGGGCAGATGCCTTAAGCAGGGTTAACACATCCTCATCATGTGCCAGGCTTAGCCTGATACAATTTAAGGTAGTCCACCGGGCACATATGACGGTGGCCCGGATTAGCAAGCTTTTTGAGGTAGAGGTGTGCGAGGTGCGTGAGACGTCCAGCAAATCATGTCCACATGTTTTGGGCATGCCCGAAGCTTGGAGGGTTTTGGCAAGATTTTGCTAAGGCAATGTCCACGGTACTTAAAACATGGGTGGTGCCGAGTCCAGAGGTGTCGATCTATGGAGTGTCGGAAGAGCCGGGAGTCCAGGGGGCGAAAGAGGCTGACCTTTTGGCCTTTGCCTCCCTGATAGCCCGGAGACGGATTCTGTTAATGTGGAGGGACTCGAAGCCCCCGAAATTAGAGACCTGGGTTAGTGACATGGCTGGGTTTCTCAGTCTTGAGAAAATAAAGTTTGCCCGAAGAGGGTCAATGTTAGTGTTCGTCCTGAGGTGGCAGCCGTTCGACGACTTTCTCGGAGAAAATTAAAATGTCAGCAGAGGCAGAAATCTAGGTGGGGGGTTAGGCTATTGTTTCATTGTTGGGGGTGCAAAGAACGTGATAGGGATGGAAATGTTTTATGTGCCATGTTTATGTTGCTGTTATCGTTATTATTATTAAAAACTACAAATACCCAACATCGGACTATTTTAGACTGCACCGGGGGACGAGACAGGGATGCCCCCTCTCCCCACTGTTGTTCGCGCCAGCTATAGAGCCATTGGCAATTACTCTGAGAGCCTCAAGGGGCTGGTGTGGGGGGGTGGAGCACAGAGTCTCGTTCTTTGCAGACGATCTGCTTCTGTATGTATCGGACCAGTTAGAGGGGATGGAAGAAGTCATGAGGATTCTAGGGGAATTTGGCCGGTTTTCGGGGTATAAGCTAAATATGGGGAAAAGTGAGATATTTGCAGTCCAGGCGAGGGGACAGGAGAGGCGATTGGGGGAGCTGCCGTTTAGATTAGTAGAGGGAAGCTTAGATTTGGAGCCTGGTCCTCTGGAGGCCATATTTGGGGTGTCCGAGCTGCTGGAGTTGCAGACGGGTGTGGGGCGGATGTCTTGGCCTTTGTCTCGTTGATCGCTCGCAGGCGGGTCCTGTTGGGTTGGAGGTCAGCTTCTCCCCGGCGTGGCTGGGGGATCGAATGGAGTTCCTGTACTTGGAGAAGGTGAAATTTGCTCTGAGAGGGGCAGATGAGGGGTTCCACAAGAGATGGAGTTTGTTTATTTTACACTTTGTGGATCTGGTTGCCGCCAAGGGGTGAGGAGGGCAGTTTGAGGGGTGGGGAAGGCAGGGGTTTGTCTTTATTCTTTGTAAAAATGTTCAAATATTAAAAATTTGAATAAAAATGTTTAAAAATCATTCCATTTGCTTTCCTAATCACTTGCTGTATCTACATATTATTTGTGTTTCGTGTTTGAGGAAGTCCCAGATCCCCCTCGTGTAGAGTTCTGTGATCTCTCCATTTAAATAATACGCTGTTTTTCTATTCTTCCTTTCAAAGTGGACAAATTCATATTTTCTAATATTGCACACCATCTGCTAATTTTTTTGTCTACTCACTTAACCTATCTGTCCCCTTGCATACACCTTCTGTCCTCTTCAACTTATCTTCCTACCTTTCTTTGTGATGTCAGCAAATTTAGCAAACATAGATCCATATCATTGATATAGATTATAAATAGTTTATCTCTATGGGACTGACCCCTGTGGCATTCCACTTGTCACATGACAGCCATACATGCCAGTGAGAGAGAATGTGCCAAAAATGAATTGCACATTACGTCACTTACAATCCCAGCTGATACTATTGGACAGTCCGATTTCAATGGAACCCTGTTTGTTTAGAGCCATGGATGAACAGAGTTGCAGGTCTGTTGATTTTAACTAAAGGAATAAAACCTTATTAAGCACAAAGAGATTAACTATAAACCGCCCCCCCTCCCCCCCTCCTCCCTATACCTTTACAGGCATAGTAAGAAGTATTGCAACACCAGGTTAAAGTCCAACAGGTTTATTTGGAATCATTAGCTTTCGGAGCATAACTCCTTCATCAGGTGACTTACTGTGCCCACCCCAGTCCAACCCCGGCATCTCCACATGGCTTTACAGGCACAAATATATCTTGTATTCTAATGTTTTCAGTAAATATGCGAAATGTGACCAGACGCTCGATGGGCCGAATGGTGGCCTGCTGCAGTGTAGCGATTTCTATGAATTCTATAGAATCAAGGAAGGGAAGTGGTTATGCAATGTGTGTGCAAAGCGAGAGTAATTGGCGACTAAGAAAATTGTTGTATTTTGTATGTGGAAACTTGAGCTGATTTGAATATAGAAGTGCAATATGTGTATCCATGTAAACACTTCATTTCAGATGTTTTGAAGCAGAGCCTAAAAAGCTATTCATTTTATTAATTAGTTGAGCAGTGAAATATTCGACTGGTCTTGACTTTTTGTCGGTAAAGGGTGCTCAGGGTTCTAGCATTGCACCTAATTTCAGTGAGATAGAAAGAGAACTAACAAAAATTGAAGACGAACAATGGAAAAGGTTCAAACAGCAGATGATTTATGTAATGACAGACATACTTTCACAGGAAATAAAGGGATAATGCTGGCATGCTATGCAAAACATTTAGTTAGGCATCAGGAAAAATATTGGGCTGTAACTTCCTTGGAGTGGCAATCAGCATCAGATTGCCACTCCATGGTCACTTACCGTTGCCAAATTTCTTCTTTGCCCGCCTCATCCGACCTTCCAATTCAGGCCGGATAGACTACATCCAGGCAGCCCAGTGTCATGTCTAAGAGAGTCGAAATGAAGGTGGTCATGCCCCTTTTTTACAGCACTAGCTGTCATAAAGCAAGAAGGTTTAAAGGTTTGACTGAAATTGGTAGGCCAAGGAGAAGGTAAGTGTGCAAGTTAAGTGGATTAGAGTTGGAGGGAGGGGGGAGGATTGGGAGTGGTTAGGGTTAGATATTGGCCATCGATAGGAGTGAGGGGAGTGGACATTTGGGAAGGAGTTGTTGAAGTCGTAAATGAGGAAGGTCAGATGGGGTTCCAGCTGGGTCGAATCTGATCTAGGGTAGGTCCGTGGATGGGAATCAGGCCTGTGTGTATGGGGGAGGAGGGAATCCCATAGGGATGTCAGGGGTGGGGAATACCATGTGGGGATGGTTAGTCGGCAGGGTGTGAGAGTGGGCGGGTTCCCATGTGGCATCATTCTGGGTGTTTAAAATACTTGCACAGAAGTTAGAAGAGGTTTTATTTCTTTTAACTACTTGCGTGGACCCTTGGAGATCCAAAGTTAGTTATTAAGTCACATTTTTGAATAGTTCATAGTGCAGCACAATTGCCCAGAGGAAGTTAGCACTTCTGAGCAATTGCCATGCAAATGCTTATCGTGGTTCTGAGAGGTAACTGGAGCATGGATGTTACAGCCCATTGTGTCTACTTTTAGGGAATCTTGAAAATATGTTACAGATGTATTCTGTCATGTCCAGCTGACCCCTGAAATTACTAAGATTATAACATTGTAGAGCTAAGAAACTCTTCGAAAGGAAGACAAATGAAATTGTGACTTTTACAATTAGACAACAAAGGTTTAAAAATTGTTCAGTTTCTCAAAAGATTTTTTTGATCAGGTAAAGAGGGGAACATGATTCTGACTGGTCAGTGAGTTGGTAACCGAAAGACTGATAGAAAAGATTAGGAGAATTATTTCGCGCAGGAAGTCGTAAGGGCATTGAATTTGCTTCCAGTAGCATTGGTGAATACGTAATTATGAATAGGTTTTAGCGGTGAAATGAATATTTTGAAAAAGACAATTCAAAGGGCAGGGAAATGGGATAAGTTGACAGTTTGATTTCAGCACATGTGTGAGCTGAAAGACAGCTGTGTTGTAAAATTCCATAAATCCATTTGTGCCTGCAAGTCTGGTTGGAACATTTTTATGGCTTAATAACAGTAGGTATGTGTTCTTTCCAATAAATGGTGCCATAAGGATAGCATTTCCTCAGTTCCTGTTTTTCTCTAGGCTTTCCTGACATTTTCTTTCTCGGCTGCCCCAACGTTAACAGTGGGAGAAATGGGAATGACTGCCAAAACTCTACCATTATCTGGCACTGGAATGTTCACATCCTAGAGTTTTATTCGGCCACATCCAATGGTCATGATAGCCTTTTGACATTTAAACCTTTTATTTGCAGGCGGCTATTAATGGAATAATTCCACAAGAGAATGGCATTTTACAGAGGTAAGTAATCTTTCTTTTTTTTCATATGTTAAGGGCTCCAGCACAAATTTTGAAGTTCTTGAAGTGTTAACGTTTTCAAAAAATGTTATCTGGACTTAGAAAATTTAACTTTTATCAAGAGTCTTCGAGACTGGTGTTTTCCAAACAGGGATTATTTTTGTATAAATATTCACCTTAACATTTTATCTTCATTGTTCTGCTATAAATGGTTTTGCAAATATTTATATTTGTGATTTAAAAACCACAAATTCAGGAAACAGTCAGGCTAGGCAGAATCTGTGGAGAGAGAAACAGAGTTCATACTTCAGCTTGATGACCTTTCATCAGAACTGGGTAAAGTTAGAAATGTAATGGGTTTTAAGCAAGTGAAAGGGTGTGTATATGAAAGGCTTTGTGATATGGTGGAAGACCGAGATTACATGACAAAAGCATTGGCAGTCCAAGGCCAAAGGAAGTGGTAATGGGTAAAGAAATAAAAGATGTGTCGAGAGGAGGAATGAATAGAATAAAACCAAAAACCTCCAAAGAAAGAGGAGACAACATGGGAGTAGAAGTTATGTTCTTAAATTATTGCCACACCAGGAACATCGGAATTTGGAGCAGAAGTAGGCAATTCAACCCTTCGAGCCTACTCCTCCATTCAATCAGGCTGATCTCTTCCTGGTCGCAAATCCTCATCCTATATGTCCCCTATATCCATTTAACCCATTTTTTTCTCTAGAAATATATCTGCCTCCTCCTTGAAACCATCTAATGATTCAGATTCCTTTGCACTATTTCATAGAATTTGCAGTGCAGAAGGAGGCCATTCGGCCCATCGAGTCTGCACCAGCTCTTAGAAAGAGCGCCCTACCCAAGGTCAACACCTCCACCCTATCCCCATAACCCAGTAACCCCACCGAACACTAAGGGCAATTTTGGACACTAAGGGCAATTTATCATGGCCAATCCACCTAACCTGCACATCTTTGGACTGTGGGAGGAAACCGGAGCACCCGGAGGAAACCCACGCACGCACGGGGAGAACGTACAGACTCCGCACAGACAGTGACCCAAGCCAGAATCGAACCTGGGACCCTGGAGCTGTGAAGCAATTGTGCTATCCACAATGCTACCGTGCTGCCCTTCATGGATTGGTGAGTTCCTCAAATTCACCACCCTCTGCGAGAAGTAGTTCCTCCTCAACTCAGTTCTAAATCTACCGCCTCTCAACATATATCTGTGACCTCTCAGTCTAGATTGTTCTACAAGGGGGCACATTTGGTCTACTTTTACTTTGTCAATTCCTTTTAGTATCTTGTATCCCTCAATCAGAGCCCCTCTCATCCTTCTAAACCCCAGTGAATCTCAACCCAAACTGTTTAATCTCTCCTTGGATGTTAACTCTTTCATCCCCGGAATCAATTTGGTGAATCTCCTCTGAACTTCTTCTGATGCCACCACATTTTTCCTCAAATAAGGAGACCAAAACTGGACACAATACTCCAGATGAGGTCTCACCAACACCCTGTACAATTGCAACAACACTTTTCTACTTTCCATAGAATTTACAGTGTAGAAGGAGGTCATTCGGCCCATTGAGTCTGCACCGGCCCTGGGAAAGAGCACCCTACTTAAGCTTAAGTCTGCGCCTCCACCCTATCCCAGTAACCCCACCGAACCTTTGGACACTTAAGGGGGCAATACACCTAACCTGCATACCTTTGGACTGTGGGAGGAAACCGGAGCACCCGGAGGAAACGCACACAGACATGGGGAGAAAATGCAAACTCCACTCGCACAGCCACCCGAGGCCGGAATTGAACCCGGGACCGTGGAGCTATGAGGCAGCAGTGCTAGCAACAGTGCCGCCACAGTTCTGCACTCAGTTCTTTTGTAATAAACGCTAACATTCCATTTCCCTTTTTTAATTACATGCAGTACTTTCTGCGATTCTTCATGAACGCAGACACCCAGATCCCTCTGCCTCGATGTGTTTTGAATCTTCTTTCCATTTAGATTCAACCCTCTGTTTTCTGTCAGTCAGCCTATCCTCAATCCAATCTAGTACTCTGCCCCCACCCCTGTGTTCTAGCCTTCTGGATCAGTCTTTTATGTGGCACCTTGTCAAACCAAAAGCTTTTAAGTGCCAAATTGAAAGATTCAGTGTTCCTCAAACTTGTATTCAGCTTTTTTGGAACACTGAAGGAGGCCAAAGGCAGAGAGTTCATCATGCGAGGAGAATTCAAATGACAGGTGCCATTACGTTTGGGATCATGCTTGTGGACTGAACAGAGATGTTCCACAAAGTGGTCACCCAATCAGTATTTGTTCCCCCTAAAGTAGAGCAGACCACATTGTGAGCAATGAATAAAGTTTACCAAATTGAAAGAGGTATGTAAATCGCAGATTCAGCTGGAAGGAACATTAGGGGTGTTGCACAGTGGAAAGGAGAAAGAGCAAGTGTTGCATTTGTTGCGATTAAGATTTCATGGATGTAAGCAAGGGACAGTTTGCTCATCCTCCCTGCAGTCCCTCTCTCGTCCACGCAAGCTGTAAGAGCCTCGAACCTGTTAATCAATTGCAAGGGCTAAGGCTCGGGATCCCCACATCTGTATCACTCCGTCACATCCTCCTGTCCATGACCATGGACCAAATTTGAAGTAGCTAGCTTAAATGGTGCGCTTAGCAAGACCGCCTGTTTTTATACTAGTTGAAATTCTAAAGAGCTGAGTCCGGCACTGCTGACTAGAGAAACCAATTTGAACTTGCTACCTAATTAACGAACTGTAGCTGCCTCTTGGAAGCTTGTTTAGCCTGACTTAAAATTTAAATTGTAAATTACAAAATACAAACTTTCCTAGATTTTAGAAAGCGATAAGTCCGTAAAATTCCTTCACATACCAAATTTCACGAGCTGGTTGCTTAATTGTAAAAATAAATCATACAGTAGAGGAAATTAATCTTGTCTCATGACTTGAAATTTATTGTGAAGATGTCTAAACCTCTGTGCTTAAATGTATATTATGTGTAAATAGTTATGAATTTATAATAAAAGATGTGATTTATTTCATGCTATTTTCTTGGTGCTTATTTTTATTCATAAATGGGTCCTGTGGTATTTTGTACTTTATAATAGTTTGAAAAAAAATCACCACCAGCTGGGGTTGGAAGCTTGTCATCAAAAAAATGTGGGTACAAAATCCTGTTTTCACCATCTTGACCATAAGACATAGGAGCAGAATTAGGCCACTCGGCCCATCGTGTCTGCTCTGCCATTCAATCATGGCTGATATTTTCTCATCCCCAATCTCCTGCCTTCTCCCCATAACCCCTAATCCCCTTATTAATCAAGAACCTATCTATCTCTGTCTTAGGCACTCAGTGATCTTGCAGTGTGTTGATGATTTGACCAGCATTGCACCTGGCTGCCCAAAAGCAGTTTTAAGTGAAATATATGTATTGGGATGCAAATATTTGTAATGCATAGTATGGAGATAACTTATTACAGAAGCAGCTATTTACAACTGAAATTAACCAGTGATAGTTCTATGGATTAGAATCGTTTCTCATTGCTGTTATACTGTAAACATTTTAATCTGTTTTATCATTTATCTTTGAAATGTCTTTTACTCTGTTTGCAGTGAGTTTGTTAGTGGTGAAACATCTCAGGATCCAGTGTACGGTCCCACCAGCCAACCTTCTTCCTCCTCCTCTTCCAATTCTCCAGCTATCTGCCCCATAATACCATCCAGGCCAATTGTAGAAAGACAACCAAGAATGCTAAATTTCAGAGTGGAATACCGTGACAGAAATGTGGAAGTGGTAGTTGAAGACACCAACACAGTTGGTAAGATTTAAAAATGTATGATTCTTGAAATAATGCAGGTGTGGATAAACTGACCAGGAAAATGTTACATATACTTTGCTACCACCACCCCTGCTCTGATACAGGTACAGTACTCCCAAGTTCAGCTGTCTGAAAACCGATATTGTCCAAAACCCAGACAGCTTTCTCTCAGTCCATGCAACAGCGTAAAAGAGGAGAAAAAATTAATAATAGTAAATTCTTTGAAATACAATATGTGGTCCAAGTGGGTGCTTACATGAATCACATCCGTGAGCTCACTGTAATGATTGAACAGTATTTATGGCACCCTTAGCCTGGAAATTAAATATGAAGAACTCTCGTCACTGAGAATGTCTCGCTGGTTAAGACAAATCATAGAATCATAGAATTTACAGTGCAGAAGGAGGCCATTCAGACCATTGAGTCTGCACCGGCTCTTGGAAAGAGCACCCTACTTAAGCCCACGCTTCCACCCTATCCCCGTAACCCAGTAACCCCACCTAACCTTGTTTTTTTAAAAAATATATATATTTTATTGAAATTGTTTTCCCTGAGCAACATTTTTCCCGCTTACAAAACAAGCGAAACGATAACAGTAACAAAACAGAAATTTTTAAACTTTTTAACAATAATAATAATAATAATATACAAGTAACAAAACCTCGTACTCTATTGACCTATACTCAACTGAGCCCCCCCTCCCCCCTCTCCCCCCTGGGTTGCTGCTGCTGGTCATCCGTCTTCCCTCTAACGTTCCCCTAGGTAGTCGAGAAATGGCTGCCACCGCCTGGTGAACCCTTGAGCCGATCCTCTCAGGGCAAACTTTATCTGCTCCAGTTTAATAAACCCCGCCATATCGTTTACCCAGGCCTCCAGTCCGGGGGGTTTCGCCTCCTTCCACATGAGTAGGATCCTGCGCCGGGCTACGAGGGACGCAATGGCCACGACATCGGCCTCTTTCGCCTCCTGCACTCCCGGCTCTTCCGCAATTCCAAATAGAGCTAACCCCCAGCCTGGTTTGACCACCTGCGAAATCACTCCCGTCACTCCCTTCCAATACCCTTCCAGTGCCGGGCACGCCCAAAACATATGTGCGTGGTTTGCCGGGCTCCCGCCACACCTCCCACATTTGTCCTCCACTCCAAAGAACCTGCTCAATCTTGCCCCCGTTATGTGTGCTCTATATAGCCCCTTAAATTGAATCAGGCTAAGCCTGGCGCATGAGGAAGAGGAATTTACCCTGCTTAGGGCATCAGCCCACATACCCTCCTCCTATCTCCTCTCCTAATTCTTCTTCCCTCTTTCTTTTTAGTTCGCCCACCGACTCCTCCCCATCTTCCCTCATCTCACTATAAATCTCTGACACCTTGCCCTCTCCGACCCACACCCCTGAAAGCACCCTGTCCTGTATCCCCTGTGTCGGGAGCCGCGGAAATTCCCTCACCTGTTGTCTAGTAAACGCCCTCACCTGCATATATCTCAGAAATTCCCCCGGGGTAACTTATACTTTTCCTCCAGTGCTCCCAAGCTCGCAAAAGTCCCATCTATGAATAAATCTCCCACCTTCCTAATTCCCAACTGGTACCAGCTTTGAAATCCTCCATCCATTCTTCCTGGGGCGAACCTATGATTGTTCCTGATAGGAGACCCCACCAGTGCTCCCCGCACCCCCCTCTGTCGACTCCACTGTCCCCATATGTTCAGTGTTGCCGCCACCACCGGGTTCGTGGTGTACTTTTTCGGTGAGAACGGTAGCGGCGCCGTCACCAGCGCCTCTAGACTCGTCCCTTTACAGGACCTTCTCTCCAGCCTTTTCCACGCCGCTCCCTCACCCTCCATCATCCATCTACGTATCATTGCCACATTGGCGGCCCAATAATAATCTCCCAAGTTCGGTAGTGCCAGTCCTCCTATGTCCCTACTGCGCTGAAGGAACCCCCTCCTTACTCTCGGAACTTTCCCTGCCCACACAAAGCTCGTAATGCTCCTATCTATTTTATTTAAAAAGGTCCTGGTGATTAAAATAGGGAGACATTGAAATACAAATAAGAACCTCGGGAGGACCATCATCTTAATTGCTTGCACCCTGCCCGCCAGCGATAAAGGCTGCATGTCCCACCTCTTAAAGTCCTCCTCCATTTGTTCTACCAGCCGTGTCAGATTAAGTCTGTGCAAGGTTCCCCAGCTCCTAGCGATCTGAATCCCCAAGTATCGGAAGTTTCTTTCCACTTTCCTTAACGGTAAGCCTTCTATCTCTCTACTCTGGTCCCCTGGATGTATCACATATAATTCACTCTTCCCCATGTTTAACCTATACCCCGAAAATTCCCCGAACCTCCTCAAGATTCGCATAACCTCTATCATCCCCCCTGCTGGGTCCGACACGTATAGCAATAGGTCATCCGCGTATAACGAGACTCTGTGTTCTTCTCCCCCTCTCGTCACCCCTCTCCATTTCCTGGAGTCTCTCAGCGCCATGGCCAGAGGTTCAATTGCCAGCGCAAACAACAATGGAGACAGCGGGCATCCCTGTCTTGTTCCCCTATATAATCGGAAATACTCCAATCTATGTCGACCTGTAACTACGCTTGCCGTCGGTGCCCCATAAGGTAGTCTAACCCAGCGAATAAACCCGTTCCCAAACCCAAACCTCCTTAACACTTCCCATAAATACTCCCACTCCACCCTATCAAATGCCTTCTCTGCGTCCATTGCCGCCACTATCTCTGCCTCCCCCTCCACTGAGGGCATCATTATCACCCCTAATAGCCGTCGCACGTTAACATTCAATTGTCTCCCTTTTACGAACCCTGTCTGGTCTTCGTGCACCACCCCTGGGACACAGTCCTCTATCCTCGATGCCAGCACCTTTGCTAGCAGTTTGGCGTCCACGTTCAATGGTGAAATAGGTCTATAAGACCCACACTGCATCGGATCTTTGTCCCTCTTCAAAATTAGCGATATCGTCGCCTCCGACATTGTCGGGGGTAGTATCCCCCCTTCCCTGGCCTCATTGAACGTCCTCGCCAACAACGGGGCCAACAAGTCCACATATTTTCTGTAGAATTCCACCGGGAACCCGTCCGGCCCCGGGGCCTTCCCTGGTTGCATGCTTCCCAGTCCCTTAATAACCTCGTCCACCTCAATCGGCACCCCCAGGGCCTGCCCGCGCCTGCTCCTCCACTTTCTGGAACCTCAACTGGTCCAGGAACTGCCGCATCCCCTCCTCTCCCTCTGGGGGCTGAGACCTATACAGTTCTTCATAAAAGGTCTTAAACACCACATTTATCTTTCCTGCCCTTCGCACAGTGTCTCCCCTTTCATCCCTAATTCCTCCTATCTCCCTCGCTGCTGCCCTCTTTCGCAGTTGGTGCGCCAACAGGCGACTAGCCTTTTCCCCATATTCATACCTCCTCCCCTGTGCCTTCCTCCACAGTACCTCCGCCTTTCTGGTGGTCAGAAGGTCAAACTCGGTCTGGAGTCGTCTCCTCTCCCTGTACAGCTCCTCCTCCGGGGTCTCTGCAAATTCCCTGTCCACCCTTAAAATCTCCCCCAGTAATCTATCCCTTTCCTTGGCCTCTGTTTTCCTTTTGTGGGCCCCAATAGAAATCAGCTCTCCTCTGACCACCGCTTTTAGTGCTTCCCAGACCACTCCCACAGGGACCTCGCCGTCGTCATTGACCTCCAGGTATCTCTCGATACACCCCCTCACTCTTGCACACACTCCCTCATCCGCCATCAGTCCCACATCTAATCGCCAGAGTGTTCTCTGCTCCCTGTCCTCTCCTACTTCCAGGTCCACCCAATGTGGGGCATGATCCGAAACCGCTATGGCTGAGTATTCAGCTTCTTCCACCCTAGAGATCAACGACCTTCCTAAAACAAAAAAATCTATCCGGGAGTACACTTTATGGACGTGGGAGAAGAAGGAATACTCCCTAGCCCTGGGTCTAAGAAATCGCCATGCATCCACTCCCCCCCATTTGGTCCATAAACCCCTTAAGTACCTTGGCCGCTGCCGGCCTTCTTCCAGTCCTTGAGCTGGATCTATCTAGCCCCGGGTCCAGCACCGTATTGAAGTCCCCTCCTAAAATCAAATTTCCTGCCTCCAGGTCCGGAATAAGCCCCAGCATCCGTCTCATGAACCCCGCATCGTCCCAATTTGGGGAATACACATTAACCAACACGACCTCCATTCCCTCCAGCCTACCACTCACCATTACATATCTACCTCCACTATCTGCTACGATGTTCTTTGCTTCAAATGCTACCCGTTTTCCCACCAAAATGGCCACCCCTCTGTTCTTTGCGTCCAGTCCTGAGTGGAACACCTGTCCCACCCATCCTTTCCTTAGCCTAACTTGGTCCGCCACCTTTAGGTGCGTCTCTTGGAGCATAACCACGTCTGCCCTTAGTCCTTTCAAATGCGCGAGCGCTCGGGCCCTTTTTATCGGTCCATTCAGGCCTCTCACGTTCCACGTGATCAGCCTCACTGGGGGGCTACCGCCCCCCTCACGTGTCGACTAGCCATTACCTTCTCTATGCCAGTCCCATATCCCGCCTCCGCGCTCCCGCTCGCTCCCCCAGCGTCGCATTCCGCCCCCGACCACCCTCTCTTTAGCCATTTCCTTTTGGATTTCCGCAGCAGCAACCCATTTGTCTCCGCCGCCATTTTGCTCCACTCCCTCTGACCTTCTGGCTGCAGATTCTTCGGGCTGCAGCCGCCGCCGCCGGTTTTTCCCTCCGTCGTTCGGGGGGGACTCCCTTCCCTCGCGCCTCGCACCGGGTTTCACGGCCGTCCAAGTCCCCATTGGGGCTCTTAAAAGAGCCTGAAGTTCCGTCGGAGCTGGAGCCGCCGAAACGTGCGGTTAGCTCATCCCTGCCGCAACCGGAAGTCCCCACCTAACCTTGTTGAACACTTAAGGGCAATTTATCATGGCTAATCCACCTAACCTGCGCATCTTTGGACTGTGGGAGGAAACCGGAGCACCCGGAGGAAACCCACACACACACGGGGAGAATGTGCCGACTCCGCACAGACAGTGACCCAAAGCGCGAATCGAACCTGGGACCCTGGAGCTGTGAAGCAGCTGTGCTACCCACTGTGCTACCGTGCTGCACTGATCAGCACGGTATGATCAGCACAAATAATTAGGAGAGATTGCTAATCTCCGAAACAAAGATGGAACAACCTCAGGCCAGTTCAGAAACTTGAAAGTAACATGCTTACCTTTATCACTTGCCTGCTCTCACCTGATCCGGTGGTGATCTGAAATCTGCCACAGTCTTGGGCCTGATTGATTTTGGATATCGGACCTGTACTATTTATTTTTAAAAGCTTGACTTTATCCCCAAAAGATCACTTTTGTAAACCTAGCAATATTTGGAGCTTCACTGAGTGAAATGTAGTGCTTTTATATTGGTCCTGATTAGTATATTCACAGTCCAAGGCAACGTTGGGCCTGCAGGACTACACCAGAAAGATATCACCATGTGTTCCGAGTTGGGAAGATTTAAAAAAAAATATATATAGTTATTGAGTTTATGAACAGTAACAACAATATTGACGAAGAAGTATATAGATTATCATAGAATTTACAGCGCAGAAGGAGGCCATTCGGCCCATCGAGTCTGCACCGGCTCTTGGAAAGAGCACCCTATCCAAGGTCAACACCGCCACCCCATCCCCATAACCCAGTAACCCCACCCAACACTAAGGGCAATTTTGGACACTAAGGGCAATTTACCATGGCCGGCCAACCCACCTAACCTGCACATCTGGACTGTGGGAGGAAACCGGAGCACCCGGAGGAAACCCACGCAGACACTGGGAGAATGTGCCGACTCCGCACAGACAGTGACCGAAGCCGGAATCGAACCTGGGACCCTGGAGCAGTGAAGCAGCAGCTGTATAATATAGGTATAGAATCAAAGAAGTGAAAAACAAATACATTGCTTTAAGCAACTATTATATTTAAACTAACCCCCTTCTAACTCTACTCTCGACCGTGTCCAGTTCTTAAAGAAAGAGATGAATGGCCACCATCTCTGATAAAACCTCCCCACCGAGCCTCTAAGTGTATATTTAATCTTCTCCAGATGCAGGAATAACATCATCTTCCATCTATGCGGATGCTTTAGGTGGCATGGGGGGCCTCCAATTAAGCTGTCTTCGCCTCCTGGCTATTAAAGAGGGAAAGGCGAAAACATCCACATCTACCCCTGAATGGAATGCTGGAGAGTTTGAGACTTCAAATATTGCTACCAGCGTGCAAGGTTCGAGGGCCACCCCTAAAATCTTAGATATTGTAAAAAAAAAGGAAACCCAGTATCCAGCAAGCTTAGGGTAAGACCAAAACATATGCATGTGGTTAGCTGGTGTAAGTCAGCAGTGATCACACTTGTTCTCAACATCTCAAAAGAATCCACTCCTCTTCGCCTTAGTTCTCTGTAATACTTTGAACTGAATCAAACTCAGTCTGGAGCAAGATCAAGTGGAATTTATCCTAGAGAGGGCTTCCCTCCAAACCTCCTCAATAAGTACAGGCCTAGCTCCCCAGCCCATTTTTCCATTACTCGATCCAAAAATAAGGCTATACCCCCCCCCCCCCCCCCCCCCAGACCTAAATGATGGGTGGTCCAAGCCCGAAGGCACAAAGAAGTGATTGTCGCAGATCCGGGCAAGCGAAGACCGTGAGAGCAGATTTAAGTGCTTCTGGAACTGCTTCCAAATCCTGAGGGAGGCGATCAGCACATGACTCGAGAAAAGACCCGCAGGAAAGAAGGGTGGCGGTGCAGTAATTATGGCACATGGGGAGGAGATTGTAATGCAAGACCGAGCCTCCACTTTACCCCAATTCGAGCCAGGGTCACTAAGTCATTGCAGGATTTTCTGTATGTTGGTAGCCTAATAATATAACTGGAGATTCGGGAGGGCCAAATCTCCTGATTCCCTGTCTCCCTGAAGCAGAGAGCTGCAGACTTTGGGATTCTTGCCTGCCCAAATAAAAGCGAAAATGAATTCGGTAACTAATAAAAAAATGATTTGGGCAAAAAATGGGGATACACTGAAATAAAAATAGAAATCTTGGGAGCACATTCATCTTGATAGTTTGGATCCTGCCTGTAAGAGTGAAAGGAAAATTACTCCACAGCTGTAAATCTGCTTTAACATTACCGATGAGGCTTGAATTGTTCAGTTTGTGACGCAAAGCCCTGTTCTGGGCTGCTCGGATCCTCAGGAATTGAAATTAGAGGGCGAAAGACGAAACGGCAGTGAATTAAGTTGAGCCCCTCTGGCTGATGGATTCATTGGAAGACACTTCTACCCACATTTAATTTTTAGCCTGAAAAGGTGCCGAATGCTGTAATGAGTCCTCATTATGTTGTTTCCTGAGGAGTATAGAGGTAGATCATCAGCGTAGAATGAGACCCGATGCTCCATTTCCTCCCGGTGTATATCTTTCCACCCATCTGGTGACCTCAACACTATCAAGATGGGCTCAATATCTATTGCAAAGAGCAATGGAGAAATGGGGCAGCCCTGTCTAGTGCCCTTGCCTAACGGGAAGTATTCTGAGGCAACTGTATTCATATGGATGTTGGCTTTAGGGGCATTGTGTATCAGACGAATCCAGGAGGAAAATGTAGGGACGAAACCAAATCTCCCCAAAATCTCAAAGGTAATTCCATTCCACTCTATCAAATGCTTTTTCAGCATCCAAAGATACCATGACTTCAGGTTCCCGAGCAGTAGGGGCAGGAAAGGACCATGTTTAAGAGGCATTGGACATTGGCCGACAACTGTCTGCCTTTAATAAAGCCTGTCTGGTCCTCTGACACAACTGAGACCCAGGGCTCCATTCAGGATGCCAGGACTTTACCCAGTAGTTTAACGCCTGTGTAAAGAAGTGAAATGGGTTGGTGTGACCCACACTCTACTGGATCCTTGCCCCCCTTTAAGGAGCACAAGAATTGAGGCCTGAGTGAGGGTCAGAGGTAGTGGACCCCCCCCCCCCCCCCCCCCCCCCAGATAGTGAATCATTAAACATGTCCAATAGAAGAGGCGTGAGCTGCTCTGAGAACCTTTTATAAAGTTTGGTTGGGAAGCCATCAGGACCAGGGGCATTGCCAGACTGTTGCCATTCGATACATTCTTTATTTCTTCTGGGCTTAAGGGAGATTTTAGTTCCTATCTCCTGCCTTCCTCAATGGCCAGGATGTGTAGACTATCTAGAAAATTCTTCATACCTTAAAGTGTTTGGAGGAGACTCTGACTCGTATAGCTTATGATAATATGAACTGAAAGCTGCATTAAACTGGAGAGGAACTGACACTAAGTTACCTACCCTTTTCTGAATTAAAGGGTATCCTCGGAAGGCAGTCTGCTCTTGAGCTGATGTGCAAGAGAACGACCTGCCTTTTCCCCATGTTCCTAGAAGATGCCCCGGAACATTGGAACTGATGCTCAGCTTTGTCCGTAGATATCAATTCGAATTGGAGTTGTAAATTTTTTCTGTGCTTCAATAGATCTGGCGTTGGGGCAAGTGAATATTGGTGGTCAATCTCCAAAATGGAGTCCACTAGCCTTTGTCGTTCCACTCTCTCTACTTTCATGATGTGACCTTTATATGAGATCTCTTCTCCCCCCTCCCCTTATGATGGTCTTTAGGGTTTCCCAGAGTGTTGAAGGAGATATTTACTCTGTTTCATTGAGCTTAATAAAGTCTGCTACGGCACCAGACAAATGCTCACCAAATTTGTCATTGGACAACAAAGTAGTGTCTAGTCTCCAAGGTGGGCGTTTGAGAGGGCTAAAATCAAAACTAAATTCAACAAAATGAGGAATATGGTCAAAGATGACAATTGCCGAGTATTCAACTGCCATCAGGGAGGAGGGACTTGTCAATCATAAAAAAAATCAATTTGGGTGTCCCATAAATGAGACCAGTGCCCTGGACATCACTGATGGGGTCAGAGAATGGAGGAATTGGAATGGTCCAATTTAGGGTCCAATGCTCATTTAGGTCACCTAAAATCATCCGATTCGAGTCTGAGTTTATAACTAGAGAGTTTATAAAATTTGGATCGTCCCAGTTGGGAGCATAAATATTTACTAAAATAACCAGAGTGTCTTCCAGCCAACCACAGACAACAATGTCATGACCATTGGGGTCCTACATAATCTGAGAAGGAGAAAATTGTATTATTTGATGGATTAGCATTGCTGTGGTTTTAGCCCTACCATTAAAGCCTGAATGAAACACTTGCCCCACTCAATTTTTGTGAAGCCTTATCTGGTCTTTCACCTGCAGGTGGGTTTCCTGTAGAAGTACAATACCCAAGTTTAGACCCTTAAGATGAGCAAAAACCTATGCCCGTTTCACTGGCCAATTTAGACCCCATACATTCAAAGTTACAAGGTGAAATGGAGATTCCCCCATTGCCTCTCACTCCAGGGTCAGCCGTTACTCTTGAAGATTAACAAGTAAAGAATCTTTTTAAAATTAAATTTAGAGTACCCAATTATTTTTTTTCCAATTAAGGGGCAATTTAGCGTGGCCAATCCACCTAACCAGCACATATGTGGGTTGTGGGGGTGAGACCCATGCAGACACCAATATAAAGGAGAATTAAACCGAGTTTGAATTGAGCTGTCCAAAAAGGCTTGCCTCTTCAGGGGAGTAAAAAAGGTGATCCTTCTCCCCAACAAACACATAGAAGTGGGCTCGGTATATGAGACCAAACCCGAGACCCTTTTTATATAGAATGGATTTCACCCTGTTGATTTTGTTAAATATGAGTAGAATGGGACAAAATTTAATGGTAATGCATTAGCAACTAAGGTCTATGGAAAGACTAGGAGTAAAAGAAAATTAAGCACGCTCTGAAAGTACAGAGCTTTTGTAATAGGATAGCTGAACAAGCTATGCAAATTTGGACCTGATCACTGTTATGAAGACATGGTTTGCAAACTGACCAAGGATGGAAAATAAAAGTGCCGGAGCTGCCGGAGGGGCTGATGTTGCGACTTCGCCGCTTTGCCCGGCGATGGATTCTTTTGAATTGGAGGTCAGATACGCCACCGAGGGTTGCGGCTTGACTTGGAGACCTGTACAAGTTTCTCCAGTTGGAAAAGATTAGGTTTGCCAGAAGAGGGTAAAACATATGCTCCGAGGAATGGTGTAGGCCGTCCATGACAATATTTGAGGAGCTGTTCGTTGCGGGAGACGGGGTTAAAAGGGGAAAAGTACAAACTTGGAATGTGGTTTTGTTGTTGTTGTTTATGTTTTGAATAAAATATATTTTTTCAAAAAAGGATGGCGAAATAAATATTCCAGGGTATGCAACATTTCAAAGGGGCAGACAGAAAGTTGGGAGACTGGCCTTTTTCCATGCCCCCCAAAACCTTTACTCCCCTGTTGATCAACACCAGATGTTTGTGGTTGGTCCTTTGTTACGTATATTAAATAGATCAATATTTTAATCTCAGTGAATCGAGGGATATAGAGAGTGGGCAGGAAAATGGAGCTGTGGTAGAAGATCAGCCTTGATCATATTGAATTGCAGAGCAGGCTCGAGGGGCCAATTCTTCTATTTTTTAAGTTATTATTTCCTCTTGGTGAATAGGAGAGTGGGACTGTTCAGCTCTTCAAACCTATTTTGTTATTAATTCGTAAATGGCTAATCTGTACTGCCACTCAAATAAAAGCAAAATATTGTAGTTGCTGGAAATCTGAAATAAAAACAAAAGACTCAGCAGGTCTGGCAACATCTGTGGAGAGCAGTTAACCCTTTGAGTCCGTATGACTCCTCTTCAGAGCTTGAAACATTAACACTTTCTCACCACAGATGCTGCCTGTTGTCTGTAAAACCTCAGTCACTTCGACCAGTTTATTACTCAAAAATATTTTACCCAAGCGCCTGCCTTTGCGAGATGAACTAAGGTCAAATACAAATGCATGATTCAACCAAATTTATTTGTCAAACAGTAAAAACCCATCTTAAATTATCCCAAAACAATACTAAATGATCTCAAGATTCTTAATACTACCCAAAGCGATATGGACTCAGTCAAACTGCGGCTCCGATTCTGAGTCTCTATTTCCTCAGGGCCTTTTGTCTGTGAAGTTGGGTCTCGCATGCTGCTTCCTTCCATCTCTGATCGGTCTTCCAATCTTCTCGTTTACCTCTGCATGGATTCTTCGCTGTTGAGGGTCCCCATGGTCGATCTTTCTGCCCCTCTTGTCTTGCCAGGAGGTTCTCTAGCCCTCAGCTAATGAGGTCTCGGTTCGGGGGTCACAATACCCAATGGTATTGCCAATTGCAACTGTGCAGGACACCAGGAACCCAACCCAGATGTCCATTCCTCGGAGTATTGTTTGCATGTAACCGTACTCCCTATAGTAACAGGGTGCCAGAAAGTCTAGCTTTATCTGGGCGGCCCCAACAATCGATCCATGTGAATAGGACCAATCTCCTGATGGGTGATTAACAGGGCAGATCTAGACATGTCCTGACAGTTTGTATGTGTTCTGTGTATTAGAGCTTGGCCAAGTTCAAAATCCCATCAGGCCTGTCTGTGGTTCTGACTGTAATTTGATTTAAAATGTCCCATTGTTAATTTAGTATTTTAGGCCTGATTTTATCGGGCCTAAAATACAGGCCACTGTCTATTTTGCCACATGCCAGACTGCTGAGTCTTTCCAATGTTTTCTGTTTTTACATCAGTACCTGCACTTCATTTACTTGCCATTGTCTCATTCCCTTTGATGCCCTAAAAATAATCTATTGATCTCAGAGTCAGAGTAGGGGATTTTCACAGTAACTTGACTGCAGTGTTAATATAAGCCTTCTTGTGACATTAATAAAGATTATATTATTATTATAATAAATTAACCTATTATTCACAGGCTTTTGGGGCAGCACATTCTGGATTTTTCCTTTGTACGGAAAAAATGCATCCTGTTTTCACTGCTAAATGGCCCAGCTCTAATTTTAAAATGCTGTTTTAAATTCAATCTTCATTGAATTTACAGTGTAGAAGGAGGCCATTCGGCCCATCGAGTCTGCACTGGCACTTGGAAAGAACACCGCACCCAAGCCCACACCTCCACCCTATCCCTGTAACCCAGTAACACCACCCAACCTTTTTGGACACCAAGGGCAATTTAGCATGGTCAATCCACCTAACCACATCTTTGGACTGTGGGAGGAAACCGGAGCACCCGGAGGAAACCCACACAAACATGGAGAGAATGTGCAGACTCTCACAGACGGTGACCCAAGCCGGGAATTGAATCTGGGACCCTGGAGCCGTCACTTGCTTATTCAAGACTAGATTTTGGACAAAGCAGACTGACAACAATAGTTCTGCTTGGTAACATCTTTGCAGATACAGGGTCAGTTTCCAGACTTGGCTTATGACACATCACATCAAGCTAGCCCTTAATTGCCACATTGTTGTCAGTCTGCTTTGTCCAAAATCTAGTCTTGAATAAGCAATAATTTTGAGCCAAACATTGAGAAGATTGAAATTGTCATATTAGACCCAACTCTATCCCTTTCCTCAGTCTGTGTTTTGGGCTGGCCCAGACAGCTCAAAATATTGGAGACCAAACTCAGTTTGCAACACCATATAGTTATTTTGCAGAGAGGCCACAGCCGTCTACTCCATAACATAGATGTTGTTTGGTAACAAGTATGCCTGTTATGTGTATGAATGGTGAGGAGTGTTTTGTTTCAGTAGTTTTTAATATTGCCTTGGCACTTGGCAAATTTGCTGGAATTAACATTGAATTAATGAAGTTTTTTAATCTTTCAGGTGCTATCAAGCAAATATTAGAAAATGAGCTACAAATTCCTCTATCTCAAATGCAGTTAAAAGGTTGGAAGTCAACTGATGTAAGCGACAGTGTAAGTTTTCTTTGTCATATTAAATTCATGTTGGATTTGATTTCCATATGGTGACTATAATAACTTTTGTTTTATTCCTTTTAAATGCATTGCTGGAAAGAGAAATTGAAATTACCCACCCATCTCGGGAGATTAGTAGTTCCCAATACTTGACAGATTATTAGATTTATAACTTGGTTTGTAAAATGGATATCAGTATTTTCTGAGGTACTTTAAAACATTCAGATACTTCAGTAGTCACCAAGATGCTGCGCCCAGCAGAATTTTAGGTTTAACTTTTGATTTCTGAGATGTTTGCAATTTGAACAAGATACTGTGCCACAACAATGCGGGTTTTAACCATATTTTCATCTCCAATTCATCTTTTTGAGTATTCTTGAAGAAGAAATACATTAACCAATGATAATGCAAGTACTTGTGTTTGGATAATGTTTGAAAAATATGAACACTTTCTTCCTTTGTTAATGAACTCTGCACATGCAGAATCTGTTTTTACCTTTTTACATTTCAAAAATTTCAGATGGAAAATCGGTTTTTAAAATTTTACCAGCTAAATAAATAATTGAGATTTTCCACAATCTCATGAATTGTACATAGTTTGACAAAAATAAAGTGTTTTTCTTGATGAGTCCAGGCTATGTGATAAAGAATTTCACTCATGCAGGATATTTATAGTGAGTAATTAGAATGTTACATTTTTTGATGGCTTTTGGAGGAGAGAAAAAGAGACCTGGAAAGGGAGCGACAGAGATAAACATAAAAAAAATTAAGCACCTTAATCATTCACAGGGGCTGTTTAGCACAGGGCTAAATCGCTGGCTTTGAAAGCAGACCAAGGCAGGCCAGCAGCACGGTTCAATTCCCGTAACAGCCTCCCCAAACAGGCGCTGGAATGTGGCGACTAGGGGCTTTTCACAGTAACTTTGCTTGTGACAATAAACGATTTTCATTTCATATCATTTTCATTCACTCTCTTCCCCAACCTGTGCACAGTGGCAGCCATGTGTACCATAAACACACCAAGCTTATTTAGACAACACCTTCCAACCAGTGACCGTTACCACCTGGACAGATAAGGGTGGCAGATACATGGACCACCACCATCACTGCACGTTCCCCTCCAAGCTGCACACCACCCTGATTTGAAACTATACCACCATTCCTTCATTGTTGTTGGGTCAAAAACCCGAAATACCCTTCGAAATAGCACTGTGGGTGTACCTACACCAGATGGATTGTGGCAGTTCAAGAACAAAGAAAAGCACAGCACAGGAAACAGGCCCTTCAACCCTCCAAGCCTGTGCCGACCATGCTGCCGTCTAAACTAAACTCTTCTACACCTCCAGGGTCCGTGTCCCTCTATTCCCATCCTATTCATTTGTCAAGGTGCCCCTTAAACGCCACTATCGTAAGAAGATTGCTTCATATCGCCTTTTGAAGGACATTTAGAGTTGAGCAACAAATGCTGTTTTTTCCAGCAATGCTCACATCCTATATCCTGAAACCAATTCCAAAATAACAACAAATTCACTGCTGACATAGATCCTTTCGAAAGGCAGAAATCAGCGCTGCCATGCATACTCTCAACTAATCCCCAAAAGACTAAAGTTCCACTTCTGTAGTCAAACACCAAGGCCACCAAATGAGGTAAGAAACTGTATCAAGCTAAAAGTAAAGGTTTCACTAAATTTAAGAAAAAGTGCAAATTCAATGGAACGGGAAAGCTGTATAAAAATGACAAAGGGGTACAAAGAGAGAGAGTTTCATGATGGAGATATGGAAAAAAGCTTGCAAGGAATATTAAACATAGAAACATAGAAAATAAGAGCAGGAGAAGGCCATTTGGTTAATCGAACCTGCTCTGTCATTCATTATGATCATGGCTAATCATCTTTCTCAGTAACCTGTTCCTGCTTTCCCTCGTAACCTTTTATCCCTTTGGCCTATATCTAACTTCTCCTTGAAAACATACAATGTTTAGGCCTCAACTGCTTTCTGTGATAGTTCCCCAGGCTCATCACTCTGGGTGAAGAAAGTTCTCCTCATTTCAGTCAATAAATAGTCTACCTGTATCCTCAGATGGTGACCCCTGGCCCTGGACTCCCCTGCCATCAGGAACATCCTTCATCTACCCTGTCTAGTCCTATTAGAATTTTATAGAATTCCAGGAGATAATAATAATCTCCATTCTTCTAACCTCCAGTGAATATAGTCTTAACCGACTCAATCTCTCCTCATATGTCAGTCTTGCCATCCCAGGAATCAGTCTGGTAAATCTTTTCCGGCACTCCCTCCATAGCAAGAACATCCTTCCTAAGATAAGGAGACAAAAGCTGCGCACACTATTCCAGGTGTGATCTCACCAAGGCCCTGTATAACTGCAGCAAGATATCCCTACTCCTGTACTTCAATCCTCTCACCATGGAGGGCAATATATCACTTGCCTTCTTGACCACCTGCATGCTTACTTTCAGTGACTGGCGTACAAGGGTGCACAGGGCTCATTGCACAATCCTCCCTCTCAATTTGCAGCCATTCAGATAATCTGTCTTCCTGTTTTTGCTACCAAAGGGGATAACCTCTCAATTATTCACACTGTCCAGTATTTGCCTACTCAACTTGTCCAAATCACAAGGGAAGCATCTCTGCATCCCACTCACAGTTCACCCTCTCACCCAACTTTGTGTCATGTGTAAATTTTGAGATATTACATTTATTATCATCATCTAAATCTTTAATATACATGGGTTCCTAACACTGATCCCTGCAGTACCCTACTAGTCACTGCCTGAAATTTGAAAAAAGACCTTATTCCAACTCTTTGTTTCCTGTAAGCCGACCAGTTTTCTATCCATCTCAATACACTGCCTCCAATCACATGCACTTTAACTTTACATGCTAATCTCTTGTGTGGGACTTTTTTTGCAAGTCTTCTGGAAGTCCAAATAAACCACATCCAGTAGCTCCCCCTCATCAACTCTACTAGTTACATGGGTCACTGTCCGTGTGGAGTTTGCACATTCTCCCCGTCTTTGCAGAGGTTTCATCCCCACAGTCCAAAGATGTGCAGGGTAGGTGGATTGGCCACAGTAAATTGCCCCATAATTGGAAAAAATAAATTGGGTACTCTAAAATTAAAAAAAAACCAACTGTGGCAGACAAAGTTTATTGTGGTGAAGTGAACGTAGAAATAAATAGGAATGATTTTATAATCATTCTGGAACGATGGCTGCAGGCGGACATGGATTGAGACCTGAATATTGCAGGGTACCGGATATTTAGGAAGGACAGGAAGCGAGGAAAAGGTGGAGGTTGGCTGAGGAGAGGAGTGGCTGGGTTGGCTGAGGAGAGGAGTGGCTGGGGGCGGCTGGGGGAGGAGGGGCGGCTGGGTTGGCCGAGGGGGGTTGAGGAGGAGGGACGGCTGGGTTGGGGGTGGGGGAGGGGCGGCTGGGTTGGCCGAGGAGGGGGAGGGACGGCTGGGTTGGGGGAGGGACGGCTGGGTTGGCCGAGGGGGAGGGGCGGCTGGGTTGGCCGAGGGGGGGGGTCGGAGGGGCGGCTGGGTTGGCCGAGGGGGGGGGGGGGGGAGGGGCGGGGAGGGGCGGCTGGGTTGGCCGAGGGGGGGGGGGGGGGGGCTGGGTTGGCCGGGGGGGGGGGGGGGGGAGAGGAGGGGCGGCTGGGTTGGCCGAGGGGGGGGGGGGGGGGGGGGGCTGGGTTGGCCGGGGGGGGGGGGGGGGGGGGGAGAGGAGGGGCGGCTGGGTTGGCCGAGGGGGGGGGGGTGGCTGGGGGTGGGGGGGGGGGCTGGGTTGGCCGAGGAAGGAGGGGCGGCTGGGTTGGCCAGGGGGGGGGGGGGGGGGGGCGGCGCGCGGCTGGGTTGGCTGGGGGGGGGGGGGAGAGAGGGGGGGGTTGGCCGGGGGGGGGGGGGGGGGGGGGGCGCGGCTGGGTTGGCCGAGGGGGGGGGGGGGGGGAGAGAGAGAGAAAGGGGCGGCTGGGTTGGCCGAGGGGGGTGGGGGGGTGGCTGGGTTGGTCGAGGGGGGGGTGGCTGGGTTGGCCGAGGGTGGGGGGGGGGGTGGCTGGGTTGGTCGAGGGAGGGGTGGCTGGGTTGGCCGAGGGGGCGGGCGGGGCGGCTGGGTTGGCCGAGGGGTGGGGGGGGGGGGGGGGCGGCTGGGTTGGCCGAGGGGTGGGGGGGGCGGCTGGGTTGGCCAGGGGGGGGGGGGCGGCTGGGTTGGTCGAGGGAGGGGTGGCTGGGTTGGGAGAGGGGGGGCGGGGGTGGGGGCGGCTCTCACGGCTGAAGGGGCGGCTGGTGATGGCCGAGTGGGAGGGGCGGCTGGTGGCGGCCGAGGGGCTGGGGCCGCTGAGGGCTATGATATTATCTTTGACCAAGACTGCTACACCCCTTTTTTGCCCACCCTGTTTCTACTAAAATCTTATAACCCGGAATATTGAGTATCCAATCCTCTTCTGGCTTGATCCACGTTTCTGTGAATGCTACACTCTTCGAGCAATTTTTGCTTCCAGTTCCCCAATTTTGTTCACTACATACATACAACTACTAGCATGTTTCTAGTCTGCCTACCAAACTCACTCTCTTTTCCTAGAGACACCAGGATTGTATGGTTTTACCTCGAGTCATTTACACTTGATTCAGTTGTATTGCGCACTTCATATGAATCTAAAATTTCATACCTGGTAAATGGCTCCAAGGAGTCTGGGTTTCATGGATATGCTGTCTCTTTTCCTTTTGACGAATGGTCACCCACTCTGCTGCCATCCCTACACTCCTTGCCTACCTATCACGATTTGGAGTGACCATCTTCTGGTACGACTGTGTGCCAGAAACCTCTTTCCCTCTTCTATGGTGCGCAGTGAAGAGATCCAAATCCGCCACATGTTGTTCAAGGCTGCTACCCTCTGGCACTCTTGCAGATATGACTGCCCTGGATGTCTTGTGAATCCAAAATCTCCTACATCTTGCATGCCATACACATCTCATGCTTTCCCATAGTCCCTGAGGCTCTGCTGTTTCTAAGTCACAAACAATTATCTAACAGCCTCTCTTTTTTGGTTTGAGGAGGAGGGAAGGATGGAAACGCTACAGCAATGTAATATTTCTTTCACGCTGGGTTCTCAGTGGTGGCGAGCAAGCCGACTTCGCCCAGAATCCCCCTCATTCACTTCTCACTACCGCCCTCGATTGGATCTGGTTAAGTGAGTTTATTTTGTTTGTAAACCGTAAAAGCATAAATCAAGTGATGGAAAGTATATTAGTCTGGGAGAGTGCAGTTTTAAAAGTTAGGTCATGTAAAGGAAACATCAAAGGGGAGAAAACGTATTTAAGGAGCCACTTAAACTTTAAAAAAAAAATTATTCTTCTTTTTCACATTTCCATCCAAATTTACACCCACCAACAAACAAGGAGTTACTTAAACTTGTGCTGGAAGTTGTTGTCCTAGATCTCAGTCAACAGCAGGGCTAACTGTTTAACTCTCAGCAAATAGTGTATGAAGGAAACCCGATTTGAAAAGCAAGCTGCTGGAGTACCTCCAAAGCAATCTCAAGCTATGTAACTATATTGTGTGGTAACAGTTACTGGATTGTTATAGATCTTAAAATCTATAAGGTGTTATGGGACAGTTTGGGGATAGTTAGCTCTGAAGGTGGTTAGATTCATAGATGTTTACTTTTAAAAAAAAAAAAAAAAAAAAAAATGTTTTTATTCCCCATTTTCACATTTTCCTTTAAAATTTACACCCCACCCACAAACAGTAAACGGTAAACAGTTCCCGAATGGGAGCCCTCCATTGTGTGGCTGCCTCCCGCCCACCGTCACCGGAAGTCAGACGTTTACTTTTTTAATACAAGTCCTCCGCTGATCTCCTGAATTCCAACTTGATCTTTTCCAGCCGGAGAAAGTGGTACAGGTCCCCAGCCAGGCTGCCACCCTTGGGTGGCGATGTCGACCGCCATTCTAACAGAAACCTTCACCGGGCAACAAGAGAGGCGAAGGCCACAACCTCGGCCTTCCTCCCCTCCATCAGCTCCGGCATTTCCAAGACCACAAAAATTGCCAGCATAGGATCCGGCCTAGCCTCTACCCCCAAAATCTTTGATAGCGTCCCAAACATCCCCTCCCAGCATCTCTTCAACGTCTCGCAGCCCCAGAACATATGTGTGTGATTTGCTGGTCTTCGTCCATACTTCTCACACTCGTCTGCCACCCCCTGGGAGAACCCACTCATCCTCGCCAGAGTCATATGCACACTGTGCACTAACTTAAACTGAATCAAACTCATTGTCGCACACGGGGAGGTCGAATTCACCCTGCACATCGCCTCACTCCACATTCCCCATCCTATCTCTTTCTCTCCTCTTCCCACCCAACCTCAGCTCCTCCTCCCATTTCTCCTGAACCCTTACCACCTGCGCACCCCCCCTGCTCCCCCAGCCACCCATACATATCCCCAATCCGACCCTACCCTTCCACATCGGGGAGCAGCAACCGCTCCAGCAGGGTATACTCTGGCAGCTTGGGAAACCCTCTCCATTTTTTCCACGCAATGTCCCACACTTGGATGTACCTGAACTCACTTCCCTTCTGTAACTGAACCCTCTCCCGCAGTTCTTCCAGACTTGCAAACCTTTCCTCCAGATATACATCCCTCGCTCTCACCAGCCCCACCTCTCTCCACCTCCTATACATGCCATCTGTCTCGTCCTGCTTAAACCCATGGTTCCCACATAGCGGTATCAGCACCAACATGCCCTCCATCCTAAAGTGTCTCCTCAACTTGTTCCATACCATAATGGTGGACTGCACCACCGGGCTCACCGTTTACCTCCTTGGTTTCAGCAGGAGCGCCACCGTCAGTAAGGTCCTCCGGCTTGTTGCTCTTATTAGCCTTAGTTTTATTAGCTCTAATTCTGTCACCTTTGCTCACGAGTCGCCAGGTATCTTTCTGATATCTCCACGTGGTTCAAGCTCTAGTTATGATTAATAAGACAGCACACCGCTTAGTAAGAATAAAATCAACGGTCATTTATTATATACAGCAATAAATACTTATACAATAATCCTACTTTCTAGACTACTACCTACCACTACTGGCCAATACTTAACTTTTGGGAATGGCCCACCAGGTCAGGGAAACGAATGGCTTATCGAAATGGGGTCTGGCCTGTGGGATTCAAAGGCTGATACAGGTCGATGGCTAGGAGTCTCTATCGGGTAGCGATCGCTGGAGTCAAACTTGCGGTTGCTGGTCTATGGTTCTTGCGAAGGTTGCGAGCAGGAGAAGAAGGGAGAGAAGGGTCGATCTGAACTTGGCCCCTATCTTTATAGTTCCCGGGGGCTTCCCGCCTCTCGGGGCGTACCTTAACCCTGGTCCCAAGTGATTGGACTTGTTCCCAAATCTGGGTTCGATATGCTCCAATAATGGGGCGATTCCTTGATCGGGGGGTGGTCGTTCACCTTTCTTTGTCTCGGCCACTGCTGGCGCCGAGAGGTCTGGATCGGCATTCAATTGCTAATATGTTGCAATTGTTCCGGGGGTTGGCCGATTAAACTGCAGATGTCTGGGTTGATGTGCTGCTGATGGTCGCAGGTATCGATCTGGGCCGACTTCCCCAGAGCCGAATACGCTGTTCTGTCTGCAGCTGTCCGTTTGTGCCCTGTTGGCTGCTTTTCCCATCAGCCTTTTTGGTTAGCCATTTTACATCGGGTTTTGGCCAAATTAATCGGGAATCAGCCATTTTAGGTGGCTACAGGCTGACCCCCTGTAGGACTCCTCCTCCACCCTAACCTACTCTAACCCCTCTCCTTCCCACCACTGCCTCAACTCTGCACTCATCGCCCAATTGTAATGCAACAGGTTTGTTAGCGCCAACCCCCCTTTCTGCCTCTGTGACAGGTCGTTCCTCACCCTAGGTATCTTCCCGCCCATATGAACTCTGAGATTGCTGCATCCAGTTTCTGGAAAAAGGTCTTCGGGATGAAGATCGCGAAATACAAACCGAAACCTTGGCAGAACGTTCATTTTTACCATCTGGACCCGCTCGCCAATATCAGGTGTAACGTTTCCTATCTCCTAAAGTCCTCTCTAACCACTTCCACCAACTTTGCCAGGTTCCACCTGTGCATCGTCGCCCACTCCCCCGTCAACTGAACCCCCAAATACCTGTATCTGTCCCTGGCAACCCTAAACTGCAGCGCCCCAAGCTTGGCCCCTGACCCGCCACATTCACTGGAAACACCTCGCTCTTTCCGAGATTCAAATTGTAGTCTGAGAAGGCCCCAAACCCCTCTAGTATGTCCATAATTGTCCCCATACTCTCCAATGGGTCCGACACGAACAGCAGCACGTCGTCTGTGTGCGGCGACACTCCCTACTCCCACTCACAATCCCGTGCCACATATAATTGATACGCCTCTATCAGGTCCCCTCTTGACCTTCACTGCTCCAAGGAAAACAGCCCCAATCTATCCAGTCTTTACTTGCATAGCTCAGACCCCACAACCCAGGCAACGTCCTAATAAATCTTCTCTGCATCCTTTCCAGTACTGTCACATCCTGTAATGTGGTGACCAGAACTGCACGCTGTACTCCATTTGTGGCCGAGCCAGAATTTTCTGCAGTTCCTGCTCTTGTATCCTATGTGTTGGCTAGGTTAATAAAGGCAAGTATCCCATATGGCACCTTACCCACCTCATCTACCTGCCCTGCCATCTTCAGAAATCTATGGATATGTACTCCAAAGTCCCTCTGATCTTCAGTACTTTACAGGGTCCTACCATTCATAGTGAAATCCTTTGCTTTGTTAGCCATCCCAAAGTGCATTACCTCACACCTTTCCAGGTTGAATTCCATTGCCACTGCTCTACCCACCTGACCAGTCCATGGATATCCTCCTGCAGTGAACGGCTATCCTCCTCACAGGGTTTACCACCATGCCAATTTTCACATCATCCGTGAACTTTGTGTTCATGCCCCCTACATTTAAGTCCAAATCATCAATATACATCACATATACCCAGGGCCCCAAACTGAACCCTGCGGAACCCCACTGGAAACTGACCTGCAGTCACAGAAACATCTCTCTACCATCACCCTTTGCCTCCTGCCTCTCTGCCAAGTTTGGATCCAATGTGCCTTGGATCCCATGGGCCCTGACTTTCTTGTCCAGTCTGCCATGAAGGACCTTATCAAAAGCCTCACTAAAGTCCAAGTAGACCACGTCAAATGCATTTCCCTCGTCAACATTCCTGGTTACCTCTACAAAAAATGTGATTAAATTTGACAAACATTGCCTTCCTTTAACAAATCCACGCTAACTATCCCTGATTAATCCATGTCCATCTGTCCTTCTGAATTTTTTCTAGTAACTGCCCCACCACTAAGGTTAGACTGACTGGCCTTCAAATTCTTGGTCTAACCCTACCACCCTTTTTAATAATGGGACAATATTAGCAGTCCTCTAGCATGTTACCTGTGACCAGAGAGATTTTGGAAATTACCACCTGTGCCCCTGATACCTCCACCCTTCCAACCCTCAACTGCCTGGAATACATCTCATCCAGGCCTGTGGATCTATCCACTTTAATAATCTTCATTAGTGTCACAAGTAGGCTTGCATTAACACTGCAATGATGTTACTGTGAAAATCCCCTAGACGCTGCACTATGGCGCCTGTTCAGGTACACCGAGGGAGAATTTAGAATCTCCAAATCCCCTAACAAGCATGTTTTTCAGGACTTGTGAGAGGAAACCGGACCACCCGGAGGAAACCCATGCAGACACGGAGAACGTGCTGACTCCACACAGACCGTGACCTAAGTGGGAATTAAACCGGGGAACCTGGAGCAGTGAAGCCACAGTGCTCACCACTGTGCTACCGTGTTGCCCATTTTAAGGCTTAAGACTTTTAAGGCTGCTAAACCTGCTAGTACCTCCTCTCTCTCTCTCTCTCTCTCTCTCTCTCTCTCTCTCTCTCTCTCTCTCTCTCTCTCTCTCTCTCTCTCTCTCTCTCTCTCTCTCTCTCAATTTCCTCTAATATTTTGCAGTCCTCCACCCTGATGTTTACACCTGCACCTTTTCCATTGTGAAGACTGCGCAAATATTAATTGTCTTCCGGGTCCATACACATATTACCTATATGGTCCACAATTGGCTCTACTCTTTCCCAAGTTACTCTCTTGCTCTTTTATATATATTTTTAAAAACCTCTTTGGATTTCCCTTTGTTCTAACTGCCAAAGTTTTTTCATGCTTTCTTAGCTTTCCTAACTTTCCCCCTACACTTTTTTATACTTCTCTAGGTACCCTGCTGTATTGAGCCCTTGGTAATGGCCATGTGCTTCGCTTTTTTTCCTCTCAATCTTGACCTTTATGTTTCTTGACATTCAGGGTTCTCTCGTCTTGGTCCCACCCTTTGCCTTTACAGGAACATATTTTCCCTGTACTCTTCCACTGCTCTGACAAAGTTTTATCTACAAGGACTTGCTCCCAGTCCACCAAATTGTATCTTGTCTTAGTAAAATTAGCCTTTCCCCATTTAAGAACTTTTATTCCTGACCCATCCTTATCCTTTTCCATAACTGTCCAAAATCCAACTGAATTATGATCGCTAACTCCAAAATGCTCACCTACTGATGTGCCTTCCACCTGCCCGGGCTCATTTCTAAATATTGGGTTCAGAATTTCCTGTCCTTTTTTGGCTTTCTATGTACTGGCTAAATAAGTTCTTCTGGGAGCAATGTAAGAATTTTGTGCCCTCCCTACCTGCACACTAAAATTATCCCAGTTAATGTTTGGGTAGTTAAAATCCCCTACTATTACTGCCTTCTTGTTCCTACATATTCTGAAACTTGATAACATGTTTGATCCTCTATCTCTCCCTGACTGGGGGTCTATAAACATACCAACAGTGTGTTTGCCCCTTTGTGATTTTTACTTGAAATGAAATGAAATGAAATGAAAATCGCTTATTGTCGCAAGTAGGCTTCAAATGAAGTTACTGTGAAAAGCCCCTAGTCACCACATTCCGGCGCCAGTTCGGGGAGGCTGGTACTTCTATCCATATTGCTTCATTTGAAGCTCCTTCCAGGATATCATCTCTCCTCAGTGCTATAATTGATTTAATTGATTTCTTGAACAATATTACGACAACCTCCTCCATCCTCTTCTATCCCCATCTCATCTGAATACCCTATAACCAGGAATGTGTTACCAATCCTGCCCATCTTTCAGCCACGCTTTTATCATAGCTATGATAGCATATTCCCACATACCTATCTGTGCCCTCAGCTTGTCTGTCTTATTCCTCAGGCTCCTTGCATTAAAATATATTCCATTCAGCTTTGCTGGACTCACTACTTTCTTATCTAGCCTATGCTTCCTCTGCCTTTCAGACTCACTTACTGGCATGTTAACTTTTAATTCTATCTCAACTTCTCTCTGAATTACTTGTCAGGATCCCATCGCTCTGCCAATTTAGTTTAAATCCGCCCCCAGCAGCATTAGCAAACTCCCCATGCGGATGTTGATCCCATTCCTGTTCAGATGTAACCTGTCCAACTTGTACAGGGCCCACCTTCTTCAGAAATGATCCGAATTCCCAGGAATCTAAAGCCCTCCCTCCTGCATCATCTCTCCAGCCACGCATTCATCTGCTCTATACTTCTGCTTCTAGGCTCACTGTTACATTGGCACTGGGAATAATCCAGTGATTAAAACCTGCTTTTCAATTTCCTACTTAACTCCCTAAAGTCTGCTATGAGGAGCTCATTTCTCTTTCTTCCTATGTCATTGATACCAACATGCACCACAACTTCTGGCTGTTCACCTTTTCCTTCAGAATTCCTGTAGCAGTTCCGTGGCATCCTTGATCCTGGCACCTGGAAGGCAACACACCATCCTGGAGACACATCTGTGACCACAAGAGTGCCTGACTACTCTCCTCAATAACTAATCCCAGTTTGGAACTGTTTAAATTAGTTTAAAAGAAATAAATTTAGAGCACCCAATTTTTTTTTCCTTCCAATTAAGAGGCAATTTAGCATGGCCACTCCACCTAGCGTGCACATCTTTTGGGTTATGGGGGTGAGACCCACGCAAATACAGGGAGACTGTGCAAACGCCACATGGACAGTGACCTGGGGCCGGGATCGAAACCGGGACCTCAGCGCCGTGAGGCAGCAGTGCGCCTCACTGCGCCACCGTGCCTCCCTGAACTGTTTAAATTAATGATACTGTGTAGAGCCATTGTAATTAAGTATACTTCTGGTTTATTTTCTTGTTTGTTCTATTTCTCAACAAACATTGATTTTATTAAAATCATCACAAAATGCCCGGAACAACATTCTCTGGATTTCAAACCTTACCTCTTAACTATGCCACATTAGAAAATTGCAGTTGAGGGCAATTGTTTCAGGTTTCTTTTCTGGGATTTGAACAACTCTGCATTTGCCATCGGCCATGTCCTTAACATTAGCAGCTATTATTAAAGTGGTTATAACCGGGCAGTTGGAAAAATTCAAGGTAATCAAGCAGAATTAACATGATTTTGTGAAAGGGAAATCACATTGGACTTCTTTGAGGAAGTAACATGTGCTGTGGATAAAGGGGAACCAGTGAATGTACTGTACCTAGATTTCTGGATTGATGAAGTGCCACATCAAAGGTTATTGCAGAAAATAATGGCTCGTGGTATAGGGGATAACATATTCACAGGGATAGAAGATTGGCTGGCTGATGGGAAGCAGAGAGTAGGCATAAATGTGTCTTTTTCAGGTTGGCAAGAGGTAATAAATGGTGTGCTACAGGGATCAGTGCTGGGACCTCAACTGTTAACAATTTATAGATACGACTTGGATAAAGGGATGGTTGCCAAGTTTGATGATGACACAAAGGGAGTAGGAAATTAAGTTGTGAAGAGGACACAGGGCGGCTACAAAATAAATATATATCTTTATATATAGAGAAACGTTAGCTCTTTTTTTCTCCCTACAGATGCTGCCAGACCTGCGGAGATTTTCCAGCATTTAATCTTTGGTTACAAAATATATAGATAGGTTAAGTGAGTGGGCAAAGATCTGGCAAATGGAGTATAATGTGAGAAAATGTGAAATGACCCTTTTGACATGAAGAATAAAGAAGAAACTTTTAAATCTAAATGTGAAAGATTACAGTGCTCTGAGATGCAGAGGGATTTGGGTGTCCTAAATCGCAAAATGCTAGTGTGCAGGCACAGCAAGTAATTAGGAAAGCTGATCGAATGTTATCATTTATTGCAAGGAGAATTGAATATCAAAGTAGGAAAGTTATATTTCAGTTATATAGAGCAAACGTGAGCCAACACTTAGAGTACTGTGTACAATGTTGGTGACCTTTTTAAAGGAAGGATATAAATGTGTTGGAAGCTGTTCAGAAAAAGTTTACCAGACTAATACTTGAAACTAGTGGGTTAGGTTGTCTTATGAGGAAAGATTAGACAGGTTAGACATGTATCCGCTGGGGTTTAGAAGAATAAGAGGTGACTTGATAGAAACATAAGATCCCGTGTGGTCTTGACAAGGTGGATATGGAGAGGATATTCCTCTTGTTGGAGAATCTGGAATTAGGGGTCACTATTTAAAATTAAGGGGTCACCCTTAAATGGAGATGAGGTAAAAAAAATTATCTGAAGGTTGAGTCTTTGGAACTCTTCCTGAAAAGGTGGTGGGAGCAGAATCTTTTGAACATTTTTAAGGCAGAGGTGGATAAATGCTTGGTAAGAAAGGAATTGATAGGTTATTGAGGGTAGGTGGGATGCAGATTTGAGGTTACTATCAGATCAACCATGATCTTAATGGCAGAACAGGCTTGAGGGGCTGAATGGTCTACTGTTCCTTGCTTATATGTTCAATGATGTAAGTGTGAGGCCATGTACTTTGGATACAACTAGTACAAATTGGAATATTTTCTAAACATTGACCAACTAGGACTGGGCAAAAGCAAATTGATTTATGTATCCAGGCAAACAAATGCACAAAAAGCGAGGGCGCGATTCAAAAAGAAATCAAAATGGGTAATAAAATGTTAATTCTTAAAATGGGAGAAAGATATGCTTCAGTTATACAGAGCCTTAGTCAGATTCCATCTGTAGCACTGCATTCCATTTTGGATACTGCAAATAGGCATTACATATTGCCCTTGGGCTGGGTGCAGCATTGATCCACCACGATAATACCACCATGATGATACCATAAAGAATAAATTATGAGGATAGATTTCATTAATTGGCTTATATTATTTTCAGTTTGGAACAAGCTTGGGCTGCAAAGTTCCTCCATATGTCTCCGGGAGCATTTTTTGAAAATGCTAGAAGGATGGGCCAGTGAGCTTGAAGATTCTGAATCAACCTGTTCCTCTAATCACAGCCTGTTCCTCTCCCACATTTGCTGCTCACTCATGGACCTGTCAGCAGCAAACATTATAGTTTATCTTTTCTTGTTTAATCAATGTTTTATTCTTTTGTTGAAAGTCCATCAGCAATCCCTATGAATCTGTTCAGTAGCCAAGTTTCCAAGCAAAAAATAAAAGTTTTGATCGGTCAAATCTGGTTCCAACCTGGAATCTGACTTGTCCAGTAGTAACATCATCTAGGATTGTAACAAGACTTATTTGAAATTGATTTCTATGATTGCTCAGCAACTCCCTACTCATTGCATCATGTATCAGGATGGTAGAATGTTCATTAGGCCACCTGTGACCTTTTAGACGAACAGTCACCATGTAATGGCATTTATATAATTGCCATCACGTGCATCAAAAAAAAATCCGTTAGTAACATGTAACTTCATTGGCAAACTAATCATTGCTGTGATAATGTACTGTGGGAGACCAAAATTTATCAGATCTGCTATTTTAAATCCTTTCTTGGTCTTTGTTTGGGACCAAATGAGGTGGCACTAGAAAAACCCAACACAAATAATTTATATCTTTATTCATTTTGATACGCATGTATTCCACTGAGAGGATCCATACCATTTAAGGTTTGTATTCTGGTTGTTAAGTTGGGAACCAAGGTGATCAGAAATTTTGGGTACTGTTTAGATTGTGTTTCAAGGACTTAGCCTCCTGGAATGTAAGCATAGTTCTTAACCGTTTTGTTTTTTGTCACATTATTAAGATTATTTTGATCTGCTTTAAATCCTTGAGATTTAACTTGCACTTGTTTTTCTCCCCATCTGTAGACTATTCTGCGGTCTCTTCACTTGCCTAAGAATAATAGCCTTTATGTTCTCACACCTGACATAGCTCAACCAGGATCAGATGGACCAGCAACCAGTCAGTCTAGGTAAGCTGTTGTGAAATTGTTGTAATTTTCTTGTGTTAATATGGTATTTGGTAATGTCGGCATTGATTTGTTTGAATGTATTTTGATGCTGTCAGGTTGACTGGTGGGAGTACAATAACTGAGTGGGAACGCTTTTTCAATTTCCATGTGATCTGTCTGACGAAGTGTGAATAACAGCAAATTTAATTCAGACTAATCAACAAAGCCTTGCTACAGGCTTGGATTTGGGGGGTATATTTTCGCAGGGTTCTCACTGGCATTACGACAGACAAGTGGAAGAGCCACAGGAACCCTGGAAAAGCTTCATTTTGTTACTGTTTATGCTATTTTTCCAGGATGTCCATAGGTCTTCCGACAGCTATGATGGGCGAGCAGGCGAAACATTGCAGAATTTCAGCCTCATTGAATCTAGATGGGTGGGAGGTCTGCAGCTATGCTGTAAGATTACCTTGTCTAAATGATTTTAAAATTAGCAGTGAGTGCATTAGCAAGCAATATATTATGTCAAAAAGTTATTATGCCCCGTATCAATTTCCTGAAAAAATTTATATACCCGCTAAGAGGCAGAAAAATTAAAAGCTTTGAGATAAAACTCTTATAAACATACGTGGCTTCACAGAGTCTTTTATGTTCATTACTGGAAATACACAACATCTGAAACAATAGGTTAATGTTCAGGTAAAGGCTGACAAAGTTTCAGAATGTGTTGATTACTATATTTATATTCGGCTATTTTAAATATTTCAGTTTAAATGAAATGTTACTTTAGATCCTTGTGCACCAAAGGCCTGCATCTCTCTTTTCTGATGAACATGAATCTGGTCTAGTCCTCTGTCGAACTTCAAATATACACTAACAATTGGGCATAAACTGTATAAATAATAATTGAGATGGAGTTGATCTAAAAATAAGTGAATGCATAGTTTTTTTCTCAGTGGTGGTGCTTTGGGTGAAATTTTCAGAGTTGTTGAGCAAAACTGATGTTCTCATGGGGACTGAGGGAAGTTTACGATTTTCTGATGCATAATTTTGACTTTGCAGTTGGAGCTGACAATTTGGTTCAGTGCTGGTCATTCTCTCTCTCTCTCTCTCTATGTAGCATCCTCAGTTGATGCACGTTACTAATCATGACTCATGATATCTTGATGCGGCAAGTAGAAGAGGCAGGCCCCAGGAATTGCATTGGCTGATAGGAGGATAGAACCCCCATTGTCAGAGCTAATAAACACCACACTCTAACCTTCTGATTGAACCGGCCTGGGGGGATTTTTGGTTGTTTTAAAAGATAAATGCAGGGAACTTTTCTGTACTTTAGAGTTGTCTGCTGAAATAGTGCTTATTCAATGTTGCTTTTACTTTGTAAATGTCTTAAAATGTAAAATCTTGACATATAATATCTTCAGTCATTCACTGGAAGTTTGAATTTCTTTTAAAAGGTTATTGCTCACTATGACGATCGTGACAAATTGGGTGGGTGCTCCTGCAGAATTTCGAATCCACAGGCTGAGATGAATGTACTGGGATTTGCCAGAGTTTAAAGGAAAGAGATTTCACAGTGACTGTTGCTATATTCCTGAAAAGCTAAGATGGCTGTCCCCATTTTGGACGCATTCCTTGAGAAAGAGGTCCTGTCTGTGAGTGTCTTGCACTAGTCAACAAAGGTTAATTTGAAAATAGCAGAGAGGGTGTAAATAGATTAAAAAGTGAACGCTAAAAGGCAGAAATTGTTGAATTACTGGCTTGCCACCTGAACTGTGAGGGAGAAGACCTATCCAGATAAAAGACCGGTTGAATTAGCACGATTTGGTTTCAAATTAAACTAACAGAATTCGAGAAAGAAAAGGAAATGAGAAAACCTTGAACTCGAAAGAGTGATGTAAAAAGTTTAATTAGAATTCCAAAAGGAAGAAAACAAAAGCCTTAACTTGCAAAAGTAGAATCATAGAATTTACAGTGCAGAAGTGTACACTGGCCCTTGGAAAGAGCACCCTACCTAAGCCCACACCTCCATCCTATCCCTACACATCCACCCTATCCCCGTAACTCCACCTAACCTTTTTTGGCCACTAAGGGCAATTTAGCATGGCCAAACCACCTAACCTGCACATCTTTGGACTGTGGGAGGAAACCGGAGCCCCCGGAGGAAACCTACACACACATGGGGAGAACGTGCAGACACCACACACACTGACGCAAGCCGGGAATCGAACCTGGGACCCTGGAGCTGTGACGCAACTGTGCTACCATGCTGCCCAGGTAGAGGGAAGTTAGAAATTTTGAACTGGATAGAGAAAGAATGATGAGTTAGCTGCATGTCCTGGTTGAACTTTTAAGGAGTATTCACTTGGGGCCAAAATTCAATGGCAAAGAAGTTGAAACGTAGTTTGTATCATTTGCAAAAATTGCTACAAAGTTTATAATCTATAGAAATGTAGACAATTCGGATAGTCTTTGGTATGGACACCAGTTAAGATTTATTCATCTCTTTCAGATTAATAGTTTTCAGATTATAATACGACGAAAGTTTTAAGCACATCAGTCCGACTTAGTTCCAGAAACATCCAGACAAAAGTTTAGCAATCGGAGGAATAGACCGAATCAGACTTCTGTGGCATTTGCTGTAGAAAAAGAAATGGTGTATGGTGGATTTAAAAAAAATATATATATTTTATTCCAAACATAAACAATTACAACAAAACCACATTCCAACAAGGCAGATTTAACAGTCTGTACATTTTTTCCCCTTTTAATCCCCCCTCCCCCACCCAACCCGACAAACATCTCCTCAAATATCGTCATGAGCAGCCTTCACCGTACCACGGAGCCCTCTTATGACCCCCTTAAGGCAAACTTAATCTTTTCCACCAGAGAAATTCGTACAGGTCTCCCAGCCAAGCCGCAACCCTTGGTGGCGTATCTGACCTCCAATTCAAAAGAATCCATTGCCGGGCAATCCGAGGTGAAGGCTGTGTTATCAGTCCCCTTCCCCTCCGGCACTTCCGAAATCCCAAAGATCGCCACCAATGATTCTAGCTTCACCTCGGCCCCCACTATCCTTGATAAGATCCTGAACACCGCCTCCCAGAAGCTGTCCACTTCTCGCAACCCCAAAACATGTGAACATGATTCGCCGGCCCCCCGCCCCACTTCTCACATCCATCCATTACCCCGGGAAAAATCCCTCATCTGAACCTGAGTCATGTGTATCCTGTGCACCACTTTAAACTGAATCAAGCTCATTCTGGCACAGGAGGAAGTTCACTTCACTCGTCGCATCGCCTCACACCAGAGACCTCCTCCCAGATCCGCTAAGCCGCAAAGCACTCCAACAAGCCCATAATTCTGCCCATACTTTCCAACGGGTCCAACACAAACAACAACAGGTCATCCGCATACAGTCATACCTTCCGTCACAATCCTTTGCCACTCCCGAAGGCCCAAAACCAAGGCCTCGATCATCATGGGCGACAGGGGCACCCCTGCCTCGTCCCCCTATGCAACCCAAGTAGAAGATTGCATGCCAAAGAAGGTAGTACATGCGTTCCCAAATTAGAAACCATGGTTTAACCAGGAGATTCACTGCCTACTGAAGGCCAGGTCTGAGGCGTTAAAGACAGGTGACCCTGACCTATATAAGGAAACCAGGTACGACCTCTGCAAAGCCATCAAGGACGCCAAGAGACAATACCAGACAAAGCTCGAGTCACTGTCACATCCTCTGAAGTCAGATCGGCCTTCTTGAAAGTGAACCGTTGGAAAGTAACGGATCCTGACCGAATTCCTGGTCGTGCACTCAGATCCTGCGCAGACTAACTGCCGGGTGTGTTCACGGACACCTTCAAGCTCTCCCTACTCCATTCTGTGGTTCCAACCTGCTTCAAGAAGACCATCACCTCGGTGCCAAAGAAGAACCGGGCAACGTGCCTCACTGACTGCTATCCGATTGCCTTGACATCTATCATTATAAAAACTGTTTCGAGAGGTTGGTCAGGAGACGCACAAACTCTATATTCCCAGAATGCCATGATCCAGTGCAATCCACATACCACCACAGCAGGCGCTATCTCCCTGGCCTTGCACTCATCTCTGAAGCATCTAGCCAGCAAAGACTCCTATGTCAGACTCCTGTTCGTTGACTACAGCTCCGCCTTCAACACCATAATCCCAACCAAGCTCATATCAGAACCTAGGACGTAGCTCCTCCCTCTGCAACTGGATGCTCGACTTCCTGACCCATAGACCACAATCAGTAAGGAGAAACAACAACACCTTCTCCCAATCGTCCTCAATATGGGGGGCATGGCAGCACAGTGGCTGGCACAGTTGCTTCACGGTTCCAGGGTCCCAGGTTCGAGTCCCGGCTTGGGTCACTGCCTGTGCGGAGACTGCACGTTCTCCCCGTGTCTGCGTGGGTTTCCTCCAGGTGCTCCGGTTTCCTCCCACAGTCCAAAGATATGCAGGTTAGGTGGATTGCCCGTGATCAATTGCCCCTCAGTTAGGTGGGGTTACTGGTTTATGGGGATAGGCTGGAGGTGTGGGCTTAAGTGGGGTGCTCTTTCCAAGATCTGGTGCAGACTCGATGGGCCGAATGACCTCCTTCTGCAGTGTAAATCTATCTATGATTATACTGGGGCCCCGAAAGGCTGTGTACTTAGCCTCCTACTATACTCCCTATACACACATGACTGTGTGGCAAAACACTGGCTGCAGCTCCATCCACAAGTTTGTTGATGACACGACCATAGTGGGTCGGATCTCAAACAACGATGCGTCAGAGGACTGGAGGGAGAAACAGAATTGAGTGTAGTGGTGTAATGACAATCTCTCCCTGAACGTCAGCAAAACTAAGGAGCTGGTCGTTGACTTCACGAAGCAGAGTATCGTACACACCCCTGTCAGCATCAATGGTGCTGAGATGGTTAACAGCTTCAAATTCCTAGATGTGCACATCAACAATCTGTCCTGGTTCACCCACGTCGATGCTATGACCAAAAAAGCACAACATAGCCTATACTGCCTCAGGAAATTAAGGAAATTCGGCATGTCCCCATTGACTCATACCAATTTTCACAGATGCACTATAGAAAGCATCATTTCCGGCTCAATCACAGCTTGCCCAGTCCATCAGACGAACCCGCCTCGGAAGGCTTTCCGGCAGAATTTTATATATATATGTGTGCGTGTGTGTAGTGTGTGTGTGTGTGTGATAACCTTTGCTGTAGAGTCGCCAGGTATCTTGATGATACCGCCACGAGGTTCAAGTAATGATCAATAACTTAACACACCAATTAGTAAGATTCAAATCAATACAAATTTATTATACACAGTAAATCACTACTCGTGCATAAACTCTACTTTCTAGGCTATTTCTATCACTAACAGGCCTATACTTAGCTTCGGACTGGCCCACCAGGTCAGGGGAACAAATGGCCTTTCGTTCGGGTTCTGAAACTGCAGGATTCAAAAGCTGGTATAGACTGGTAGCTAGGAGCGCCTATCTCGTAGCGAGCATTGACTTGAGACTTACATCTTTGGAGGCTGCCGGACAGGTCACTGTCAAGGGTTGCTTCGCATTGCTGAGTGACCCTGTCAAGAAGGACGATTTGAACTTGGGGGCTTTACTTTATAGTCCCCAGGGGCTTCCCGCCTTTCGGGGCGGACCCCGTACCTGGTTTCAAGTGATTGGACTTCGTTCCAATCGCTTGGTTCGATTTCTCCAACACTGGAGCTGTTCCCTGATCGTTAGGCGGTCTTTAAGTGTCCGTTAACCTCTTTTGTGTGGGCTCCTGCTGGCGCCGAGGAGTCTGGCTTGGCCTTGTTTACCTCAAATGTTTCGACTCTTCCTGGGGATCGCTCATTACTATGTAGATGGCTGCTTGTATCGATGCTGTCTGGGTTTTTGCAGAGTCTAATACACAGTAACTTGTAACTTGCGCCTGCTAGTCTTTGCCTGTGTTGGCTGAATTTCCCTTCAGCCTTTGAGGTTCTCCATTTTAAGGCTGGAAGTGGCCAACTCAGGTGGCTATAGTGTGTGTGCCGAGGGGTGTGTGCGCGCCGAGGTGTGCATGTGCCTGTACCGAGGTGTGCATGTGCCGAGGTGCGCGTGTGCCGGCGTGTGCTGAGGTGTGCGTGTGTGTGTGTGTGCCGATGTGCGTGTGTGCGCCGAGGGGTGTGCGCGTGTGCCGAGGTGTGTGCGCGCCGAGGGGTGTGCGCGCGCGCCGAGGTGTGTTGTGTGTGTGCGCGCGCGCGCCGCGGTGAGTGTTGTGTGTGTGTGCGACGAGGTGCGTGTTGTGTGTGTGGGCGTGTGCCTGTGTGTGTGGGTGGGTGTGTGTACGCGCGTCGAGGTGAGTGTGCGTGCGTGCGTCGAGGTGTGTGTGTGTGTGTGCGCGTCGAGGTGTGTGTGTGTGTGTGCGTCGAGGTGTGTGTGTGTGTGCGTCGAGGTATGTGTGTGTGTGCGTCGAGGTATGTGTGTGTGTGCGTCGAGGTGAGTGTGTGTGTGCGTCGAGGTGAGTGTGTGTGTGCGTCGAGGTGAGTGTGTGTGTGTGCGTCGAGGTGAGTGTGTGCGCGTCGGGGTGTGTGTGTCGAGGTGAGTGAGTGTGTGTGTCGAGGTGAGTGAGTGTGTGTGTCTCGAGGTGAGTGTGTGCGTGTGTCTCGAGGTGAGTGTGTGTGTGGGTGCGCGTCGAGGTGAGTGTGTGTGTGGGTGCGCGTCGAGGTGAGCGATTCTCTCTTGGGGGCTCCTTCTTGTACCCAAAGGGGCTTCGCGCTCTTTTGGGCGGGCCTTGCACTTGGCCCCAATCAGGCTGTTTCTCGATCATTCTTCTTGATTTCATCCAATAAAGGGGTGGGTGCCCCGATGGCTGGGCGTGTCCTAGGTGGCCGTTGGCCTGCTTTGTTTCGGTCTCCTCTGGCGCCGGGGTGTCTGCCGTAGTATCGGTTACTCAAATGTTATTCTTTTGTCCCAGGAGATGGGCCATTAGTATGCTAATGGGCCTACAGTTTTGGTCTTGTCTGGGAGCTGCGGCTCCAATATACAGACAAGCTCTGAACCCGCTTGTTTTCTCAGCAATGTCCATATTCCCTGCAATCTTTGCAAAGTGTCCATTTTGTAATCGGGAAGTGGCCATCCCAGGTTGCTACAGCACCATTCTCCTCGCGCTCTTTTACTGTGTCCCCGGCGCTATCCTCGCACTCTTTTACTGTGTCCCCGGCGCTATCCTCGCGCTCTTTTACTGCGTCTCCTCCGCTCTCCTCGCGCTATTTTACTGTGTCCACGCCGCTGGCTCTCCTCGCGCTTTTTTACTGCGTTCCCGCCGTTCTCCTCGTGCTCTTTTACTCTGTCCCGCGCTGCTCTCCTCGCGCTCTTTTTCTCTGTCCCCGCCGCTCTCCTTGCGCTCTTTTACTCTTTCCGCACTGCTCTCGTCGCGCTCTTTTACCGCGTCCCCGCCGCTCTCCTTGCGGAATTTTACTGTGTCCTCGCCGTGCTCTTTTACAGTCTCCCCGCCACTCTCCTCGTGCTCTTTTACTCTGTCCTGTCGTGCTCTGTTACTGTGTAGCCTCCGCTCTCCTCGCGCTTTATTACAGTGTCCCCGCTGCTCTCCTTGTGCTCTTTCACCGTGTCCCTGCCGCTCTCCTCGCGCTCTTTTACTGTGTCCCTGCCGCTCTCATCGTGTTCTTTTACTGTGTCGCCGCTGCTCTCGTCGTGTTCTTTTACTGTGTCCCTGCCGCTCTCCTCTCGCTCTTTTACTGTGTCCCCGATGCTCGCTTCCCGCTCTTTTACTGTATTCCCGCCGCTCTGCGTGTGCTCTTTTACTGCGTCCACGGCGATCCCCTTGCGCTCTTTTATCCTGTGTCCTCGCGCTCTTTTCTCCTGTGTCCCCGCCGCTCTTTTATCCTGAGTCCCCACTGCTCTCCTCGTGCTCTTGTACTGTGTCCCCGCCGCTCGCTTCCCGCTCTTTTACCGTGTCCCCACCGCTCTCCTCGCCCTCTTTTACTGTGTCCCTGCCGCTCTCCTCGCGCTCTTTTACTGTCTCCCCGCCGCTCCCCTCGCGCTCTTTTACTCTGTCCTGTGCTGCTCTCCTCGCGCTCTTTTACTCTGTCGCCGCCGCTCTTCTCGTGTTCTTTTATTCTGTCCATGCCGTTCTCCTCGCACCTTTTTTAGTTTGTCCCCACTGTTCTCCTCGAGTTCTTTCACCCTGTCCTCGCTCGCTCTTTTACTCTGTCCCAGCCGATCTCCTCGTGCTCTTTTACTGTGTCCCCGCCGCTCTCCTCACGTTCTTTTACTGCGGCCCCGCCGCTCTCGTCGCGTCTTTACTGTGTCCCCACCGCTCTCTTCGCGCTCTTTTTCTGGGTCCCCGCCGCTCTCCTCGTGCTCTTGTACTGTGTCCCCGGCGCTCTCCTCGCCCTCTTTTACTTTGTCCCTGCCGCTGTCCTGTGGAGAGCTTTTATCCTGTGTTCTCGCGCTCTTTTATCCTGTGTCCCAGCCGCTCTTTTAACCTCGAGCTCTTTTACCCTGTCCCCGCCGCTCCCCTCGCGCGCTCTTTTACTCTGTCCCGGCCGCTCTCCTCGCGCGCTCTTTTACTGTGTCCCCGCCGCTCTTGTCGCGTTTTCTTACTGTGTCCCCGCCTCTCTACTCGTGCTTTTTACTGTGTCCCCACTGCTCTCCTCGCGCTCTTTTACTGTCTCCCCGCCACTCTCCTCGTGCTCTTTTACCCTGTCCCGCGCTGCTCTCCTCGCACTCTTCTCTTCGCGCTTTTTTACTCTGTCCCACCCGCTCTCCTCGCGCTCTTTTACTCTGTCCCCGCCGCTCTCTTCGCGCTCTTTTATTCTGTCCCAGCCGTTGTCCTCGCGTTCTTTTACTAAGTCCCCGCCGCTCTCCTCGTGCTCTTTTCCTCTCTCCCCGCCGCTCTCCTCGCGCTCTGTTACTGTGTCGCCTCCGCTGTCCTCGCACTCTATTACCGTGTCCCCGCTGCTCTCCTCGTGCTCTTTTGCCGTGTCCCTGCCGCGCTCATCGCGCTCTTTTACTGAGTCCCCGGCGCTATGCTCGCGCACTTTTATACTCTGTCCACGCCGCTCTTCTTGGGCTCTTTTATGGTGTGTCCTTGCGCTCTTTTATCCTGTGTCCCCGCCGCTTTTTTATCCTGCGTCCCCACCTCTCTCCTCGCGCTCGTTTACCTTGTCCCCACCGCTCTCCTCGCGCTCTTTTACTGTTTCCTCGGTGCTCACTTCGCGCTCTTTTACTGTGTCCCCGTGCTTTTTTACTGTGTTTCGCCTCTCTCCTCGTGCTTTTTTACTGTGTCCCCGCCACTCTCATCGTGCTTTTTTACTGTGTTCCTGCCGTTCTCCTCGTGCTCTTTTACTGTGTCTCCTCCGCTCTCTCGCGCTCTTTTACTGTGTCCCCGCCGCGCTCCTTGTGCTCTTTTCCTCTCTCCCCGCCGCTCTCCTCGCGCTCTTTTACTGTTTCCTCCGTGCTCACTTCGCGCCCTTTTACTGTGTCCCCGTGCTTTTCTCGTGCTCTATTACTGTGTTCCGCCTCTCTCCTCATGCTTTTTTACTGTGTCCCCGCCACTCTCATCAAGCTCTTTTACTGTGTCTCCTCCGCTCTCCTCGCGCTTTTTTACTGTGTTCCCGCCGTTCTCCTCGTGCTCTTTTGCTGTCTCCCCGCCACTCTCCTCGTGCTCTTTTATTCTGTCCCAGCCGCTGTTCTCGCATTCTTTTACTCTGTCCCCGCCGCTCTCCTGCTCTTTTAGTCTCTCCCGCGCTGCTCTCCTCGCGCTCGTTCACTCTGTCCTCGTGCTCTTTTCCTCTCTCCCCGCCACTCTCCTCGCGCTCTTTTACTGTGTCCCCGCTGCTCTCCTCGCGCTCTTTTACTGTGTCCCCGATGCTCGCTTCCCGCTCTTTTACTGTATTCCCGCCTCTCTGCGTGTGCTCTTTTACTGTGTCCACGCCGATCCCCTTGCGCTCTTTTATCCTGTGTCCTCGCGCTCTTTTCTCCTGTGTCCCTGCCGCTCTTTTATCCTGAGTCCCCACTGCTCTACTCGTGCTCTTGTACTGTGTCCCCGCCGCTCGCTTCCCGCTCTTTTACCGTGTCCCCACCGCTCTCCTCGCGCTCTTTTACTCTGTCCTGTGCTGCTCTCCTCGCGCTCTTTTATCCTGTCCCCGCCGCTCTCCTCGCGCGCTCTTTTACTCGGTCCCGGCCGATCTCCTCGTGCTCTTTTACTGTGTCCCCGCTGCTCTCCTCACGGTCTTTTACTGTGTCCCCGCCACTTTTCGTGCTCTTTTACTCTGTCCCCGCCGTTCTTCTCGAGCTCTTTTACTTTCTCCCCACCGCTCTCCTCGCGCTCTTTAACTGTGTCCCCGCCGCTCCCTTTTACTGTGTCCCCGCCACTTTCCTCGTGCTCTTTTACTGTGTTCCCGCCGCTCTCCTCGTGCTCTTTTACTGTGTCCCCGCCGCTCTCCTCACGGTCTTTTACTGTGTCCCCGCCGCTCTCCTCGTGCTCTTTTTCTGGTTCCCCGCCGCTCTCCTCGTGCTCTTCTACTGTGTCCCCGGCGCTCTCCTCACACTCTTTTACTTTGTCCCTGCCGCTGTCCTGTGGAGAGCTTTTATCCTGTGTTCTCACGCTCTTTTATCCTGTGTCCCAGCCGCTCTTTTAACCTCAAGCTCTTTTACCCTGTCCCCGCCGCTCTCCTCGCACGCTCTTTTACTCTGTCCCGGCTGCTCTCCTCGTGCTCTTACTGTGTCCCCGCCGCTCTTGTCGCGTTCTCTTACTGTGTCCCGGCTGCTATGCTCGTGCTTTTTACTTTCTCCCCACCGCTCTCCTCGCGGTCTTGTACTGTGTCCCTCCACTCTCCTCGCGCTCTTTTACTGTGTTCCCGCCGCTCTCCTTGCGCTCTTTACTGTCTCCCCGCTGCTCCCCTAGCGCTCTTTTACGGTGTCCCTGCCGCTCCCCTCGCGCTCTTTTACTGTGTCCCCGCCACTTTTTGTGCTCTTTTACTCTGTCCCCGCCGTTCTTCTCGAGCTCTTTTACTTTCTCCCCACCGCTCTCATCGCGCTCTTTAACTGTGTCCCCTCCGCTCTCCTCGTGCTCTTTTACTGTGTCCCCGCCGCTCTCCTCGAGCTCTTCTGGTCTGTCCCACGGTGCTCTCCTCGCGATCTTTTACTTTGTCCCCGCCGCTCCTCTCGCGCTCTTTTACTCTGTCCCCGCCGCTCTCCTCGCGCTCTTTTATTCTGTCCCCGCCGTTCTCGTGCCTTTTTACTCTTTTCCCCCCCCCCCCCCCACCGTTCTCCTCGAGCTCTTTTACTGTGTCCCCGCCACTCTGCTCGCAATATTTTACTGTGTCCCCCCCGCTCTCCTCGTGATCTTTTACTGTGCCCCCTCCGCTCGCCTCGCGCTCTTTGACTGTCTCCCCGCCGTTACCCTCGCGCTCTTTTACTGTCTCCCCGCCGCTCCCCCTAGCGCTATTTTACGGTGTCCCTGCCGCTCCCCTCGCGCTCTTTTACTGTGTCCCCGCCGCTCTCCTCGCGCTCTTTTATTCTGTCCCCGCAGTTCTCGTGCCTTTTTACTCTGTCCCCGCCGTTCTTCTTGAGCTCTTTTACTCTGTCCCCGCCGCTCTCCTTGCGGTCTTTTACTCTGTCCCTGGTGCTCTCCTTGCGCTCTTTTATGCAGTGTTGCCGCCGCTTTTATCCTCTGTACCCGCCGCTCTCCTTGCGCTCTTTTTCTCTGTCCCAGCTGCTTTCCTTGCTCTCTTTTTACTCCGTACCCGCCGCTCTCCTGGCACTCTTTTACTCTGTCCCCGCCACACTCCTCGCGCTCTTTTACTGTCTCATCACCGCTCTCCTCGTGCTCTTTTACTCTGTCCCGTGCTGCTCTCCTCGCGCTCTTTTATTCTGTCCCCGCCGTTCTCCTTTCGCCTTTTTACTCTGTCCCCGCCGCTCTCCTCGCGCTCTTTTACTGTGTCCCCTCCGCTCTCCTCGCGCTCTTTTACTATGTTCCTGCCGCTCTCCTCGCGCTCTTTTACGGTGTCCCTGCCGCTCTCCTCGCGCTATTTTACTGTGTCTCCACCGCTCTCTTGCGCTACTGCGTAACCCGCCGTTCTCCTCATGCTCTTTTACTCTGTCCCCGCCGCTCTCCACGCACTCTTTTACTGAGTCCCAGCCGCTCTCCTCGCGCTCTTTTACTGTGTCCATGCCGCTGTCCTCGCGCTCGTTTACTCTGCCCCCGCCGCTCTCCTCGCGCTTGTTTACTCTGCCCCTGGCGCTCGTTTACTCTGCCCCCGCCGCTCTCCTCATGCTCATTTACTCTCACCGCCGCTCTCCTCGTTACTGTGTCCCTGCCCCGCTCCTTGCGCTCTTTTACTCTGTCCCCACTGTTCTCTTCGAGCTCTTTTATTCTGTCCTCACCGCTCTCCTTTTTTTTAATCAAATACTTTATTGAAAATTTTTGGTCAACCAACACAGTACATTGTGCATCCTTTACACAATATTATAACAACACAAATAACAATGACCTATTTTATCAACAAAAAATGAATAAATAATAAATAACAAAAATGAAAACTAACCCTAATTGGCAACTGCCTTGTCACAAGTAACACTCTCCAAAAATATAATTTAACAGTCCAATATATAATTATCTGTAGCAACGACCTATACATACTATACAGTATATATTAACAACCCTGAGAGTCCTTCTGGTCCCCCCCCCCGCGATCCTGGGCTGCTGCTGCTGCCTTCTTTTTCCCATTCCGTCTATCTTTCTGCGAGGTATTCGACGAACGGTTGCCACCGCCTGGTGAACCCTTGAGCCGACCCCCTTAGGACGAACTTAATCCGCTCTAGCTTTATAAACCCCGCCATGTCATTTATCCAGGTCTCCACCCCCGGGGGCTTGGCTTCTTTCCACATTAGCAATATCCTGCGCCGGGCTACTAGGGACGCAAAGGCCAAAACATCGGCCTCTCTCGCCTCCTGCACTCCCAGCTCTTGTGCAACCCCAAATATAGCCAACCCCCAGCTTGGTTCGACCCGGACTCCTACTACTTTTGAAAGCACCTTTGTCACCCCCATCCAAAACCCCTGTAGTGCCGGGCATGACCAAAACATATGGGTATGATTCGCTGGGCTTCTCGAGCACCTCGCACACCTATCCTCCACCCCAAAAAATTTACTGAGCCGTGCTCCAGTCATATGCGCCCTGTGTAATACCTTAAACTGAATCAGGCTTAGCCTGGCACACGAGGACGACGAGTTTACCCTGCTTAGGGCATCTGCCCACAGCCCCTCCTCGATCTCCTCCCCCTGCTCTTCTTCCCATTTCCCTTTTAGTTCATCTACCTTAGTCTCCCCTTCGTCCCTCATTTCCCTATATATATCTGACACCTTACCCTCCCCCACCCATGTCTTTGAGATCACTCTGTCCTGCACCTCTTGTGTCGGGAGCTGCGGGAATTCCCTCACCTGTTGCCTCGCAAAAGCCCTCAGTTGCATATACCTGAATGCATTCCCTTGGGGCAACCCATATTTCTCGGTCAGCGCTCCCAGACTCGCGAACTTCCCATCCACGAACAGATCTTTCAGTTGCGTTATTCCTGCTCTTTGCCACATTCCATATCCCCCATCCATTCCCCCCGGGGCAAACCTATGATTGTTTCTTATCGGGGACCCCCCCAAGGCTCCAGTCTTTCCCCTATGCCGTCTCCACTGTCCCCAAATCTTCAGTGTAGCCACCACCACCGGGCTTGTGGTGTAGTTCCTCGGTGAGAACAGCAATGGGGCTGTCACCATAGCCTGTAGGCTAGTCCCCCTGCAGGACGCCCTCTCTAATCTCTTCCACGCCGCTCCCTCCTCCTCTCCCATCCACTTACTCACCATTGAAATATTAGCGGCCCAATAATACTCACTTAGGCTCGGTAGTGCCAGCCCCCCCCTATCCCTGCTACGCTGTAAGAATCCCTTCCTCACTCTCGGGGTCCTCCCGGCCCACACAAAACCCATGATGCTCTTTTCAATCCTTTAAAAAAAAAAAGCCTTCGTGATCACCACCGGGAGGCACTGAAACACAAAGAGGAATCTCGGGAGGACCACCATCTTAACCGCCTGCACCCTCCCTGCCAGTGACAGGGATACCATATCCCATCTCTTGAAATCCTCCTCCATCTGTTCCACCAACCGCGTTAAATTTAACCTATGCAATGTGCCCCAATTCTTAGCTATCTGGATCCCCAGGTAACGAAAGTCCCTTGTTACCTTCCTCAATGGTAGGTCCTCTATTTCTCTACTCCGCTCCCCTGGATGCACCACAAACAACTCACTTTCCCCATGTTCAATTTATACCCTGAAAAATCCCCAAATTCCCCAAGTATCCGCATTATTTCTGGCATCCCCTCCGCCGGGTCTGCCACGTATAGTAGCAAATCATCCGCATACAAAGATACCCGGTGTTCTTCTCCTCCCCTAAGTACTCCCCTCCACTTCTTGGAACCCCTCAACGCTATCGCCAGGGGCTCAATCGCCAGTGCAAACAATAATGGGGACAGAGGGCATCCCTGCCTTGTCCCTCTATGGAGCCGAAAATATGCAGATCCCCGTCCATTCGTGACCACGCTCGCCACTGGGGCCCTATACACCAGCTGCACCCATCTAACATACCCCTCTCCAAAACCAAATCTCCTCAACACCTCCCACAAATAATCCCACTCCACTCTATCAAATGCTTTCTCGGCATCCATCGCCACTACTATCTCTGTTTCTCCCTCTGGTGGGGCCATCATCATTACCCCTAACAATCTCCGTATATTCGTGTTCAGCTGTCTCCCCTTCACAAACCCAGTTTGGTCCTCGTGGACCACCCCCGGGACACATTCCTCTATTCTCATTGCCATTACCTTGGCCAGGATCTTGGCATCTACATTTAGGAGGGAAATAGGTCTATAGGAACCGCATTGTAGCGGGTCCTTTTCCTTCTTTAAGAGAAGCGATATCGTTGCTTCAGACATAGTCGGGGGCAGTTGTCCCCTTTTCCTTTGCCTCATTAAAGGTCCTCGTCAGTACCGGGGCGAGCAAGTCCACATATTTTCTATAGAATTCGACTGGGAATCCATCCGGTCCCGGGGCCTTTCCCGCCTGCATGCTCCTAATTCCTTTCACCACTTCTTCTACCTCGATCTGTGCTCCCAGTCCCACCCTTTCCTGCTCTTCCACCTTGGGAAATTCCAGCCGATCCAAGAAGCCCATCATTCTCTCCCTCCCATCCGGGGGTTGAGCTTCATATAATTTTTTATAAAATGTCTTGAACACTCCATTCACTCTCTCCGCTCCCCGCTCCATCTCTCCTTCCTCATCCCTCACTCCCCCTATTTCCCTCGCTGCTCCCCTTTTCCTCAATTGGTGTGCCAGCAACCTGCTCGCCTTCTCCCCATATTCGTACTGTACACCCTGCGCCTTCCTCCATTGTGCCTCTGCAGTGCCCGTAGTCAGCAAGTCAAATTCTACATGTAGCCTTTGCCTTTCCCTGTACAGTCCCTCCTCCGGTGCTTCCGCATATTGTCTGTCCACCCTCAAAAGTTCTTGCAGCAACCGCTCCCGTTCCTTATTCTCCTGCTTCCCTTTATGTGCCCTTATTGATATCAGCTCCCCTCTAACCACCGCCTTCAACGCCTCCCAGACCACTCCCACCTGGACCTCCCCATTATCATTGAGTTCCAAGTACTTTTCAATGCACCCCCTCACCCTTAGACACACCCCCTCATCTGCCATTAGTCCCATGTCCATTCTCCAGGGTGGGTGCCCTCCTGTTTCCTCCCCTATCTCCAAGTCCACCCAGTGTGGAGCGTGATCCGAAATGGCTATAGCCGTATACTCCGTTCCCCTCACCTTCGGGATCAATGCCCTACCCAGCACAAAAAAGTCTATTCGCGAGTAGACTTTATGGACATAGGAGAAAAACGAGAACTCCTTACTCCTAGGTCTGCTAAATCTCCACGGGTCTACACCTCCCATCTGCTCCATAAAATCTTTAAGTACCTTGGCTGCTGCCGGCCTCCTTCCAGTCCTGGACTTCGACCTATCCAGCCCTGGTTCCAACACCGTATTAAAATCTCCCCCCATTATCAGCTTTCCCATCTCTAGGTCCGGAATGCGTCCTAGCATCCGCCTCATAAAATTGGCATCATCCCAGTTCGGGGCATATACGTTTACCAAAACCACCGTCTCCCCCTGTAGTTTGCCACTCACCATCACGTATCTGCCCCCGTTATCCGCCACTATAGTCTTTGCCTCGAACATTACCCGCTTCCCCACTAATATAGCCACCCCCCTGTTTTTCGCATCTAGCCCCGAATGGAACACCTGCCCCACCCATCCTTTGCGTAGCCTAACCTGGTCTATCAGTTTCAGGTGCGTTTCCTGTAACATAACCACATCTGCCTTAAGTTTCTTAAGGTGTGCGAGTACCCGTGCCCTCTTTATCGGCCCGTTCAGCCCTCTCACGTTCCACGTGATCAGCCGGGTTGGGGGGCTTCCTACCCCCCCTTGTCGATTAGCCATCACCTTTTTCCAGCTCCTCACCCGGTTCCCACGCAGCTGTATCTCCCCCAGGCGGTGCCCCCCCGCCCATCCTCCCCCATACCAGCTCCCCCCTCTCCCCAGCAGCAGCAACCCAGTAATTCCCCCCTCCCCCCCCCCCCCCCCCCGCTAGATCCCCCGCTAGCGTAATTACTCCCCCCATGTTGCTCCCAGAAGTCAGCAAACTCTGGCCGACCTCGGCTTCCCCCCGTGACCTCGGCTCGCACCGTGCGACGCCCCCTCCTTCCTGCTTCTCTATTCCCGCCATGATTATCATAGCGCGGGAACCAAGTCCGCGCTTCTCCCTTGACCTTGCCCCCAATGGCCAACGCCCCATCTCCTCCACCTCCCCTCCTCCCCCCATCACCACCTGTGGGAGAGAGAAAAGTTACCACATCGCAGGATTAGTACATAAAACACCTCTTTCCCCCCTTTTTAAACCCCCCTCTTTGCCCCCCACATTCGCCCCACCACTTTGTTCAAACGTTCTTTTTAATAACCCGCTCATTCCAGTTTTTCTTCCACAATAAAAGTCCACGCTTCATCCGCCGTCTCAAAGTAGTGGTGCCTCCCTCGATATGTGACCCACAGTCTTGCCGGTTGCAGCATTCCAAATTTTATCTTTTTATGAAGCACCGCCTTGGCCCGATTAAAGCTCGCCCTCCTTCTCGCCACCTCCGCACTCCAGTCTTGATAAACGCGGATCACCGCGTTCTCCCATTTACTGCTCCGAGTTTTCTTCGCCCATCTAAGGACCATTTCTCTATCCTTAAAACGGAGGAATCTCACCACTATGGCTCTGGGAATTTCTCCTGCTCTCGGTCCTCGCGCCATCGCTCGGTATGCTCCCTCCACCTCCAACGGACCCGCCGGGGCCTCCGCTCCCATTAACGAGTGCAGCATCGTGCTCACATATGCCCCGACGTCCGCTCCCTCCACACCTTCAGGAAGACCAAGAATCCTCAGGTTGTTCCTCCTTGCGTTGTTTTCCAGTGCCTCCAACCTTTCCACACATCGTTTCTGATGTGCCTCCTGCGTCTCCGTCTTCCCCACCAGGCCCTGTATGTCGTCCTCATTCTCGGCTGCCTTTGCCTTCACGACCCGAAGCTCCCGCTCCTGGGTCTTTTGTTCCTCCTTTAGCCCTTCGATCGCCTGTAGTATCGGGGCCAACAGCTCTTTCTTCATTTCCTTTTTGATCTCTTCCACACAGCATTTCAAGAACTCTTGTTGTTCAGGGCCCCATGTTAAACTGCCACCTTCCGACGCCATCTTGGTTTTTGCTTGCCTTCCTTGCCGCTGTTCTAAAGGATCCACTGCAATCCGGCCACTTTCTCCTTTTTTCATCCGTATCCAGGGGGGATTCCCTTCTGGTTTACCACACAGTGTTTTTAGCCGTCAAAATTGCCGTTGGGGATCCTATCAAGAGCCCAAAAGTCCGTTTCACCGGGAGCTGCCGAAACGTGCGACTCAGCTGGTCATCACCGCACCCGGAAGCCCTCACCGCTCTCCTTGCGCTCTCTTACTCTGTCCCTGCCGCTCCCCTCGGACTTTTGTACTGTGTCCCTGCCGCTATCTTCGTTCTCTTTTACTCTGTCCCCGCCGCTCTTCTTGAGCTCTTATGCTTTCTCCCCACCGCTCTCCTCGCGGTCTTTAAACTGTGTCCCCGCCGCTCTCGTTGCGCTCTTTTACTGTGTCCCCGCCACTTTCCTCGTGCTCTTTTACTGTGTCCCCGCCGCTCTCCTCGAGCTCTTTTACTGTCTCCCCGCCGCTCTCCATGCGCTCTTTTACTGTGTCACCGCAGCTCTCTTCACGCTCATTTACGCTCACCGCCGCTCTCCTCGTTACTGTGTCCCTGCCCCGCTCCTCGCGATCTTTTACTCTGTCCCCGCCGCTCTCCTCGCCTTCTTTTACTCTGTCCCCGCCGCTCTCCTCGTGTTCTTTTACTCAGTCTCCGTCGCTCTCCTCGTGCTCTTTTATTCTGTCCCCGCCGTTCTCGTGCCTTTTTACTCTGTCCCCGCCGCTTTCCTTGCGGTCTTTTACTCTGTCCCTGGCGCTCTCCTTGAGCTCTTTTACTGTGTCCCTGCTGCTCACCTTTTATGCAGTGTCGCCACCGCTTTTATCCTCTGTCCCCGCCGCTCTCCTGGCGCTCTTTTTCTCTGTCCCAGCCGCTTTCTTCGCTCTCTTTTTACTCCGTACCCGCTGTTCTCCTGGCACTCTTTTACTCTCTCCCTGCCACACTCCTCGCGCTCGTTTACTCTGCCCCCGCAGCTCTCCTCGCGCTTGTTTACTCTTCCCCCGTCGTTCTCCTCACGCTCATTTACGCTCACCGCCGCTCTCTTTACTGTGTCCCTGCCGCTCTCCTTGCGCACTTTTACTCTGTCCCCACCGTTCTCCTCGAGCTCTTTTACTTTCGACCCACCGCTCTCCTCGCGCTATTTAACTGTGTCCCTGCCGCTCTATTTTACTGTGTGCCCACCACTTTCCTCGCGATCTTTTACTGTGTCCCCTCCGCTCTCCTCGTGCTCTTTTACTGTGTCCCCTCCTCTCTCCTCGCGCTCTTTTACTGTGTCCCCTCCTCTCTCCTCGCGCTCTTTTACTGTGTCCCCACCGCTCTCCTCGCGTTCATTTACTGGGTCCCCCCCCACTCACCCCGCGCTCATATACTGTGTCCCCACCGCTGTCGTTGCACTCTTTTACTGTGTCCCCGCCACTTTCTTGCGTGCTCTTTTACTGTGTCCCCTCCGCTCTCCTCGCGCTCTTTTACTATGTCCCCTCCACTCACCTCGCGCTCTTTTACTGTGTTTCCGCCGGTCTCCTTGCGCTCCTTTACAGTCACCCCACCGCTCTCCTCGCGCACATATATTGTGTCCCCACCGCTGTCGTCGCGCTCTTTTACTGTGTCCCTGCCGCATTACTCGCGCTCTTTTACTGTGTCCCCGCCGCTCTCCTTGCGCTATTTTACTGTGCCTCCACCGCACTCTTGCGCACTTTTACTGCGTAACCCGCCGTTCTCCTCATGCTCTTTTACTCTGTCCCCGTCGCTCTCCGCGTACTCTTTTACTGAGTCCCAGCCGCTCTCCTCGCGCTCTTTTACTGTGTCCATGCCGCTGACCTCGCGCACTTTTACTCTGTCCCCACCGTTCTCCTCGAGCTCTTTTACTTTCGACCCACCGCTCTCCTCGCGCTATTTAACTGTGTCCCTGCCGCTCTATTTTACTGTGTGCCCGCCACTTTCCTCGCGATCTTTTACTGTGTCCCCTCCGCTCTCCTCGTGCTCTTTTACCGTGTCCCCTCCTCTCTCCTCGCGCTCTTTTACTGTGTCCCCACCGCTCTCCTCGCACTCATTTACTGGGTCCCCCCCACTCTCCTCGCGCTCTTTTACTGTGTCCCCGCCGCGCTCCTCGCGCTCTTTTACTGTGTCCCCGCCGCTCTCCTCGCGCTCTTTTACTGTCTCCCCGCCGCTCCCCTCGCGCTCTTTTATTCTGTCCCCGCCGTTCTCGTGTCTTTTTACTCTGTCCCCGCCGTTCTTCTCGAGCTCTTTTACTCTGTCCCCGCCGCTCTCCTTGCGGTCTTTTACTCTGTCCCTGGTGCTCACTTGCGCTCTTTTACTATGTCCCTGCCGCTCACCACGCGCTCTTCTATGCAGTGTCGCCGCCGCTTTTATCCTCTGTCCCCGCTGCTCTCCTCGCGCTCTTTTCCTGTGTTCCCGCCGCTCTCCTCGCGCTCTTTTACTGTCTCCCCGCCGCTCCCCTTGCGCTCTTTTATGGTGTCCCTGCCGCTCTCCTCGCGCTCTTTTACTGTGTCCCGCCACTCTCCTTGCGCTATTTTACTGTGTCTCCACTGCACTCTTGCGCACTTTTACTGCGTAACCCGCCGTTCTCCTCATGCTCTTTTACTCTGTCCCCGTCGCTCTCCGCGTACTCTTTTACTGAGTCCCAGCCGCTCTCCTCGCGCTCTTTTACTGTGTCCATGCCGCTGACCTCGCGCACTTTTACTCTGTCCCCACCGTTCTCCTCGAGCTCTTTTACTTTCGACCCACCGCTCTCCTCGCGCTATTTAACTGTGTCCCTGCCGCTCTATTTTACTGTGTGCCCGCCACTTTCCTCGCGATCTTTTACTGTGTCCCCTCCGCTCTCCTCGTGCTCTTTTACCGTGTCCCCTCCTCTCTCCTCGCGCTCTTTTACTGTGTCCCCACCGCTCTCCTCGCACTCATTTACTGGGTCCCCCCCACTCTCCTCGCGCTCTTTTACTGTGTCCCCGCCGCGCTCCTCGCGCTCTTTTACTGTGTCCCCGCCGCTCTCCTCGCGCTCTTTTACTGTCTCCCCGCCGCTCCCCTCGCGCTCTTTTATTCTGTCCCCGCCGTTCTCGTGTCTTTTTACTCTGTCCCCGCCGTTCTTCTCGAGCTCTTTTACTCTGTCCCCGCCGCTCTCCTTGCGGTCTTTTACTCTGTCCCTGGTGCTCACTTGCGCTCTTTTACTATGTCCCTGCCGCTCACCACGCGCTCTTCTATGCAGTGTCGCCGCCGCTTTTATCCTCTGTCCCCGCTGCTCTCCTCGCGCTCTTTTCCTGTGTTCCCGCCGCTCTCCTCGCGCTCTTTTACTGTCTCCCCGCCGCTCCCCTTGCGCTCTTTTATGGTGTCCCTGCCGCTCTCCTCGCGCTCTTTTACTGTGTCCCGCCACTCTCCTTGCGCTATTTTACTGTGTCTCCACTGCACTCTTGCGCACTTTTACTGCGTAACCCGCCGTTCTCCTCATGCTCTTTTACTCTGTCCCCGTCGCTCTCCGCGTACTCTTTTACTGAGTCCCAGCCGCTCTCCTCGCGCTCTTTTACTGTGTCCATGCCGCTGTCCTCGCGCACTTTTACTCTGTCCCCACCGTTCTCCTCGAGCTCTTTTACTTTCGACCCACCGCTCTCCTCGCGCTCTTTTACTGTGTCCATGACGCTGTCCTCGCGCTCGTTTACTCTGCCCCCACCGCTCGCCTGGCGCTCGTTTTCTCTGCCCCCGCCGCTCCCCTCGCGCTCGTTTACTCTGCCCCCGCAGCTCTCCTAGCGCTTGTTTACTCTGCCCCGCCGCCTTCCTCGCGCTTGTTTACTCTTCCCCCGTCGCTCTCCGCATGCTCTCCTCGTTACTGTGTCCCCGCCACTTTCCTCGCGCTCTTTTACTGTGTCCCCGCCGCTCCCCTCGCGCTCTTTTACTGTCTCCCCACCTTTCCCCTTGCGCTCTTTTACTGTCATCACCGCTCTCCTCGTACTCTTTTACTCTGTCCCGCGCTGCTCTCCTCTTGCTCTTTTATTCTGTCCCCGCCGTTTCCTCTCGCCTTTTTACTCTGTCCCTACCTTTCTCATCGTGCTCTCTTACTGTGTCCCCGCTGCTCTCTTCGCACTATTTTACTGTGGCCGCTCCGCTCTCCTCGTGCTCTTTTACTGTGTCCCCTCCGCTCTCCTCGTGCTCTTTTACTGTGTCCCCTCCGCTCTCCTCGCACTCATTTACTGGTTCCCCCCGCTCTCCTCGCGCTCTTTTACTGTGTCTCTGCCGCTCTCCTCGCGCTTTTATGCAGTGTCGCCGCCGCTCTCCTCGCACTCTTTTATGCAGTGTTGCCGCCACTCTCCTCGCACTATTTTACTGTGTACCCGCCGCTCTCCTCGCCCTCTTTTACTGTGTTCCCGCCGCTCTCCTCGCGCTAATTTACTGGGTCCCTGCCGCTCTCCTCGCACTTTAATGCAGTGTCGCCGCCGCTCTCCTCGCACTATTTTACTGTGTACCCGCCGCTCTCCTTGCGCTCTTTTACTGTCTGCCCACAGTTCCCCTCGTGCTCTTTTAGTCTGTCCCGCGGTGCTCTCCTCGCGATCTTTTACTGTGGCCCTCCGCTCTCCTTGTGCTCTTACTGTGTCCCCTCCGCTCTCCTCGCGCTCTTGTACTGAGTTCCCGCCGCTCTCCTCGCACTCTTTTACTGTCTCCCTGCCGCTCCCCTCGCGCTCATTTACTGGATCCCCCCCCGCTCTCCTCGCGCTCTTTTACTGTCTCATCGCCGCTCTCCTCCTGCTCTTTTACTCTGTCCCGCGCTGCTCTGCTCGCGATCTTTTACTTTGTCCCCGCCGCTCTCCTCGCGCTCTTTTACTGTGTCCCCGCCGCGCTCCTCGCGCAATTTCACTGTGTCCCCGGCGCTCTCCTCGCGTTCTTTTATTCTGTCCCCGCCGTTCTCGTGCCTTTTTACTCTGTCCCCACCGTTCTCCTCGAGCTCTTTTACTCTGTCCCCGCCGATCTCCTCGCGCTCTTTTACTGTGGTCCCCGCCACACTCCTCGTGCTCTTCACTGTGTCCCTGCCACTCTCTTCGCGCTCTTACTCTGTCCCCACCGTTCTTCTTGAGCTCTTTTATGCAGTGTCGACGCCGCTCTTTTATCCTCTGTCCCCGCCGCTCTCCTCGCGCTCTTTTTGCAGTGTCGCCGCCGCTCTTTTATCCTCTGTCCCCGCCGCTCTCCCCCGCGCTCTTTTACTTCGTCCCCGCCGCTCTGTCCCCGCCGTTCTCGTGCGTTTTTACTCTGTCCCCGCCGCTCTCCTCAAGCTCTTTTACTCTGTCCCCGCCACCCTCCTCGTGCTCTTTTACTGTGTCCCTGCCGCTCTCCTCGCGCTTTTTTACTGTCTCGCCGCCGCCCTCCTCGCACTCTTTTAAGCAGTTTCGCCGCCGCTCTTTTATCCTCTGTCCCCGCCGCTCTCCTCGCGCTCTTTTACTCTGTCCCCGCCGTTCTCGTGCCGTTTTACTCTGTCCCCACCGTTCTCCTCAAGCTCTGTTACTCTGTCCCTGCCGCTCCCCTCACGCTCTTTTACTGAGTCCCTGCCGCTCCCCTCGCGCTCTTTTACTGTGTCCCCGCCACCCTCCTCGTGCTCTTTTACTGTGTCCCTGCCGCTCTCCTCGCGCTTTTTTACTGTCTCGCCGCCGCTCTCCTCGCGTTTTTTACTGTGTCGCCGCCGCTCTCCTCGCGCTCTTTTATGCTGTGTCGCCGCCGCTCTTTTATCCTCTGGCCCCGCTGCTCTCCTCGCGCTCTTTTACTGTTCTCCCCCCCCCCCCCGGCCGCTCTCACTCTGTCCCAGCCTCTCTCCTCGTGCTCTTTTACTCTGTCTCCGCCGCTCTCCTCGCTTTCTTTTATTCTGTCCCCGCCGTTCTCCTCTCTCCTTTTTACTCTGTCCCCACCTTTCTCCTCGTGCTCTTTTACTCTGTGCCCGCCGCTCTCCTTGCGCTCTTTTACTGTCTGCCCGCCGTTCCCCTCGTGCTCTTTTAGTCTGTCCCGCGGTGCTCCCCTCGCGATCTTGTACTTTGTCCCCGCCGCGCTCCTCGCGCTCTTTCATTCTATCCCCACCTTTCTCCTCGTGCTCTTTTACTGTGTCCCCTCCGCTCTCCTCGTGCTCTTTTACTGTGCCCCCGCCGTTCTCCTCGCCCTCCTTTACTGTGTCCCCGCCGCGCTCCTCGCGCTATTTTACTGTGTCCCCGCCGCTCTCCTCGCGCCCTTTTTTTTTCTCTGTCCCCGCCTTTCTCCTCGTGCTCTTTTACTCTGTCCCCACCGCTCTCCTTGCATTCTTTTACTCTGTCCCCGCCGCTCTCCTCGCACTATTTTACTGTGTACCCGCCGCTATCCTCGCGCTCTTTTACTGTGTCCCCGCCGCTCTCCTCGCGCTCTTTTACTGTCTCTCCGCCGTTCACCTCGTGCTCTTTTAGTCTGTCCCGCGGTGCTCTCCTCGCGATCTTTTACTTTGTCCCCGCCGCTCTCCTCGCGCTCTTTTATTCTGTCCCCGCCGTTCTCGTGCCTTTTTACTCTGTCCCCACCGTTCTCCTCGAGCTCTTTTACTCTGTCCCCGCCGCTCTCCTTGCGGTCTTTTACTCTGTCCCTGCCGCTCGCCTCGCGCTCTTTTACTGTGTCCCTGCTGCTCCCCTCGCACTCTTCTACTGTGTCCCCGCCACTCTCTTCGCGCTCTCTTACTCTGTCCCCGCTGTTCTTCTTGAGCTCTTTCATGCAGTGTCGCCGCCGCTCTTTTATCCTCTGTCCCCGCCGCTCTCCTCGCGCTCTTTTACTCAGTCCCCGCCGCTCTGTCCCCGGCGTTCTCGTGCCTTTTTAATCTGTCCCCACCGTTCTCCTCGCGCTCTTTTACTTTCTCCCCGCCGCGCTCGACGCTCTCTTTTACTGTATCCCCGCCACTTTCCTCACGCTCTTTTATTGTGTCCCCTCCGCTCTCCACGTGCTCTTTTACTGTGTCCCCGCCACCCTCCTCGTGCTCTTTTACTGCATCTCTGCCGCTCTCCTCGCGCTTTTTTACTGTGTCGCCGCCGCTCTGCTCGCGCTCTTTTACTGTCCCCCCCCCCCCGCCACTCTCACTCTGTCCCAGCCTCTCTCCTCGCGATCGTTTACTTTGTCCCCGCCGCTCTCCTCGTGCTCTTTCATTCTGTCCCCGCCGTTCTCCTCTCGCCTTTTTACTCTGTCCCCACCTTTCTCCTCGTGCTCTTTAACTGTGTCTCCGCAAACCTCCTCGTGCTATTTTACTGTGTCCCTGCTGCTTTCCTCGCGCCATTTTACTGTGTACCCGCCGCTCTCCTTGCGCTCTTTTACTGTCTGCCCGCCGTTCCCCTCGTGCTCTTTTAGTCTGTGCCGCGGTGCTCTCCTCGCGATCTTTTACTTTGTCCCCGCCGTGCTCCTCGCGCTCTTTCATTCTGTCCCCACCTTTCTCCTCGTGCTTTTTTCCTGTGTCCCCTCCGCTCTCCTCGTGCTCTTTTACTCTGTCCCCACCGCTCTCCTCGCATTCTTTTACTGTGTCCCCGCCGCGCTCCTCGCGCTCTTTTATTCTGTCCCGCGGTGCTCTCCTCGCGATCTTTTATTCTGTCCCCGCCGTTCTCGAACCTTTTTACTCTGTCCCCACCGTTCTCCTCGAGCTCTTTTACTCTGTCCCCGCCGCTCTCCTTGCGGTCTTTTACTCTGTCCCTGGCGCTCCCCTCGCGCTCTTTTACTCTGTCCCTGCCGCTCCCCTCGCGCTCTTTTACTGTGTCCACGCCGCTCTCCTCGTGCTCTTTTACATTGTCCCCGCCGCTATCCTCGCGCTCTTTTATTCTGTCCCCACCGCTCTCCTCGCGCTCTTTTACTGTGTCCCCGCCACACTCCTCGTGCTCTTATACTGTGTCCCTGCCGCTCTCCTCGTGCTTTTTTACTGTCCCGCCGCCGCTCTCCTCGCGCTTTTTTACTGTGTCGCCGCCGCTCTCCTCGCGCTCTTTTATGCAGTGTGGCCGCCGCTCTTTTATCCTCTGTCCGCGCTGTTCTCCTCGCGCTCTTTTACTCTGTCCCCGCCGCTCTGACCCCGCCGTTCTCGTGCCTTTTTACTCTGTCCCCACCGTTCTCTTCAAGCTCTTTTACTGTGTCCCTGCCGTTCCCCTCGGGCTCTTTTACTGTGTCCCTGCCACCCTCCTCGTGCTCTCTTCTGCAGTGTCGCCCCCGCTCTTTGATCCTCTGGCCCCGCTGCTCTCCTTGCGCTCTTTTCCTGCCCCCCCCGCCGCTCTCACTTTGTCCCAGCGTCTCTCCTCGTGCTATTTTACTCTGTCCCCGCCGCTCTCCTCGCGTTCTTTTAATTCGTCCCCACCGCTCTCCTTGCGTTCTTTTATTCTGTCCCCACCGTTCTCCTCGAGCTCTTTTACTGTGTCCCCTCCGCTCTCCTCGTGCTCTTTTACTGTGTCCCCTCCGCTCTCCTCACACTCTTTTGCTGTCTCCCCGCCGCTCTCCTCGCGCTCATTTACTGGTTCCCCCCGCTCTCCTCGCGCTCTTTTACTGTGTCTCTGCCGCTCTCCTCGCGCTTTTATGCAGTGTCGCCGCCGCTCTCCTCGCACTCTTTTATGCAGTGTCGCCGCCGCTCTCCTCGCACTATTTTACTGTGTACCCGCCTCTCTCCTCGCACTTTTACTGTCTCCCCGCCGCTCTCCTCGCGCTAATTTACTGGGTCCCCCCCGCTCTCCTCGCGCTCTTTTACTGTGTCTCTGCCGCTCTCCTCGCACTTTTATGCAGTGTCGCCGCCGCTCTCCTCGCACTATTTTACTGTGTACCCGCCGCTCTCCTTGCGCTCTTTTACTGTCTGCCCACAGTTCCCCTCGTGCTCTTTTAGTCTGTCCCGCGGTGCTCTCCTCGCGATCTTTTACTGTGGCCCCACCGCTCTCCTCACGCTCTTTTACTGTCTCCCCGCCGTTCCACTCGTGCTCTTGTAGTCCCGCGCTGCTCTCCTTGCGATCTTTTACTGTGTCCACGCCGCTCTCCTCGCGCTCTTTTACTCTGTCCCCGCCGCTCTCCTCGCACTAATTTACTGTGTACCCGTTGCTCCTCTCGCACTCTTTTACTGTGTCCCCGCCGTTCTCGTGTCTTTTTACTCTGTCCCCGCCGTTCGTCTCGAGCTCTTTTACTCTGTCCCCGCCGCTCTCCTTGCGGTCTTTTACTCTGTCCCTGGTGCTCACTTGCGCTCTTTTACTATGTCCCGGCCGCTCACCACGCGCTCTTCTATGCAGTGTCGCCGCCGCTTTTATCCTCTGTCCCCGCCGCTCTCCTCGCACTATTTTACTGTGTACCCGCCGCTCTCCTCGTGCTCTTTTAGTCTGTCCCGCGGTGCTCTCCTCGCGATCTTTTACTGTGGCACCTCCGCTCTCCTCGTGCTCTTTTACTGTGTCCCCTCCGCTCTCCTCGCGCTCTCGTACTGAGTTCCCGCCGCTCTCCTCGCGCTCTTTTACTGTGTCCCCGCCCCTCTCCTTGTGCTCTTTTACTGTCTCCCCGCCGCTCCCCTCGCGCTCTTTTATTCTGTCCCCGCCGTTCTCGTGTCTTTTTACTCTGTCCCCGCCGTTCTTCTCGAGCTCTTTTACTCTGTCCCCGCCGCTCTCCTTGCGGTCTTTTACTCTGTCCCTGGTGCTCACTTGCGCTCTTTTACTATGTCCCTGCCGCTCACCACGCACTCTTCTATGCAGTGTCGCCGCCGCTTTTATCCTCTGTCCCCGCTGCTCTCCTCGCGCTCTTTTCCTGTGTTCCCGCCGCTCTCCTCGCGCTCTTTTACTCTGTCCCCGCCGCTCTCCTTGCGTTCTTTTATTCTGTCCCTACCGTTCTCCTCGAGCTCTTTTACTCCGTCCCCGCCAGTCTCCTGGCACTCTTTTACTCTGTCCCCGCCACTCTCCTTGTGCTCTTTTACTCTGTCCCCACCTTTCTCCTTGTGCTCTTTTATTCTGTCCCGCGGTGCTCTAGTCGCGATCTTTAATTCTGTCCCTGCCGTTGTCGTACCTTTTTACTCTGTCCCCACCGTTTTCCTCGAGCTCTTTTACTCTGTCCCCGCCGCTCTCCTTGCGGTCTTTTTCTCTGTCCCTGGCGCTCTTGTCGCGCTTTTTTACTGTCCCTGCCGCTCACCTCGCTCTCTTTTACTGTGTCCACGCCGCTCTCCTCGTGCTCTTTACTGTGTCGCCGCCACTCTCTTCGAGCTCTCTTACTCTGTCCCCGCCGCTCTCCTCGAGCTCTTTTACTCTGTCCCTGGCGCTCTCCTCGCGCTCTTTTACGGTGTCCCTGCCGCTCTCCTCGCGCTCTTTTACTGTGTCCACGCCGCTCTCTTCGCGCTCTTTTATTCTGTCCCCACCGCTCTCGACGCTCTCTTTTACTGTCTCCCCGTCACTTTCCTCGCGCTCTTTTACTGTGTCCCCTCCGCTATCCTCGCGCTCTTTTACTGTGTCCCCGCAGCTCTCCTCGCGCTTTTTTACTGTGTCGCTGCCGCTCTCCTCGCGCTCGTTTATGCAGTGTCGCCGTCGCTCTTTTATCCTCTGGCCCCGCAGCTCTCCTCGCGCTCTTTTACTCTGTCCCCGCCGCTCTGCCCCCGCCGTTCTCGTGCCTTTTTACTCTGTCCCCACCGTTCTCCTCAAGCTCTTTTACTGTGTGCCTGCAGCTCCCCTCACGCTCTTTTACTGTGTCCCTGCCGCTCCCCTCGCGCTCTTTTACTGTACCTGCCACCCTCCTCGTGCTCTTGTACTGTGTCCCTGTCGCTCTCCGCGCGCTTTTTTATTGTCTCGCCGCCGCTCTCTTCGCGCTTTTTTACTGTGTCGCCGCCGCTCTCGCGCTCTTTTACTGTTTCCCCCCCCCGCCGCTCTCGCTCTGTACCAGTCTCTCTCCTCGTGCTCTTTTACTCTGTCCCCGCTGCTCTCCTCGCGTTCTTTTACTCTGTCCCCGCCGCTCTCCTCGCGCTCTTTTACTCTGTCCCCGCCGCTCTCCTTGCGCTCTTTTACTCTGTCCCCGCCGCTCTCCTCGCGCTCTTTTACTGTGTCCCTGCCGCTCTCCTCGCGCTATTTTACTGTCTGCCCGCCGTTCCCCTCGTGCTCTTTCAGTCTGTCAGCGGTGCTCTCCTCGTGATCTTTTACTTTGTCCCCTCCGCTCTCCTCGCGCTCTTTCATTCTGTCCCCGCCGTTCTCCTCTCGCCTTTTTACTCTGCCCCCACCTTTCTCCTCGTGCTCTTTTACTCTGTCCCCGCCGCTCTCCTTGCGCTCTTTTACTCTGTCCCCGCCGTTCCCCTCATGCTCTTTTAGTCTGTCCCGCGGTGCTCTCCTCGCGATCTTTTACTGTGGCCCCACCGCTCTCCTTGCGCTCTTTTACTCTGTCCCCGCCGTTCCCCTCATGCTCTTTTAGTCTGTCCCGCGGTGCTCTCCTCGCGATCTTTTACTTTGTCCCCGCCGCTCTCCTCGAGCTCTTTTACTCTGTCCCTGCCACACCCCTCGCGCACTTTTATGCAGTGTTGCTGCCGCTTTTATCCTCTGTCCCCGCCTTTCTCCTGACGCTCTTTTTCTCTGTGCCAGCCGCTTTCCTCGCTCTCTTTTTACTCCGTCCATGCTGTTCTCCTGGCACTCTTTTACTCTGTCCCCGCCACTCTCCTCGCGCTCTTTTACTGTGTCTCCGCCGCTTTCCTCGCGCTCTTTTACTGTCTCATCGTCGCTCTCCTCGTGCTCTTTTACTCTGTCCCGCGGTGCTCTCCTGGCGCTCTTTCATTCTGTCCCCGCCGCTCTCCTCGCGCTCTTTTACTGTCTCCCCGCCGTTCCACTTGTGCTCTTGTAGTCCCGCGCTGCTCTCCTTGCGATCTTTTACTGTGTCCACGCCGCTCTCCTCGCGCTCTTTTACTCTGTCCCCGCCGCTCTCCTCGCACTATTTTACTGTGTACCCGCTGCTCCTCTCGCACTCTTTTACTGTGTCCCCGCCGTTCTCGTGTCTTTTTACTCTGTCCCCGCCGTTCTTCTCGAGCTCTTTTACTCTGTCCCCGCCGCTCTCCTTGTGGTCTTTTACTCTGTCCCTGGTGCTCACTTGCGCTCTTTTACTATGTCCCTGCCGCTCACCACGCGCTCTTCTATGCAGTGTCGCCGCCGCTTTTATCATCTGTCCCCGCCGCTCTCCTCGCACTATTTTACTGTGTACCCGCCGCTCTCCTCGTGCTCTTTTAGTCTGTCCCGCGGTGCTCTCCTCGCGATCTTTTACTGTGGCACCTCCGCTCTCCTCGTGCTCTTTTACTGTGTCCCCTCCGCTCTCCTCGCGCTCTTGTACTGAGTTCCCGCCGCTCTCCTCGCGCTCTTTTACTGTGTCCCCGCCCCTCTCCTTGTGCTCTTTTACTGTCTCCCCGCCGCTCCCCTTGCGCTCTTTTACGGTGTCCCTGCCGCTCTCCTTGCGCTCTTTTACTGTGTCCCTGCCGCATTACTCGCGCTCTTTTACTGTGTCCCCGCCGCTCTCCTTGCGCTATTTTACTGTGTCTCCACCGCACTCTTGCGCACTTTTACTGCGTAACCCGCCGTTCTCCTCATGCTCTTTTACTCTGTCCCCGTCGCTCTCCGCGCACTCTTTTACTGAGTCCCAGCCGCTCTCCTCGCGCTCTTTTACTGTGTCCATGACGCTGTCCTCGCGCTCGTTTACTCTGCCCCCGCCGCTCCCCTCGCGCTCGTTTACTCTGCCCCCGCAGCTCTCCTCGCGCTTGTTTACTCTGCCCCCGCCACCTTCCTCGCGCTTGTTTACTCTTCCCCCGTCGCTCTCCGCATGCTCTCCTCGTTACTGTGTCCCTGCCGCTCTCCTTGCGCTCTTTTACTGTGTCCCCGCCACTTTCCTCGCGCTCTTTTACTGTGTCCCCGCCGCTCCCCTCGCGCTCTTTTACTGTCTCCCCACCTTTCCCCTTGCGCTCTTTTACTGTCATCACCGCTCTCTTCGTGCTCTTTTACTCTGTCCCGCGCTGCTCTCCTCTTGCTCTTTTATTCTGTCCCCGCCGTTTCCTCTCGCCTTTTTACTCTGTGCCCACCTTTCTCATCGTGCTCTCTTACTGTGTCCCCGCAGCTCTCTTCGCACTATTTTACTGTGGCCGCTCCGCTCTCCTCGCGCTCTTTTACTGTGTCCCCTCCGCTCTCCTCGTGCTCTTTTACTGTGTCCCCTCCGCTCTCCTCGCGCTCATTTACTGGTTCCCCCCGCTCTCCTCGCGCTCTTTTACTGTGTCTCTGCCGCTCTCCTCGCGCTTTTATGCAGTGTCGCCGCCGCTCTCCTCGCACTATTTTACTGTGTACCCGCCGCTCTCCTCGCCCTCTTTTACTGTGTTCCCGCCGCTCTCCTCGCACTTTTACTGTCTCCCCGCCGCTCTCCTGGCGCTAATTTACTGGGTCCCCCCCGCTCCTCTCGCGCTCTTTTACTGTGTACCCGCCGCTCTCGCGCTCTTTTACTGTCTGCCCACAGTTCCCCTCGTGCTCTTTTAGTCTGTCCCGCGGTGCTCTTCTCGTGCTCTTTTACTGTGGCCCCTCCGCTCTCCTCGTGCTCTTTTACTGTGTCCCCTCCGCTCTCCTCGCGCTCGTTTACTGGATCCCCCCCGCTCTCCTCGCGCTCTTTTACTGTCTCATCGCCGCTCTCCGCCTGCTCTTTTACTCTGTCCCGCGCTGCTCTGCTCGCGATCTTTTACTTTGTCCCCGCCGCTCTCCTCGCGCTCTTTTACTGTGTCCCCGCCGCGCTCCTCGCGCTATTTTACTGTGTCCCCGGCGCTCTCCTCGTGCTCTTTTACTCTGTCCCCACCGCTCTCCTCGCGTTCTTTTATTCTGTCCCCGCCGTTCTCGTGCCTTTTTACTCTGTCCCCACCGTTCTCCTCGAGCTCTTTTACTCTGTCCCCGCCGATCTCCTCGCGCTCTTTTACTGTGGTCCCCGCCACTCTCCTCGTGCTCTTCACTGTGTCCCTGCCACTCTCTTCGCGCTCTTACTCTGTCCCCACCGTTCTTCTTGAGCTCTTTTATGCAGTGTCGACGCCGCTCTTTTATCCTCTGTCCCCGCCGCTCTCCCCGCGCTCTTTTACTTCGTCCCCGCCGCTCTGTCCCTGCCGTTCTCGTGCCTTTTTACTCTGTCCCCACCGTTCTCCTCAAGCTCTTTTACTCTGTCCCCGCCGTTCTCGTGCCGTTTTACTCTGTCCCCACCGTTCTCCTCAAGCTCTGTTACTCTGTCCCTGCCGCTCCCCTCGCGCTCTTTTACTGTGTCCCCGCCACCCTCCTCGTGCTCTTTTACTGTGTCCCTGCCGCTCTCCTCGCGCTCTTTTACTGTGTCCCCGCAGCTCTCCACGCGCTTTTTTGCTGTCTCGCCGCCGCTTTCCTCGCGTTTTTTACTGTGTCGCCGCCGCTCTCCTCGCGCTCTTTTATGCTGTGTCGCCGCCGCTCTTTTATCCTCTGGCCCCGCTGCTCTCCTCGCGCTCTTTTACTGTTTCCCCCCCCCCCCCCCCGCCGCTCTCACTCTGTCCCAGCCTCTCTCCTCGTGCTCTTTTACTCTGTCTCCGCCGCTCTCCTCGCTTTCTTTTATTCTGTCCCCGCCGTTCTCCTCTCTCCTTTTTACTCTGTCCCCACCTTTCTCCTCGTGCTCTTTTACTCTGTCCCCGCCGCTCTCCTGGCAGTGTTTTACTCTGTCCCCGCCCCTCTCCTCGTGCTCTTTTACTCTGTCCCCGCCGCTCTCCTTGCGCTCTTTTACTGTGTCCCCGCCGCTCTCCTCGCACTATTTTACTGTGTCCCCGCCGTTCTCCTCGCGCTCTTTTACTGTCTGCCCGCCGTTCCCCTCATGGTCTTTTAGTCTGTCCCGCGGTGTTCTCCTCGCGCTCGTTCATTCTGTCCCTGCCGTTCTCCTCTCACCTTTTTACTGTGTCCCCACCGCTCTCCTCGCGCTCTTTTACAGTCTCATCGCCGCTCTCCTCGTGCTCTTTTACTCTGTCCCACGCTGCTCTCCTCGCGCTCTTTTATTCTGTCCCCGCCGTTCTCCTCTCGCCTTTTTACTCTGTCCCCACCTTTCTCCTCGTGCTCTTTTACTCTGTCCCCGCCGCTCTCCTCTCGCCTTTTTACTCTGTCCCCGCCGCTCTCCTCGCGCTCTTTTACTGTGTCCCCGCCGCTCTCTTCTCACTATTTTACTATGTACCCGCCGATCTCATCGCGCTCTTTTACTGTGTCCCCGCCGCTCTCCTCGAGCTCTTTTACTGTCTCCCCGCCGCTCTCCTCGCGCTCATTTACTGGTTCCCCCCGCTCTCCTCGCGCTCTTTTACTGTGTCTCTGCCGCTCTCCTCGCGCTTTTATGCAGTGTCGCCGCCGCTCTCCTCGCACTCTTTTATGCAGTGTCGCCGCCGCTCTCCTCGCACTATTTTACTGTGTACCCGCCGCTCTCCTCGCCCTCTTTTACTGTGTTCCCGCCGCTCTCCTCGCACTTTTACTGTCTCCCCGCCGCTCTCCTCGCGCTAATTTACTGGGTCCCCCCCGCTCCTCTCGCGCTCTTTTACTGTGTACCCGCCGCTCTCCTTGCGCTCTTTTACTGTCTGCCCACAGTTCCCCTCGTGCTCTTTTAGTCTGTCCCGCGGTGCTCTCCTCGTGCTCTTTTACTGTGGCCCCTCCGCTCTCCTCGTGCTCTTTTACTGTGTCCCCTCCGCTCTCCTCGCGCTCGTTTACTGGATCCCCCCGCTCTCCTCGCGCTCTTTTACTGTCTCATCGCCGCTCTCCTCCTGCTCTTTTACTCTGTCCCGCGCTGCTCTGCTCGCGATCTTTTACTTTGACCCCGCCGCTCTCCTCGCGCTCTTTTACTGTGTCCCCGCCGCGCTCCTCGCGCTATTTTACTGTGTCCCCGGCGCTCTCCTCGTGCTCTTTTACTCTGTCCCCACCGCTCTCCTCACGTTCTTTTATTCTGTCCCCGCCGTTCTCGTGCCTTTTTACTCTGTCCCCACCGTTCTCCTCGAGCTCTTTTACTTTGTCCCCGCCGATCTCCTCGCGCTCTTTTACTGTGGTCCCCGCCACTCTCCTCGTGCTCTTCACTGTGTCCCTGCCACTCTCTTCGCGCTCTTACTCTGTCCCCACCGTTCTTCTTGAGCTCTTTTATGCAGTGTCGACGCCGCTCTTTTATCCTCTGTCCCCGCCGCTCTCCCCGCGCTCTTTTACTTCGTCCCCGCCGCTCTGTCCCTGCCGTTCTCGTGCCTTTTTACTCTGTCCCCACCGTTCTCCTCAAGCTCTTTTACTCTGTCCCCGCCGCTCTCCTTGCGGTCTTTTACTCTGTCCCTGCCGCTCTCCTCGCGCTTTTTTACTGTCTCGCCGCCGCTCTCCTCGCACTCTTTCAAGCAGTTTCGCCGCCGCTCTTTTATCCTCTGTCCCCGCCGCTCTCCTCGCGCTCTTTTACTCTGTCCCCGCCGTTCTCGTGCCGTTTTACTCTGTCCCCACCGTTCTCCTCAAGCTCTGTTACTCTGTCCCTGCCGCACCCCTCACGCTCTTTTACTGAGTCCCTGCCGCTCCCCTCGCGCTCTTTTACTGTGTCCCCGCCACCCTCCTCGTGATCTTTTACTGTGTCCCTGCCGCTCTCCTCGCGCTTTTTTGCTGTCTCGCCGCCGCTTTCCTCGCGTTTTTTACTGTGTCGCCGCCGCTCTCCTCGCGCTCTTTTATGCTGTGTCGCCGCCGCTCTTTTATCCTCTGGCCCCGCTGCTCTCCTCGCGCTCTTTTACTGTTTCCCCCCCCCCCCCCGCCGCTCTCACTCTGTCCCAGCCTCTCTCCTCGTGCTCTTTTACTCTGTCTCCGCCGCTCTCCTCGCTTTCTTTTATTCTGTCCCCGCCGTTCTCCTCTCTCCTTTTTACTCTGTCCCCACCTTTCTCCTCGTGCTCTTTTACTCTGTCCCCGCCGCTCTCCTGGCAGTGTTTTACTCTGTCCCCGCCCCTCTCCTCGTGCTCTTTTACTCTGTCCCCGCCGCTCTCCTTGCGCTCTTTTACTGTGTCCCCGCCGCTCTTCTCGCACTATTTTACTGTGTCCCCGCCGTTCTCCTCGCGCTCTTTTACTGTCTGCCCGCCGTTCCCCTCATGGTCTTTTAGTCTGTCCCGCGGTGTTCTCCTCGCGCTCGTTCATTCTGTCCCTGCCGTTCTCCTCTCGCCTTTTTACTGTGTCCCCACCGCTCTCCTCGCGCTCTTTTACAGTCTCATCGCCGCTCTCCTCGTGCTCTTTTACTCTGTCCCACGCTGCTCTCCTCGCGCTCTTTTATTCTGTCCCCGCCGTTCTCCTCTCGCCTTTTTACTCTGTCCCCACCTTTCTCCTCGTGCTCTTTTACTCTGTCCCCGCCGCTCTCCTGGCAGTGTTTTACTCTGTCCCCGCCCCTCTCCTCGTGCTCTTTTACTCTGTCCCCGCCGCTCTCCTTGCGCTCTTTTACTGTGTCCCCGCCGCTCTCCTCGCACTATTTTACTCTGTCCCCGCCGCTCTCCTCGCGCTCTTTTACTGTGTCCCCGCCGCTCTCTTCTCACTATTTTACTATGTACCCGCCGATCTCATCGCGCTCTTTTACTGTGTCCCCGCCGCTCTCCTCGAGCTCTTTTACTGTCTCCCCGCCGCTCTCCTCGCGCTCTTGTACTGTGTCCCTCCACTCTCCTCACACTTTTTCACTGTGTCTCCGCCGCTCTCCTCGTGCTCTTTACTGTGTCCCCGCCGCTCTCTTCGCGCTCTTTTACTCAGTCCCTGCCGTTCTTCTCGAGCTCTGTTACTTTCTCCCCACCGCTCTCCTTGTGCTCTTTAACTGTGTCCCCGCCGCTCTCGTCGCGCTCTTTTACTGTGTCCCTGCCACTTCCCTCGCGCTCTTTTACTGTGTCCCCTCCGCTCTCCTCGCACTATTTTACTGTGTCCCCGCCTTTCTCCTTGCGGTCTTTTACTGTCTGCCCGCCGTTCCCCGAATGCTCTTTTAGTCTGTCCCGCGGTGCTCTCCTCGCGCTCTTTCATTCTGTCCCCGCCGTTCTCCTCTCGCCTTTTTACTGTGTCCCCACCGCGCTCCTCGCGCTCTTTTACAGTCTCATCGCCGCTCTCCTCGTGCTCTTTTACTTTGTCCCTCGGTGCTCTCCTCGCGCTCTTTCATTCTGTCCCCGCTGTTCTCCTCTCGCCTTTTTCCTCTCCCCGCCGCTCTCCTCACGCCCTTTTTTTCTCTGTCTCCGCCTTTCTCCTCGTGCTCTTTTACTCTGTCCCCACTGCTCTCCTTGCGTTCTTTTACTCTGTCCCCGCCGCTCTCCTTGCTCTCTTTTATTCTGTCCCCGCCGTTCTCGTGCCTTTTTACTCTGTCCCCACCGTTCTCCTCGAGCTCTTTTACTCTGTCCCCGCCGCTCTCCTCGCACTATTTTACTGTGTACCCGCCGCTCTCCTCGCGCTCTTTTATTGTGTCCCCGCCGCTCTCCTCGCGCTCTTTTACTTTCTCCCCGCCGCGCTCGACGCTCTCCTTTACTGTGTCCCCGCCACTTTCCTCGCGCTCTTTTATTGTGTCCCCTCCGCTCTCCACGTGCTCTTTTACTGTGTCCCCGCCACCCTCCTCGTCCTCTTTTACTGCATCTCTGCCGCTCTCCTCGCGCTTTTTTTACTGTGTCGCCGCCGCTCTGCTCGCGCTCTTTTACTGTCCCCCCCCGCCACTCTCACTCTGTCCCAGCCTCTCTCCTCGCGATCGTTTACTTTGTCCCCGCCGCTCTCCTCGCGCTCTTTTACTGTGTCTCCGCCGCTCTCTTCGCGCTCTTTTACTGTCTCTCCGCCGTTCACCTCGTGCTCTTTTAGTCTGTCCCGCGGTGCTCTCCTCGCGATCTTTTACTTTGTCCTCGCGCTCTTTTATTCTGTCCCCGCCGTTCTCGTGCCTTTTTACTCTGTCCCCACCGTTCTCCTCGAGCTCTTTTACTCTGTCCCCGCCGCTCTCCTTGCGGTCTTTTTCTCTGTCCCTGCCGCTCACCTCGCGCTCTTTTACTCTGTCCCTGCTGCTCCCCTCGCACTCTTCTACTGTGTCCCCGCCACTCTCTTCGCGCTCTCTTACTCTGTCCCCGCTGTTCTTCTTGAGCTCTTTCATGCAGTGTCGCCGCCGCTCTTTTATCCTCTGTCCCCGCTGCTCTCCTCGCGCTCTTTGTGCAGTGTCGCCGCCGCTCTTTTATCCTCTGTCCCCGCCGCTCTCCTCGCGCCCTTTTACTCAGTCCCCGCCGTTCTCGTGCCTTTTTACTCTGTCCGCACCGTTCTCCTCAAGCTCTTTTACTCTGTCCCCGCCTCTCTCCTTGCGGTCTTTTATCTGTCCCTGGCGCTCTCCTCGCGCTCTTTTATTGTGCCCCTGCCGCTTCCCTCACGCTCTTTTACTGTGTCCCTGCCGCTCCCCTCGCGCTCTTTTACTGTGTCCCTGCCACCCTCCTCGTGCTCTTTTACTGTGTCCCCGCAGCTCTCCTCGCGCTATTTTACTGTCTCGCCGCCGCTCTCCTCGCGCTCTTTTATGCAGTGCGCCGCCGCTCTTTTATCCTCTGGCCCCGCTGCTCTCCTCGCGCTCTTTTACTGTCCCCCCCCCGCCGCTCTCACTCTGTCTCAGCCGCTCTCCTCGCGTTCTTTTACTGTTTCCCCGCAGCTCTCCTCGCGCTTTTTTACTGTGTCGCTGCCGCTCTCCTCGCGCTCGTTTATGCAGTGTCGCCGTCACTCTTTTATCCTCTGGCCCCGCTGCTCTCCTCGCGCTCTTTTACTGTCTCTCTCCTCCCCCCCCCCCCCCCCCCCCCCCCCGCCGCTCTCACTCTGTCCCAGCCTCTCACCTAGTGCTATTTTACTCTGTCCCCACCGCTCTCCTCGCGATCTTTTATTCTGTCCCCGCCGTTCTCGAACCTTTTTACTCTGTCCCCACCGTTCTCCTCGAGCTCGTTTACTCTGTCCCCGCCGCTCTCCTTGCGGTCTTTTACTCTGTCCCTGGCGCTCCCCTCGCGCTCTTTTACTCTGTCCCTGCCGCTCCCCTCGCGCTCTTTTACTGTGTCCCCGCCACACTCCTCGTGCTCTTATACTGTGTCCCTGCCGCTCTCCTCGTGCTTTTTTACTGTCCCGCCGGCGCTCTCCTCGCGCTTTTTTACTGTGTTGCCGCCGCTCTCCTCGCGCTCTTTTATGCAGTGTGGCCGCCGCTCTTTTATCCTCTGTCCGCGCTGTTCTCCTCGCGCTCTTTTACTCTGTCCCCGCCCCTCTGACCCCGCCGTTCTCGTGCCTTTTTACTCTGTCCCCACCGTTCTCTTCAAGCTCTTTTACTGTGCCCCTGCCGCTCCCCTCACGCTCTTTTACTGTGTCCCTGCCGCACCCCTCGCGCTCTTTTACTGTGTCCCTGCCACCCTCCTCGTGCTCTTTTACTGTGTCCCCGTAGCTCTCTTCGCGCTATTTTACTGTCTCGCCGCCGCTCTCCTCGCGCTCTTTTATGCAATGCGCCGCCGCTCTTTTATCCTCTGGCCCCGCTGCTCTCCTCGCGCTCTTTTACTGCCCCCCCTCGCCGCTCTCACTCTGTCCCAGCCTCTCACCTAGTGCTATTTTACTCTGTCCCCACCGCTCTCCTTGCGTTCTTTTACTCTGTCCCCGCCGCTCTCCTCGCTCTCTTTTATTCTGTCCCCGCCGTTCTCGTGCCTTTTTACTCTGTCCCCACCGTTCTCCTCGAGCTCTTTTACTCTGTCCCCGCCGCTCTCCTTGCGCTCTTTTACTGTGTCCCCGCCGCTCTCCTCGCACTATTTTACTGTGTACCCGCCACTCTTCTCGCGCTCTTTTACTGTGTCCCCGCCGCTCTCCTCGCGCTCTTTTACTTTCTCCTCGACGCTCTCTTTTACTGTGTCCCCGCCACTTTCCTCGCGCTCTTTTATTGTGTCCCCTCCGCTCTCCACGTGCTCTTTTACTGCATCTCTGCCGCTCTCCTCGCGCTTTTTTACTGTGTCGCCGCCGCTCTGCTCGCGCTCTTTTACTGCCCCCCCCCCCGCCACTCTCACTCTGTCCCAGCCTCTCACCTAGTGCTATTTTGCTCTGTCCCCACCGCTCTCCTTGCGTTCTTTTACTCTGTCCCCGCCGCTCTCCTCGCTCTCTTTTATTCTGTCCCCGCTGTTCTCGTGCCTTTTTACTCTGTCCCCACCGTTCTCCTCGCATTCTTTTACTGTGTCCCCGCCGCGCTCCTCGCGCTATTTTACTGTGTCCCCGCCTTTCTCCTCGTGCTCTTTTACTCTGTCCCCACCGTTCTCCTCGCATTCTTTTACTCTGTCCCCGCCGCTCTCCTTGCGCTCTTTTATTCTGTCCCGCGGTGCTCTCCTCGCGATCTTTTATTCTGTCCCCGCCGTTCTCGAACCTTTTTACTCTGTCCCCACCGTTCTCCTCGAGCTCGTTTACTCTGTCCCCGCCGCTCTCCTTGCGGTCTTTTACTCTGTCCCTGGCGCTCCCCTCGCGCTCTTTTACTCTGTCCCTGCCGCTCCCCTCGCGCTCTTTTACTGTGTCCCCGCCACACTCCTCGTGCTCTTATACTGTGTCCCTGCCGCTCTCCTCGTGCTTTTTTACTGTCCCGCCGGCGCTCTCCTCGCGCTTTTTTACTGTGTCGCCGCCGCTCTCCTCGCGCTCTTTTATGCAGTGTGGCCGCCGCTCTTTTATCCTCTGTCCGCGCTGTTCTCCTCGCGCTCTTTTACTCTGTCCCCGCCCCTCTGACCCCGCCGTTCTCGTGCCTTTTTACTCTGTCCCCACCGTTCTCTTCAAGCTCTTTTACTGTGCCCCTGCCGCTCCCCTCACGCTCTTTTACTGTGTCCCTGCCGTTCCCCTCGGGCTCTTTTACTGTGTCCCTGCCACCCTCCTCGTGCTCTTTTACTGTGTCCCTGTCGCTCTCCTCGCGCTCTCTGCTGCAGTGTCGCCCCCGCTCTTTGATCCTCTGGCCCCGCTGCTCTCCTCGCGCTCTTTTCCTGCCCCCCCCCCCCCCGCCGCTCTCACTTTGTCCCAGCGTCTCTCCTCGTGCTATTTTACTCTGTCCCCGCCGCTCTCCTCGCGTTGTTTTAATTTGTCCCCACCGCTCTCCTTGCGCTCTTTTATTCTGTCCCCGCCGCTCTCCTTGCGCTCTTTTACTCTGTCCCCGCCGCTCTCCTTGCGTTCTTTTATTCTGTCCCCACCGTTCTCCTCAAGCTCTTTTACTCCGTCCCCGCCAGTCTCCTGGCACTCTTTTACTCTGTCCCCGCCACTCTCCTTGTGCTCTTTTATTCTGTCCCGCGGTGCTCTCCTCGCGATCTTTTATTCTGTCCCTGCCGTTGTCGTACCTTTTTACTCTGTCCCCACCGTTCTCCTCGAGCTCTTTTACTCTGTCCCCGCCGCTCTCCTTGCGGCCTTTTTCTCTGTCCCTGGCGCTCTCCTCGCGCTTTTTTACTGTCCCTGCCGCTCACCTCGCTCTCTTTTACTGTGTCTCTGCCACTCTCCTCGTGCTCTTTACTGTGTCGCCGCCATTCTCTTCGAGCTCTCTTACTCTGTCCCCGCCGTTCTCCTCGAGCTCTTTTACTCTGTCCCTGGCGCTCTCCTCGCGCTCTTTTACTGTGTCCACGCCGCTCTCTTCGCGCTCTTTTATTCTGTCCCCACCGCTCTCGACGCTCTCTTTTACTGTCTCCCCGCCACTTTCCTCACGCTCTTTTACTGTGTCCCCTCCGCTATCCTCGCGCTCTTTTACTGTGTCGCTGCCGCTCTCCTCGCGCTCGTTTATGCAGTGTCGCCGTCGCTCTTTTATCCTCTGGCCCCGCAGCTCTCCTCGCGCTCTTTTACTCTGTCCCCGCCGCTCTGCCCCCGCCGTTCTCGTGCCTTTTTACTCTGTCCCCACCGTTCTCCTCAAGCTCTTTTACTGTGTCCCTGCAGCTCCCCTCACGCTCTTTTACTGTGTCCCTGCCGCTCCCCTCGCGCTCTTTTACTGTACCTGCCACCCTCCTCGTGCTCTTTTACTGTGTCCCTGTCGCTCTCCTCGCGCTTTTTTATTGTCTCGCCGCCGCTCTCCTCGCGCTTTTTTACTGTGTCGCCGCCGCTCTCCTCGCGCTCTCTTATGCAGTGTCGCCCCCGCTCTTTTATCCTCTGTCCCCGCTGCTCTCCTCGTGCTCTTTTACTGTTCCCCCCCCCCGCCGCTCTCGCTCTGTCCCAGTCTCTCTCCTCGTGCTCTTTTACTCTGTCCCCGCTGCTCTCCTCGCGTTCTTTTACTCTGTCCCCGCCGCTCTCCTCGCGCTCTTTTATTCTGTCCCCGCCGCTCTCCTTGCGCTCTTTTACTCTGTCCCCGCCGCTCTCCTCGCGCTCTTTTACTGTGTCCCCGCCGCTCTCCTCGCGCTATTTTACTGTCTGCTCGCCGTTCCCCTCGTGCTCTTTCAGTCTGTCAGCGGTGCTCTCCTCGTGATCTTTCATTCTGTCCCCACCGTTCTCCTCTCGCCTTTTTACTCTGCCCCCACCTTTCTCCTCGTGCTCTTTTACTCTGTCCCCGCCGCTCTCCTTGCGCTCTTTTACTGTGTCCCCGCTGCTCCCCTCATGCTCTTTTAGTCTGTCCCGCGGTGCTCTCCTTGCGATCTTTTACTTTGTCCCCGCCGCTCTCCTCGCGCTCTTTTATTCTGTCCCCGCCGTTCTCGTGCCTTTTTACTCTGTCCCCACCGTTCTCCTCGAGCTCTTTTACTCTGTCCCCGCCGCTCTCCTTGCGGTCTTTTACTCTGTTCCTGGCGCTCTCCTCGCGCTTTTTTACTGTGTCCCTGCCGCTCACCTCGCTCTCTTTTACTGTGTCTCTGCCACTCTCCTCGTGCTCTTTACTGTGTCGCCGCCACTCTCTTCGAGCTCTCTTACTCTGTCCCCGCCGCTCTCCTCGAGCTCTTTTAGTCTGTCCCGCGGTGCTCTCCTCGCAATCTTTTACTTTGTCCCCGCCGCTCTCCTCGCGCTCTTTTATTCTGTCCCCGCCGTTCTCGTGCCTTTTTACTCTGTCCCCACCGTTCTCCTCGAGCTCTTTTACTGTGTCCCTGCCACTCCCCTCACGCACTTTTATGCAGTGTTGCTGCCGCTTTTATCCTCTGTCCCCGCCTCTCTCCTGACGCTCTTTTTCTCTGTGCCAGACGCTTTCCTCGCTCTCTTTTTACTCCGTCCACGCTGTTCTCCTGGCACTCTTTTATTCTGTCCCCGCCACTCTCCTCGCGCTCTTTTACTGTGTCCCCGCTGCTCTCCTCGTGCTCTTTTACTGTCTCATCGTCGCTCTCCTCGTGCTCTTTTACTCTTGTAGTGCTCTTGTAGTCCCGCTTGTAGTCCCGCGGTGCTCTCCTTGCGATCTTTTACTGTGTCCACGCCGCTCTCCTCGCGCTCTTTTACTCTGTCCCCGCCGCTCTCCTCGCACTATTTTACTGTGTACCCGCCGCTCTCCTCACGCTCTTGTCCTGTGTCCCCGCCACTCTCCTCACGCTCTTTTACTGTCAGCCCGCCGTTCACCTCGTGCTCTTTTAGTCTGTCCTGCGGTGCTCTCCTCGCTCTCTTTCGTTCTGTCCCCGACGTTCTCCTCTCGCCTTTTTACTCTGTCCCCGCCGCTCTCCTTGCGGTCTTTTACTCTGTTCCTGGCGCGCTCCACGCGCTCTTTTACTGTGACCCTGCCACTCCCCTCGCGCACTTTTATGCATTGTCGCCGCCGCTTTTATCCTCTGTCCCTGCCTCTCTCCTGACGCTCTTTTTCTCTGTCCCAGCCGCTTTCCTCGCTCTCTTTGTACTCCGTACCCGCCGCTCTCCTGGCACTCTTTTACTCTGTCCCCGCCGCTCTCCTTGCGCTCTTTTACTCTGTCCCCGCCGCTCTCCTTGCGCTCTTTTACTGTGTCCCCGCCGCTCTCCTCGAGCTCTTTTACTCCGTCCCCTCCGCTCTCCTGGCACTCTTTTACTCTGTCCCCGCCGCTCTCCTTGCGCTCTTTTACTCTGTCCCCGCCGCTCTCCTCGCGCTCTTTTACTGAGTCCCTGCCGCTCTCCTCGCGCCCTTTTATCCTCTGTCCCCGCCGCTCTCCTGCCGCTCTTTTTTATTCTGTCCCCGCCGTTCTCGTGCCTTTTTACTCTGTCCCCACCGTTCTCCTCGAGCTCTTTTACTCTGTCCCCGCCGCTCTCCTTGCGGTCTTTTACTCTGTCCCTGGCGCTCTCCTCGCACTATTTTACTGTGTCCCCGCCGCTCTCCTCGCGCTCTTTTACTGTGTCCCCGCCGCTCTCTTCGCGCTCTTTTACTGTCTCCCCGTCGTTCCCCTCGTGCTCTTGGAGTCCCGCGCTGCTCTCCTTGCGATCTTTTACTGTGTCCACGCCGCTCTCCTCGCGCTCTTTTACTCTGTCCCAGCCGCTTTCCTCGCTCTCTTTGTACTCCGTACCCGCTGCTCTCCTGGCACTCTTTTACTCTGTCCCCGCCACTCTCCTCGCGCTCTTTTACTGTGTCCCCGCCACTCTCCTCGCGCTCTTTTACTGTGTCCCCGCCGCTCTCGTCGCGCTCTTTTACTCTGTGCCGTGCCGCTCTCCTCACGCACTTTTACTCTTTCACCGCTGCTCTCTTCGTGTTGTTTTACTCTGTCCCCGCTACTCTCCTCGCGCTCTTTTACTCTGTCCCTGCCGTACTCCTAGCGCCCTTTTACTCTGTCCCCGCCGCTCTCCTAGCGCCCTTTTACTCTTTTCCTGCTGCTCTCCTCGTGCTGTTTTATTCTGTCCCCGCCACTCTCCTCCTGCTCTTTTACTCTGTCCCTGCCGCTCTCCTAGCGCCCTTTTACTCTGTCCCCGCCGCTCTCCTTGAGCTCTTTTACTGTGTCCCCGCCGCTCTCGTGCTCTTTTACTGTATCCCTTCCGGCCTCTTCATGTATTTTACTGTGTCCCCGCCGTTCTCTTCGCGCTCTTTTAATGAGACAATCCTGTCGACCATCTCCAAGGCAGTAGTCTGTGATGGGAAACTTTTCCACTTGCCTGGATGAGTGCAGCGTCAACAACAACATTCGAGAAACTTATTTGTTAAAATTTAGAGTACCCAATTCATTTTTTTCAGTTAAGGGGCAATTTAGCCTGGCCAGTCCTAGAAAATTGTTTCTGTATTTTCAATAGGCTCAGAAGATGAGTTTCATATTGGACTGGTATTATACAAACTGCACTATGGTGACGCACCTCACTTGAGCATCTGCTGTCTCAGAAAGACTGTTGCTCCAAAAGGGAAATCGTTGTGTGCAGTATTTGAAGCAGTATCTCCTGCTTCAGGCTTGTGTAGATGTTCTTATCTTGGAATTTGACTGGTTTTTGTGTGCAAAATTCAGAGTACATTTAATTTTGTGTTCCTCCTGATGTCAGCATATTTCTTCCTTTGACTCCATTGGTGCCCTTCCTCCATGCAATTTCCACATTTTAGTTTGTTCGAGAGTGGCCTACAACTCCAAATAAAGCCAGCTTTCTTTGTTACACCACTTCCTTCAGCAGGACTACTAACTTTTCAGCTTCAAAATTGGTAGATGCAGACGGAAACTCAACTCAATTTTGTAATTTGTGTGGAGCCCATTAAACCTGGCACAAACCTAAGTTGGAACTGGTGTAACTTTTGGGACGATTGTACACGGTGTCCTTTTGCACATTCGCCTGTTTGTAGCAAGCAGATGATGCACTTTTTCAGAAGTGGTGGTGAAGGCTGAGGGACAGCATAAGATCTCCAGGTTGAACAATGAGATTACCTTTCACCTTTACAGCTGTGCACACTGCTGATTGCAACTTTATCTGGTTATCTGCAACTCGGCCAATTATCGTACAAGTCGAGCTCTTTTGAGAAGATATTCAAATTTAGTGGCGGTGCTCCTGACAGAAAATTTGGAGCAGCATCTCTGAGCTACCTGCCCACGAGTACCTATGTCATGGCATGCTCAATCTTTTTTTTGCCATGATCAGAAAATCTGGGGCTAAAAGTCTTGTTTGTCTTCTAAATTTTGGGAGTTTGGGGCTCAGAAAACATGATGGTAATTTTTTTTTTCTTTTGGGCATATTCAAAAGATACAGTTAATTTGAAATCTTAAAAGCATTATATTTGGGTTGGATTTTATTTGCAAGTGTTAAAATATAGTGTGATTAAGATCTGGAATTAATACTATTGCTTTACCTTGCCACTAGGTGGCGGGCATGATTAAAATCCGACAGCTAGCATTCAGTGAGAATCATGTCTGATTACTAAAGGTCTACTGATTTTGATACGCGAAGGAGAATCGCCTATGTTTCCTGACCTTCCAAGCACCGATTCTTCTGTGTAAAGTGTATACTGGTGCAGAAGATTTCATAGTTAATATTTTTAGGAAGTCCATTGTCACTTTGAACTGCAAAACACTTCTCGATGTGGGTTGTATTTGAAGAAAGTATTTTGAACATAACATTGGGGTGAAAGTGCAGTTCTATGTCAATGGTTTGGTTCTGGTGGAATAGTTTTGAGGTGGTGCATTCACAGCCACAAAGAATTGAGCAAAATTGAATGATTAGCCTGAGGCGAAATTATCCCCCCCCCCCCCCCCCAACACACACACATTGTATTCCTACTGGCACACTGAGGTAAATTTTCACAGTCACCACTGCGTGGGGAGTAATCTGATTGAGTGGATTGCTTATCATTGTAGAACATGCCTGATTTTCATTCCATTTCAAATCAATGGTATAAAACAGATCATCTGCCCGGTCAGATTACTACCGAGTCACAGAACTGACAGAAAATTCTCATAAAATATCCAGTCATTTTTGTAAGTTTTTCTTTGTGAAAGAGAGAACTTTTCATGTTGGTCAGCCAACTGTCCCTCTCCATATAAGGGTTGTTAAGAAGGCGTACGGTGTGTTAGCTTTTATTGGTAGAGGGATTGAGTTTAGGAGCCATGAGGTCATGTTGCAGCTATACAACACTCTGGTGCGGCCGCATTTGGAGTATTGCGTGCAATTCTGGTCGCCGCATTATAGGAAGGATGTGGAAGCATTGGAAAGGGTGCAGAGGAGATTTACCAGAATGTTGCCTGGTATGGAGGGAAGATCTTATGAGGAAAGGCTGAGGGACTTGAGGCTGTTTTCGTTAGAGAGAAGAAGGTTAAGAGGTGACTTAATTGAGGCATACAAGATGATCAGAGGATTGGATCGGGTGGACAGTGAGAGCCTTTTTCCTCGGATGGTGATGTCTAGCACGAGGGGACATAGCTTTAAATTGAGGGGAGATAGATATAGGACAGATGTCAGAGGTAGGTTCTTTACGCCGAGAGTAGTAAGGGCGTGGAATGCCCTGCCTGCAACAGTAGTGGACTCGCCAACACTAAGGACATTCAAATGGTCATTTGATAGACATATGGACGATAAGGGAATAGTGTAGATGGGCTTTAGAGTGGTTTCACAGGTCGGCGCAACATCGAGGGCCGAAAGGCCTGAACTGCGCTGTAAAGTTCTATGTTCTATATCGTGATGTGTTTCTACTTCAATTAATAGAGTTTGGCATTTGTTGAGTATGAGTCTGGATCTTGAATTGAATGTTTGTTTTGTTTAAATTGCAATTTTTAAATGCTGCTTGAAAGAGATCTGTAAAGTATCATAGTAATTTGGATAGAACTGTTCCCTTAAGAATGAGCAAATACCAAAATATTCATGATTTTTACGATCTGACTGGTCCTAAGATTGTTACTTTAAAATATCCTGATGCACCATGTGTTTGTCATCAATCATATGATTTTTTAGGTCTGAATCATAAAGCTAAGAAGTTTGAAAAATTAATTTACGTGATGTTGGCATCACTGGGTGGGCCGGCATTTATTGCCCATCCTTAATTGCCCTTGAGAACATACTAACGAGGAGCAGAGTGGGCCATTTAGCCCCTTGAGCCTGCTCCGCCATTTAATAAGATCATGGCTAATCTGATAGTAACTTCAGACCTGCATCCCACCTACCCCCAGTAACCTATCACCCCCTTGCCCACCAAGAATCTTTCCACCTCTGCCTTAAAAATGTTTATAGATTCTGCTTCCACCAGCTTCTCAGGAAGAGAGCCCCAAGACCCACGGCTCTCTGAGCGACAACATTTCACCTCATCTCCTTTTTAAATGGATGACCCCTAATTTCTCCCAGAAGAGGAAACATCCTCTCCACATCCACCTTATTAAGACCCCTTGGGATCGTGTACGTTTCAATCACGTCCCCTCTTAAATGGATTCAAGACCAGCCTGTCCAATCATTCCTTGTAAGACAACCTGCCATTCCAGGTATTTGTCTGGTAAATCCTCTCTGAATGCATCCTTCCTTAAATAAGATGACCAATAGTGTACACAGTACATAGAACAGTACAGCACAGTACAGGCCCTTCAGCTCACGTTGTTTTGCCGACCATTTATCCTAATCTAAGATCAACCTAACCTACACCTCTTCAATTTCCTGCTGTCCATGTGCCTGTCTAAGAATCGCTTAAATGTCCCTAATGACTCTGACTCCACCACATTTGCTGGCAGTGCATTCTATGCACCCACCACTCTCTGTGTAAAGAACCTACCTCTGACATCTCCCCTATACCTTCCTCCAATCACCTTAAAATTATGTCCCCTCGTGACAGCCATTTCCACCCTGGGGAAAAGTATCTGCTATCCACTTTATCCATGCCCCTCATCACCCTGTACACCTCTATTAAGTCACACCTCTGCCTTCTTCACTCCAGTGAGAAAAGCCCTAGCTCTCTCAACCTTTCTTCATAAGACATGCCCTCCAGTCAAGGCAGCATCCTGGTAAATCTCCTCTGTACCCTCTCCAAAGCATCCACATCCTTCCTATAATGAGGCGACCAGAACTGGACACAATATTCCAAGTGTAGTCTAACTAGAGTTTTATAAAGCTGCAGCTAGCTCTTAAACTCAATTTCCCTATTAATGAAAGCCAACACACCATACGCCTTCTTAACAACCCTATCAACCTGGGTGGCAACTTTGAGATCTATATGTACATGGACCCCAAGTTCCCTCTGTTCCTCCACACTTCCAAGAATCCTGCCTTTAACCCTGTATTCAGCATTCAAATTCGAACTTCCAAATTTAATCACTTCACATTTATCAAGGTTGAACTCCATCTGCCACTTCTCAGCCCAGCTCTGCATCCTGTCATTGTCCTGCTGTAACCTGCAACAACCCTCAACACTATCTACCACTCCCCCAACCTTCATGTCATCGGCAAACTTACTAACCCACCCTTCCACTTCCTCATCCAAGTCATTTATAAAAACCACAAAGAGCAGAGGTCCCAGAACAGATCCTTGCGGGACACCACTGGTCACCGACCTCCAGGCGGAATACTTTTCATCCACTACCACTCGCTGTCTTCTTTCGGCGAGCCAATTCTGTATCCAGACAGCCAACTTTCCCTGTATCCCATAATCCCTAACTTTCTGAATGAGCCTACCATGGGGAACCTTATCAAATAACACCACATCCACTGCCCGACCTTCATCAATGTGTCTCGTCACATCCTCAAAGAATTCAATGAGGCTTGTGAGGCATGACCTGCCACTCACAAAGCCATGCTGACTATCTTTAATCAAACTATGTTTTCCAATATTTTGCTCAGCACAGACGTAAGACTGATGGGTCTGTAATTCCCAGGGATTTCCCTATTCCCTTTCTTGAACAGGGGAACAACATTCGCCTCCCTCCAATCATCCGGTACTACTCCAGTGGAGAGTGAGGACGCAAAGATCATCGCCAATGGCGCAGCAATCTCCTCCCTCGCTTCCCGTAGTAACCTTGGGTATATCCCGTCGGGCCCAAGGGACTTATCTATCCTGATGCTTTTCAAAATTTCCAGCACATCCTCCTCCTTAATATCAAGCTGTTCGAGTCTATTAACCAGGTTCACACTGTTCTCATGAGCAACTAGGTCCGTCTCTCTAGTGAATACTGAAGCAAAGTGTTCATTTAGGGCCTCCCCCATCTCCTCAGACTCTAGGCACAAGTTCCCTCCAATATCTGTGATCGGCCCTACTCCCACTCTGATCATCCTCTTATTTGTCACATAAGTGTAGAACACCTTGGGGTTTTCCCTAATCCTTCCCGCCAGGGCTTTTTCATGCCCCCTTCTAGCTCTCCTCAGTCCATTTTGAGTTCTTTCCTGGCTACCTTGTAACCCTCTAGAGCTGAGTTAGATCCTTGCTTCCTCAACCTTGCGTAAGCTTCCTTCTTCCTCTTGACTAGAAGCTCCAATTCTCTTGTCATCCAAGCTCCTTCACCTTACCATTCCTTCCTCGTCTCAGTGGGACAAAATTATTCAGCACTCGCAGCGAGTGCTCCTTAAACAATCCCCACATTACTGTTGTGAATTTCCCAAAGAACAATTGTTCCCACTTTATGCTCCTCAGCTCCTGTCTAATAGCAGTATATAATTTCCCCTCTCCCAATTAAATACCTTCCCATACTGTGTGTTCCTATCCCTCTCCATGACTATGTCCTGCTCTTTGGTTTCCAACCTAACTCCCTAAAATCACTTTTTAGATCCTCATCCCTTTTCTTAGCTATGTCGTTGGTGCCTATGTGCACCACGACTTCTGGTTCCTCCCCCTCCCCCTTAAGAATCCTGTAGACTCGATCCGAGACATCCCTGGCACCCGGGAGGCAACATACCTTCCGGGAGTCTCGCTCGCGACCACAGAATCTCCTATCCATTCTCCTAACCATTGAGTCTCCTATCACTATTGCTTTTCTATTCTCCCCCCTTCCCTTCTGAGCCACAGAGCCAGATTTAGTGCCAGAGACCTGGCTGCCAAGGCCTTCCCCTGGTATGTAATCCCCCAACAGCATCCAAAACAGTATACTTGTTTTGAAGGGGAACGGCCACGAGGGATCCCTGCACTATCTGCCCGTTCGTTTTCCTTACCCTGACTGTAACCCAGCTACTCTTGTCCTGTACCTTGGGTGTGGCTACCTCCCTGTAACTCTTCTCTATCGCCCCCTCTGCCTCCCGGATAATCCGAAGTTCATCCAGCTCCAGTTCCCTAACGCGAACTCTGAGGAGCTGGAGTTGGGTGCACTTCCCACAGGTATTGTCAGCGGGGACACTGTTGGTATCCCTCACCACCCACATCCTACAGGAGGAACATGCAACTGCCCTAGCCTCCATCCCCTCTGATCTGAATTCACAGAGATTTAAAGGAGGAAGAAAAAGAAAGATTAAATACCCATTAGACCCTTTTTATAAAAAAATATATATAATATATACTGTTGCTACTCTCCTCAGTGAACCCTCGAAAATTGGTGATTCTGTGAAATGGAAGAATGATAGCTTGCTGCCCCCAAAAACAAATCAAACACAAAATAACATTTAAAATTTTTTTTTAAAAACAAATTAAAAATCCCCAAAACAAACAACTCTTACCTTACAGAATGTAGCTGTCCTGTGGACCAACTGGAACTCCGCCCTCCGACTCTGTTCCCAGTCAGCTGCACTCTGTAAATGCCCGGCTCCCTTCTCGCTCTTGAGGAAATGAAATGAAAGGAGTAACATGCTCCCTCCTCACCTCAGTCCCTCAATCACTAAACTCTCACTATAGCACTCAAATGTACCCAAATGCAACACTCCCTCAGTCACCAAACTCTCACTATAGCACTCAAATGCACCCAAATTCAGCACTCGGTGCAAACAAAGTCTGCACTGTAAACTGGCTCACCTTTATACTGTCTGACTTTAGCCTCTGAAAACTGGCATAATTCAGTTAACTAATTAACAAGCTCCAGCTGCAAGTAGAACCTCTGTTCAAAGCGGATTGAAAACTCACCTTCTAAACCCAAACAGCAACTTTTAAGTTAATTAACTAAATAAAAGAAAGACTAGACTTCAGATAAAAATGAAGCCTTAATATCCCTCAGTCACCAAACTCTCACTATAGCACTCAAATGCACCCAAATTCAGCACTCAATGCAAATTGCAAACAGTATTCCAAATGTGGTCTCACTAGTGCCCTGTGCAATTGAAGCATAACCTCTCTACGTTTCTATTCAACTTCCCTTGCAGTAAAGTTTACACCACCCCCTTTTAGGTTTTAATTCATAATCTTTATTGTCACAAGTAGGCTTACATTAACACTGCAATGAAGTTACTGTGAAAAGCCCCGAGTTGCCACATTCCGGGGCCTGTTTGGGTACACCGAGGGAGAATTTAGAATGTCCAAATTACCTAACAGCACGTCTTTCGGGACTTGTGGGAGACAACCGGAGCACCCGGAGGAAACCCACGCAGACACTGGGAGAGCGTGAAGACTCCACACAGAGAGTGACCCAAGCCGGGAATCGAACCTGGGACCCTGGAGCTGTGAAGCAACAGTGCTAACCACTGTGCTACCGTGCTATCCATTTTTCTTTGTCTAACTGCATTTACACAAACTCCCAAGATCCAGCCATCAATTTCCATGGTTATTTCAACTCGCATTCCACAGGCTATCGTAAAATCTCACAAACCTGAAAATCACTTCAGATATCTTTCTGTCGTCTCAGCCTCCTTCGCAGCTCTGTCTGCCTTTATTGACCAGTTCTCTGTTCTAGTACCTTTAACCTCACATTTCTTGTAAACCTCTCTTGATTTCTCAGTTTCCTTAACTAGCTGCTCTTCAGATCTCTGCACTTGTTTTCTTAACTATTACCCCATGGTATGGATTTTCTTGTAACAAGGCTGAGAGAGATGATTCCTTTGCAGACTTCGAAAACCAACTGCTTCTAGCAGAGCTGTGAGAGCTGCCTTCTCCTTCACCATCTATCTCCAATTGCAATCAAATTAGCTAAACTAAAACGTAAAAGCTTCTCCACCATACAAGGTCCCTTTTGCTTTGCAACACCTGCATACCTCTGTTAACCTATTTATTCTTCACGCTGTAGCCCTCGCTACGCACAATAGAAACACAGTTGGAACATAACTAACCCCCACACATACAAGCACCTTTGTCCAGGATTAATCGAACTATAGGTTTTACCCTACCAGGCACAGAAACATAAAATCAAGCCCACTTAAAACAATACCTTATTCCTAATGTTTACCAATACAAAGATAGATACCTTATAGAGGACCACCAAGTAAGTTTTAACTTCCCTGTTCTCTTCTTGCACTTAACTTGAGTGCCAGCCATCTGCTCTGTGGGCTGCTCATTTTGCCAGGGAGTGAGTAGGAAGTTGGCTGTACTGTTGGCTTTTCATGTGAAAATTCAATTGTCTTTACCGAAAGTGGGAATGTCTAGAAGAATTGGGGGAATGCTGATACTCCAGAGAATTGTGCGACTGGAGGAGGTTGCAACAGTAGGCAGGGGCAAAGCTGTGGAAAGATTTGAAAACCAGGATGAAAGATTTCAAATCTAGCGTTGCTAGATGGGGAGCCATTTTAGGTCACAATTTTGGATAACCACAGGTTCATGGACGATAGAATATTGGAGACCAGCTAGGATTGTGTTGGAGTAATCAAGTCTAGAGGTAACAAAGGCATGAATGAGGGTGAGAAATTGGGATAAATGTCTTTGGCAAAATAAAGTATGACCAACTTATTTTTTTTGCAAAGGAGCATTATAGAAACTCTAATCCCCTGATGGCTGATTTAAAAAATTTAAAAAATCCTGTCTTTGATTTTTGTCAGTAAACATCACTTAAAACTTCCAGATCCTGCATAATGGATGTATTCACGCTGGGCAAGTCAGATACATAGTGCACTCTTGGAACTCTCCGCATGATGGAAATTTTGAGAAAATCAGTCTTATCCATTAAAGTTTCCTTTCGTCAGTAGTATAGAGCCTTCATTTTTTAAAAAGCCTTCCAGTTGTCAAATGGAAAGCTTTTCACGACAGCTTACATTTGTTAGTGTAATTCTTAACACACTTGGGGTTGTTCAGCAAGTGCTGTTGAATCGCAGAACTAACAACCAATTTAATATTCTCAATTGGATTCACAACATGGCTCCCTTACGCTTGCTAGGAGCTACATGTATTCATATGCAGGAACCTGCCCTCTGCAGGCAAAAGGAACAAATGCAGGCATTGCAGTTTTGTTGAATTAAATAAACGTATGGGGAACAGTAGTTTGCCGGTGCGCACTCCATGTCAATACCGTGACCAATCAGAGTCAAATTGGCAACCAATCAGCAGTGGTTAGCACTTGCTTCACAGCGCCAGGGACCCGGAATCGATTTCCGACTTGGGTCACTGACTGTGCACAGTCTGCACGTTCTCCCCGTGTCTGCGTGGGGTTCCTCTGGGCTCATCTGTTTCCTCCCACAAGTCTCGAAAGACGTGCTTGTTAGGTGAACTGGACATTCTGAATTCACCCTCCGTGTACTCTAACATTAGTATGACGACGAGGGGATTTTCACAGTAACTTCATTGCAGTGTTAATGTAAGCCTACTGTGACACTAATAAAGATTATTATTATAATAAATTGTTGTTTCTTTTGAAATTTGACATTCTCGCATCTGTCCTGATTAATGTAACACATAAAACCTCAACAGCATTTCTCTCTATTTCAGCAAATCTCCAGTTCTGTACTACCAAGCGACATTAACATGTTGGTTACCCAAAATTACATTAATTGTTATATTTGTCTTGCCAGATTTTTGAAAGAAATAGCCATTATTTCAGCGAAATAACTCCGCTATTTAGGTAGACCTGAAAGATCAGGTTTCCCAATTTAATTGTAACCATTAGAAAACATATTGTACTTAGCTTACTGCATTCTTGCTGGCAGCAACATTGCAAGATAAAGAAGGAAATGCTGCCATGACTGGCTGATTTACATAGGTGGTTTCCCTCCCACTCACCAGCGCCTGAGCAGCAATGTTGAACAAGTTCTTCTGTTTAAACCAGCTATGTGATTTCTCACCAAGGAGCATGTGGGTATTTTTAAGCCAGAAATCAAAGATTCCATTCATAGCTTTTAAGCAATTTAGAAACAGAAGTAAGCTATTTGCCCCATTGAGCATGTTGCCCATCTTTTTAACCGTACTGTTTTACCATATTCCATAACACCCGACTTCTCAAGTATGTTTATTTTATCATTGATTCAATTGATTGTCTTTATGACTCTCTATGTGCCGTTTTGTATGTTCACATGTCGTTTTGTGTGAATTGTTTCCTGGATTTCCTCTTAGTAAATGTAGTTCAAATTCTAAGATTATGCCTCTAATTCTGGGTTCCTCTGCTTTTGATATTAGTGGCAAGAAACATTTTCTACCTATTCAGTTAATTTCTTTCATTGTTTTAAACACCTTTGTTAAATCACCTCTAAATCTTTTCATCTCCAGGGAATATAACTCCAGTTTACCCAGTTTCATTATTGCTCAGTCCCTTCATCTCTGGTTGAGTCACTGTTTAGGTGTCTGCTCTGCAATGTCAATTCCAAAAGACTGGAAACAAAGGTCATTAAAGAACCACTTCCTATCAAAGCAGTTCTGTACTATGTATGCAAGACTAGATTGACAGTTAGTTGTATCACTAGTATTGTCTGACCTTAAAGCACAACTCTGATAAACAAGAACATAAGAAATTGGTGCGTTATTAGCCCGTTGAGCCCCTCAAGCCCTTGACTGCCCTGTAGATGTAGATAAGAAATCTACTTTGAATACATTCAATGACCCAGCCTCCACTACTCTCTGGGATAGAGAATTCCAAAGATTAATGACCCTCAAAGAAGGAATTTCTCCTCATCGCTGCCTTGAATTGGAACTCCTTATAGTTAGCTATCGCATTTCTATTAGAAATCTAGTGCTAGGAAACAAATAGTTGACAGTAACTTTGAAATTTAAAAAAAAATATTTAAAAAAAAAAAAGACAAATTTTAATTTTAATTTTAATTAATTGACGCAATGTCAGTTAGAGGGGTGCTATGCTCTGACTGTGAGATGTGGCAGGTCCGGGAGGCTTCCAGCGTCCCGAATGGCTTCATCTGCAGAAAGTGCACCCAACTGGAGCTCCTCACAGACCGCATGGTTCGGTTGGAGCAGCAATTGGATGCACTTAGGAGCATGCAGGTGGCGGAAAGCGTCATAGATCGCAGTTATGTAAATGTGGTCACACCCAAGTTGCAGGCAGAGAAATGGGTGACCACCAGAAAGGGCAGGCAGTCAGTGCAGGAATCCCCTGTGGTTGTCCCCCTCTCGAACAGATATACCCCTTTGGATACTGTCGGGGGGGATAGCCTATCAGGGGAAAACAGCAGCAGCCAGAGCAGTGGCACCACGGCTGGCTCTGATGTTCAGAAGGGAGGGTCAAAGCGCAGAAGAGTAATAGGGGACTCTATAGTCAGGGGCACAGATAGGCGCTTCTGTGGACGTGAAAGAGACTCCAGGATGGTATGTTGCCTCCCTGGTGCCAGGGTCCAGGATGTCTCCGAACGGGTAGAGGGCATCCTGAAGGGGGAGGGCAAACAGGCAGAGGTCGTTGTACATATTGGTACTAACAACATAGGCAGGAAGGGGCATGAGGTCCTGCAGCAGGAGTTCAGGGAGCTAGGCAGAAAGTTAAAAGACAGGACCTCGAGGGTTGTAATCTCGGGATTACTCCCTGTGCCACGTGCCGGTGAGGCTAGAAATAGGAAGATCGAGCAGCTAAACACGTGGCTAAACAGCTGGTGGAGGAGGGAGGGTTTCCATTATCTGGACCACTGGGAGCTCTTCCGGGGCAAGTGTGACCTGTATAAGAAGGATTGCATCTAAACCGGAGAGGCATAAATATCCTGGCCGCGAGGTTTGCTAGTGTCACACGGGAGGGTTTAAACTAGTATGGCAGGGGGTGGGCACGGGAGCAATAGGTCAGAAGGTGAGAGCATTGAGGGAGAACTAGGGAATAGGGACAGTGTGGCTCTGAGGCAGAGCAGACAGGGAGAAGTTGCTGAACACAGCGGGTCTGGTGGCCTGAAGTGCATATGTTTTAATGCAAGGAGCATTACGGGTAAGGCAGATGAACTTAGAGCTTGGATTAGTACTTGGAACTATGATGTTGTTGCCATTACAGAGACCTGGTTGAGGGAAGGGCAGGATTGACAGCTAAACGTTCCAGGATTTAGATGTTTCAGGCGGGATAGAGGGGGTTGTAAAAGGGGAGGTGGAGTTGCGCTACTTGTTTGGGAGAATATCACAGCTGTATTGCGAGAGGACACCTCAGAGGGCAGTGAGGCTATATGGGTAGAGATCAGGAATAAGAAGAGTGCAGTCACAATGTTGGGGGTATACTACAGGCCTCCCAACAGCCAGCGGGAGATAGAGGAGCAGATAGGTAGACAGATTTTGGAAAAGAGTAAAAACAACAGGGTTGTGGTGATGGGAGACTTCAACTTCCCCAATATTGACTGGGACTCACTTAGTGCCAGGGGCTTAGACGGGGCGGAGTTTGTAAGGAGCATCCAGGAGGGCTTCTTAAAACAATATGTAGACAGTCCAACTCGGGAAGGGGCGGTACTGAACCTAGTATTGGGGAATGAGCCCGGTCAGGTGGTAGATGTTTCAGTAGGGGAGCATTTCGGTAACAGTGACCACAATTCAGTAAGTTTTAAAGTACTGGTGGACAAGGATAAGAGTGGTCCGAGGATGAATGTGCTAAATTGGGGGAAGGCTAATTATAACAATATTAGGCGGGAACTGAAGAACATAGATTGGGGGCGGATGTTTGAGGGCAAATCAACATCTGACATGTGGGAGGCTTTCAAGTGGCAGTTGAAAGGAATACAGGACCGGCATGTTCCTGTGAGGAAGAAAGATAAATACGGCAATTTTCGGGAACCTTGGATGACGAGTGATATTGTAGGCCTCGTCAAAAAGAAAAAGGAGTCATTTGTCAGGGCTAAATGGCTGGGAACAGACGAAGCCTGCGTGGAATATAAGGAAAGTAGGAAGGAGCTTAAGCAAGGAGTCAGGAGGGCTAGAAGGGGTCACGAAAAGTCATTGGCAAATAGGGTTAAGGAAAATCCCAAGGCTTTTTACACGTACATAAAAAGCAAGAGGGTAGCCAGGGAAAGGGTTGGCCCACTGAAGGATAGGCAAGGGAATCTATGTGTGGAGCCAGAGGAAATGGGCGAGGTACTAAATGAATACTTTGCATCAGTATTCACCAAAGAGAAGGAATTGGTAGATGTTGAGTCTGGAGAAGGGGGCGTAGATGGCCTGGGTCACATTGTGATCCAAAAAGACGAGGTGTTGGGTGTCTTAAAAAATATTAAGGTAGATAAGTCCCCAGGGCCTGATGGGATCTACCCCAGAATACTGAGGCTGGAGAGGAAATTGCTGAGGCCTTGACAGAAATCTTTGGATTCTCGCTGTCTTCAGGGGATGTCCCGGAGGACTGGAGAATAGCCAATGTTGTTCCTCTGTTTAAGAAGGGTAGCAAGGATAATCCCGGGAACTACAGGCCGGTGAGCCTTACTTCAGTGGTAGGGAAATTACTGGAGAGAATTCTTCGAGACAGGATCTACTCCCATTTGGAAGCAAATGGACGTATTAGTGAGAGGCAGCACGGTTTTGTGAAGGGGAGGTCGTGTCTCACTAACTTGATAGAGTTTTTCGAGGAGGTCACTAAGATGATTGATGCAGGTAGGGCAGTAGATGTTGTCTATATGGACTTCAGTAAGGCCTTTGACAAGGTCCCTCATGGTAGACTAGTACAAAAGGTGAAGTCACACGGGATCAGGGGTGAGCTGGCAAGGTGGATACAGAACTGGCTAGGCCATAGAAGGCAGAGAGTAGCAATGGAGGGATGCTTTTCTAATTGGAGGGCTGTGACCAGTGGTGTTCCACAGGGATCAGTGCTGGGACCTTTGCTCTTTGTAGTATATATAAATGATTTGGAGGAAAATGTAACTGGTCTGATTAGTAAGTTTGCAGACGACACAAAGGTTGGTGGAATTGCGGATAGCGATGAGGACTGTCGGAGGATACAGCAGGATTTAGATTGTCTGGAGACTTGGGCGGGGAGATGGCAGATGGAGTTTAATCCGGACAAATGTAAGGTAATGCAGTTTGGAAGGTCTAATGCAGGTCGGGAATATACAGTGAATGGTAGAACCCTCAAGAATGTTGAAAGTCAAAGAGATCTAGGAGTACAGGTCCACAGGTCATTGAAAGGGGCAACACAGGTGGAGAAGGTAGTCAAGAAGGCATACGGCATGCTTGCCTTCATTGGCCGGGGCATTGAGTATAAGAATTGGCAAGTCATGTTGCAGCTGTATAGAACCTTAGTTAGGCCACACTTGGAGTATAGTGTTCAATTCTGGTCGCCACACTACCAGAAGGATGTGGAGGCTTTAGAGAGGGTGCAGAAGAGATTTACCAGAATGTTGCCTGGTATGGAGGGCATTAGCTATGAGGAGCGGTTGAATAAACTCGGTTTGTTCTCACTGGAACGAAGGAGGTTGAGGGGAGACCTGATAGAGGTATACAAAATTATGAGGGGCATAGACAGAGTGGATAGTCAGAGGCTTTTCCCCAGGGTAGAGGGGTCAATTACTAGGGGGCATAGGTTTAAGGTGAGAGGGGCAAGGTTTAGAGTAGATGTACGAGGCAAGTTTTTTACGCAGAGGGTAGTGGGTGCCTGGAACTCGCTACCGGAGGAGGTAGTGGAAGCAGGGACGATAGGGACATTTGAGGGGCATCTTGACAAATATATGAATAGGATGGGAATAGAGGGATACGGACCCAGGAAGTGTAGGAGATTGTAGTTTAGTCGGGCAGCATGGTCGGCACGGGCTTGGAGGGCCGAAGGGCCTGTTCCTGTGCTGTACATTTCTTTGTTCTTTGTTGTATTCTGAAACTTTGTTCTAGATTCCTTCACAAAGAGAAACATCCTCTCAACATCTACCCTGTCAGGCTCCCGCAGAATCTGATATGTTTGAATAAGACCACATCTCGTTCTTCTATACCAATGAGTATAGGCCCAACCTGTTCAATATTTCCTTTTAAGACGATCCTTTCTTCTCAGCAATCAACCCAGGGAGCCTTCACTGAGCTGTCCCCAATGCAAGTATATCTCAATAAGAAAACCTAAACTGATGCACCTCCAGTATTACTTTCTGGATTCCTGTGGTCTGTCGCTGCTTGTCATACCCTCCTATCCCTGATCAAAGACCATATCGACTGCCTCTTGGAATAAAGTGTTCAGGTAACTTTCTTCCTCCTTGATCTATTGCAGTGTCCAAAGCTCAGACTCCAGTTCTACAACTCTGAGCCAACATTCCTTAAGCTACAAAAGCTTGTGGATCACACTGGTGTGCATCAACTCCATATGCAAGAGCTGCAGCACCTCACCTGCCCTGCCATCTCCATTGTATTTTGATTACTAATTAGAGTTTAATTATGTTAAATATCATTGATTATCTGTAATTATATTACTTAATTATATGAGTTTAACTAATCAAATAATAAATTTAATACAGTACTTGTATCTCCCAGGCCCCAGTTTAATCTATACTGCCTTAGTTTAGAGGAAAAGAAGCTTTTAAAACTCACCAACCAGATATCTACCTACTTGCCTAATTAACGGTAGCATTGTGGATAGCACAATTGCTTCACAGATCCATGGTCCCAGGTTCGATTCCGGCTTGGGTCATTGTCTGTGCGGAGTCTGCACGTCCTCCCTGTGTCTGCGTGGGTTTCCTCCGGGTGCTCCGGTTTCCTCCCACAGTCCAAAGATGTGCGGGTTAGGTGAATTGGCTAATGATAAATTGTCCTTAGTGTCCAAATTCCCCTTGGTGTTGGGTGGAGGTGTTGAGTTTGGGTAGGGTGCTCTTTCCAAGAGCTGGTGCAGACTCAAAGGGCCGAATGGCCTCCTTCTGCACTGTAAATTCAATGATAATCTATGATTAATCTAGGACAAAGGTTCAGCACAACATCGTGGGCCGAAGGGCCTGTTCTGTGCTGTATTTTCTATGTTCTATGTTGCCTAATTAATGTCTCCTGACTTCAGATCTTATACCTCATTGTCTCTCATTTGGTCATGGACCACTCCTTGCTTGGTAAAAGACCAACACAGCACTTTTCCCCACTTTGTGCTGAATTCCCTCAATAAAAATTATTGAGTTAGGTCCTCATTTCATAACTGTAGTCCATCTTACTAATTTACGTAAGAAAGTAACTCTTAAGAAACATTTCCATTGTTGAAGCTAAAGTAATTCTATATGTTCAACGCAAACAAATGTGATGAATGGAGTCCACACATTGAACTGTATTCTGTGAATTAGATAAACTGGACAGATACATTTTCATAAAACTGAGGGCATTATTTTTTGCTGGCAAACTACACTAATTCAGTCAGGATGGCGCTACGGAATCGGAGGATGGGGTTTGGGGGAGGAGAAGAGCTACAAGTTCAAGATAGCTGTAGAGTGGAAGCTTGGACTGAATTCTAAGCCTGAAATCTTGAAACCCTGCTAATCTTTGTCAAATACTGCTATGTTGGAGATGTTCCCAGGACACATCAGAAGGAGAGTTCTCAGTGAAGGAGGGGGAGCTGCTTGTCAGATTACAATGGTCATGGCGTAAATGACACAAGTTGGATATGTGATAATCAGTGCATTGTAAGTGGATGCAATGTGGTATGCATAGGAAAGAGAATAACCGTACAGTTTAGTGCAACTTGGCATAGGCATTTTTAACAAAACAATTGGAAGCACTCTTCTGATTGTCATTACTTCACTATCTACAGCATTTGAAGAACCAAAGAGGCATATATTAAGATTTGTAATCTGTTCTCTGTAATTAATGTCTGGTGGTAAGTAAGCAATAATTGTTCCCAAAATAATTAGCAAGATTTTGGAATAAGGTGGATAAATGTATTTCTTTGGGTGGGTACTTTTTAAACATGGGAAAAAGATGACACTTTCTTCAAGAAAAACTGATGTTGTGAGAGGAACAGACCTTCAGATAGCTTGGCATTCATTAACATTTGTAACAGAGCGTTAATTATGTAAGATGCATTTTGTAGCTCAGATCATTGTTTGTCATTAATTTGATCAGACCTTGGGGAATGCGATAATACAGAGCTGAGCTTGCTTTAAAAGTTGGATTAATTCAGAACTATAATTTGTAGTTTGGAATTGCATGCGATGGCATATGAAAATCTCCAAATTTGAAATACAAAATAAACACTCAAGCCTCAGCAAAAGCGTATTTGCTGGATTTTCAGGCTGTCACGTGTTGTCTGTCCTTTAAACATCAATCTGCCAAATATAGCTGTACAAGCCATATCAAACATTACTTGCTCACAGTGATTTAATATTTTTTACTTTATGTAAATATGCAGTAATTACAGTAAACTTGGATTCTGTTAGCTTAAGCTAGTATTGTACTCATAGTAAAAGAATGTCTTTACTGTGTGCCATAACTTATTAATTGTTGGAACCATCAAAGGCGTATCAAATTTGCTTTTCTCAGAAAACACCTGCTTCATGTGTACTTTGTGTGACTAAAATCAAAGTGAATCTGAATAGTATTTTAATAAATGCATATTAAAATTATTTGATGCTCTCTTAGGATTGTCTGTATCAAAATAATGTGAAGTGTGTATATTGGAAAGAGGGTGGTGAAAAAAAGGAGTTAGAACCAAATGTTACACTATTGTGAAAAAGCTTTTAATTTAAAATGATGTTTGTTGCCCATAAAGTGTGTGTGTATATATATATATATATATGTGAGTGTGTGTGGCAACTTTATTTTCAAGCTCTGCTATGCCCAGTTCTTCAGTGTACTTTCACTGTTGAAAATGTGATTTGTCGGCAGCCTGCTCCCAGACTTCTACTGTTGTGATTGATCCTATGGGAGGCATATGTTAAACCTAGGTTGGACTACTGCCATCTAGTTTTCTTTTTCTTAATTCAGTGAGGCCCAGGATGGGAAGTTAGTAGGTATTCCAGCACCAACCTCACAGCATCTTCTCCCTTTTTTATTGTTACACAAACACCTTCACATTTAGCACACTATCTTCATCAGAGTTAGGTAAAATATTTTTATTTTCCTTTTTTCTATGACTATTGAACCGTTTTAATGTCAACATTTCAGTGTTTTGATTCTTTCGAGGGAAGAGTACTGTAGTTGAGTTTCATATTAAGAAATGATGCATTGTCAGAAGTGCCATTTCTGGATGCAATGTTAAACTGAGGCACCCATCATCCTATTTGAGTGGACATGAAAGATCCCATAGCTCTATTGAAAGAAGAGTGGGTGTTCTCCAGTTGTCCCAAGCCACAATCCTTCTTCGGCGAACACTATCAGAAACAAATGATGGGTTCAATCATTTATTTACTGTTTGTGGGATCTTCCTGTGTGTAATTTGGCTGTTGCATTTATTTCCATAATATTTGTTACTGGGCTTCAAAAGAAATTTGTTGTTTGTAAAATGCTATATAAATGCAAATTCATTAATTCCTAATTCCCAGGAGTAAAATTTTAATTTGTTAAATCAGAATCATACAATTACGTTTCAATCATAAAATACACTTTTGCACATTCCATATCTATAAACAAAAACTTTACTATGCATGAACATTTTAGTTTCATTAAACATTTTAACAGTAATGTTTTAAATTAGCATAATATTGTTTATTAATCAGATCAGTATTAGAAAAATAAATGAGAACAGTGCTTTAAAGAGGGAAGCAGTACTGGTACATTGCATGATATTTTGTATAAAAGTTCAAATGACCTGAAGCAGATTCAAGTTCCCCCACCATTTGAGTTTTTGACTTCAGTTTGCCACTCTGAAATGCCAGGTGTTTCCTATCCATGGTGTGGAGTTGCTGATTCCAGAGCTTCCTGATCTTTCTAATTTTTGTGCAGTTTCTATAAGCTGTTAGTCGACCATTCTACCTTTCTAGATTTTAGGATGACTGATACAGAAACGGAAAGTATGGAGAAGAAGTGTGTACTTTCAGGAGTGAGCAACAAAAACCAAACACCCATCATTTGCAAGACCCCCCCAATCAGGATTTAATTTGCTATGTGAAATGTCAAAGGAGTTATGTAACTTCTCATCTTTCATCTACTTTATTAACCATTGTTGTTACAACTTTGGGTGATAAAATCAGATTGTCTTGATTGATAGCTGAGTTCCATAGGCAATACAGCATAACGTGATTGGAGATGTTTATTTTGTTATAGGTTAAAATCTGAAATGGAACAGTAAAGGAGTTTATAAAAGTACGCTAAGTAATTACAAGAGAATGATTCATTTGGTAAAATAATCTTTCTATTTAGCTGATGTAATGTAGGAAATACTTGAATGGTTTTGCAAATCAGTTTTAACTTATAAAGTATTTAACTCTTGAGTATGAATTTCTCCAAATAATTGGTGTATCATTTGAATAATTACACTCAAATTAAAGAGGAAATAAACTAACTGGTTATATCTTTCTGGTCACTCATCATACCCTTTTGCCTTATGAACAGACTATAACCGAATTTGTTAAGACTTGCCCATCTGATAGTCAATGTACTCTTGGGGCTTCATATAGTAATGCTGAGAGCAAGTTTGAACATGCTCTTCCCTGATTCTGTTGTTTTTATCTCCACTCTTTCAGTGCCCTACAGGAGTCATTAAATCAAAACTTCATGTTGATCATTACGCATCGAGAAGCCCAACGGGATTATAGCCTGAACTTTCCGGGCACCAGAACTGTACAAGAGGTGAGTAACATTGGAGTTAGGAGGTACAAATAGCTCATTATCACCTATAGAAACTCTGCTAAAGAGGTTCTAATCTTTTGCTAATTATTGCACAAACCTCTGATTTCTTGTTTGCTTGTCTTAAAGTAAGAACTTTAAAGGGGCTGTATTATCTTTATAAAAAGACAAGTTAGCTGAGCTGTTCTGTGCTTTTATTAGCATGGTAGAAAGAGTCCCAGTTTTGGGAAGGGGGGGTGGGGGGGTGCAACCTCAAAGTAAACTTGTTACATTCACCAAGGCTGGCGGTCCAGGAGTTAAAACAGCAAATATAGCCTGAGCTGTTACCACTAACAATGCTTTTATTGGGCATTAACTAAGGTGAGACCTGACTGAGTCTACATTTCTGTGAATTATTTTTTCATGCTACCCTGGAGTGTTTTTGGAGAGTCTCATAATGATGGGTTGATCTATTATTGCTCATAGTTTCCAGTAGCTTTCATACATGTGCTGTACTAATGTGCTTCAAAAATAGGTAGAGATTGCCATGAGACCTCCGATAGTTCTTTTGCTGTTTTGAGTACTGCAGAAAAACATCTAATTTAAAATTGGATTAGAGCAACTATTGTACTCCGCTACCGATACTTTTGCTTGGGTTGATAACCATTGGCTCCAATAAGATCTTCCATTACTTTTATCCTTCCGAAATGTAAGTTGCTCTTATCCGTTACTGCAAAATGACTATCGATTCAAATATTATTTAATAACAATTTAAATGGAAATGGGTGACACATTTTCTTGTCATTATATCAATAATTGAAAAAACTGCTAAATTAAAATTAAATTACAATTCAAGATGTCAATTAATTTTTTTGAAAGCTTGATCAATGCAATAAATTTAAAGGTGGATTCCAGAATTTGGGGATGTTAATACTGCCTCACCAACCTCTGAACAGAAAATTTAAGGTGGTAGCTGTAATGTTTGATTTCTCGGTTGAGAAATGGAGCAATTTCTCTTCTGACAATTTCACAGACCACGACTGAATCGTTCTATTATGATAAAAGCAAAATACTATGGATGCTAGAAATTTAAACGAAAAACAGAAAATGCTGGAAAAATCCAGCAGGTCTGGCAGCATCTTGGAGAGAGAAACAGTTAAAATGTTGAGTCTGTGAGACTCCTCAGATTTATTTTATTGTTTGTTTTCTTCATTCCATTTCTCCTCTTTGAAGACTTCCAACTCTTGCTGCAATATGGTTCCAAGGATACTGACCATGCACTGGCACCTCATTCAAGTAGTTATTCAACTGTGGGCCTTGACGGTGAACATCAGTAAACTTATATAATTAAGCCTGATCCACCGAGTGTCTGCATGTGCGTGCTTTTGTCAGGGTGCCACAGGAATTTGATGTTCATCCATCCAGGATGAATAAAGTCCAAAGATGTGCTGTTTAGGTGAGGTTACAGATGTAGGGTGGGGAAGTGGTGCTCTTTCGGAGGGCCAGTGCAGACTCGATGGGCCAAATAGCCTCCTTCTGCACTGTAGGGATTCTATGAAGCGCATATCTTGTTGTACTCATCCGTCAGCTGATCATGCCTGTGCACCAACTTTGCCCAACCTCTCGGGAGAGACAACTTGAATATCAGACTTATGGCTCAGTTTAAAAATTGCACTCTTCACCCACGTAGATGTACAAAAAGCCACATGTGCATGCATTGTTTTCCAGAACTTTTTACTCTTTGTTTTCCATATGCTGTGATTGCCTTGTTTTGCAGAAACCCATCTAGCGACAGCTTACATGAAAGATCTTTACCAAAAGACTGAAGGCAGAGGTTAGGAGAATGCTTTCTCATGCAGAGGATTTTTGCCCAGTGGTGGAAGCAGAATCTATAATAACAGCCTTTTAAAAGGAAAAGGATAAATATTTGAAAAATTGAAATTTGGGAAAAGGGCAAGGGAATAAAAGTAAATGGGTAGCTCTTTGAGAGCTGGTACAGATGCTGATTGATTTCTCTTTCTGCAGCCAATTTCTGTGATCAGTTGAAATGGTCTGCATTTTTCATTAATGGAGTTTGCGTTTGCAATAAAATACAAAATAGTGAAAAGACTCAGCAGATCTGGGAGTATTTGAGAAGAGAGAAGGAGTGTTAATGTTTCCAGTCCATATGACCCTGAGCTGAAGAGGGGCAGAAATATGAGGGAATTCCAGAATTGAAAATTAATTTTGCAGTACTTAAGCAGAATGATCTCAAAAGAGTTTCAAATTTCCTTCTTGGGGACCCTTTTCTACAGTCAATTTCCAAATCACAATCACAAAAAGGGCGGCACAGTGGTTAGCACGGCTGCCTCACAGCGCCAGGGACCCGGGTTTAATTCCAGCCTTGGGTGACTGTATGGACTTTGCACTTTCTCCCCGTGTCTGCATGAGTTTCCTCTGGGTGCTCCGGCTTCCTCCCACAGTCCAAAGATACGGAGGTTAGGTCGGTTGGCCATGCTACATAGCCCTAGTGTCCAAATATGTGCAGGTTAGGTGGGATTATGGGATAACGGGGATAGGACGCTGGAGTGGGCCTAGGTAGTAGGGTGCTTTTTCAGAGGTTTGGTGCAGACCCGATGGGCTAAATGGCCTATTTCTGCACTGTAGGAATTCTATGGTTCCACAAATCTGATACTTTAGCTCTCAATCAGTTTTGTATAATCTACCAAGGTAATAGGTTAACAAGGTCCCACTTTGTAAACATTTTTCATAGTTTAGTATCCACCACACAGGTTTTCAACCTAACCTGACCTGTTACTGGAAAACCGTTTGCTTAGCCTGCACATAAAACGTCATGAAATATTTAAATTTACCCACATTGTGTCCAACTCATAATCACTAAAAGCTTGGGACTTGTTCTCCCCTTCGAAATACGGCTATTGCTTCTGTTGGTGAATTAAAACAATGATTTTGACTCATTAAAAATGCTGGTTAGTCCTGTGAACTTTCAGTTTTCATATTCTTGCTCAATATCTAAAGCAGCTAGTGCATCTTTGCTCTCATTTTTCAGAATTTTTTCAAAGTATTTAGAATTGGCCCTGGTTGGTGCTGTTTACTGCATCTTTGGAACAACAGGAAAGTACTACTGTTCTTATTAAGATATCCGTTTCAATAAAAGGAAAATCGATCAATACTGTTAACAAGTGGCTTCCTCTGCAGTGGGTAACTAGATTTATAGTGCAAACCCTTTAATAGATTATCAGTGTTTTGTATGAAGGGTTTGGCACTCAATTAATCCATATGTTCTGGTCAATCTAACAAAAATCTTGTTCCTTCCAGCAAGGGAATTCCTTTTTATTTCCATCAAGTGAACCCACAGGAGTTTTTCTGGGAACTACAGGTAATTGCAAATGTGATTTCCCTGAAGAGGGGTAGGGAGAAGAGGATGATGTGATAAAGCATCAATGTACTTGCAACAAATATCAGCCTTAGAATAGAATCATAGAACCCCTTCAGTGCAGAAGAAGGCCTTTCAGCCCATCACGTCTACACCGATCCTCCGAAAGAACTTGCTCCCCTGCCAAACCCCGTAACCCCACCTAATCTTTGAACATTAAGGGGCAATTTAGCATGGCCAATCCACCTTACCCGCATATCTTTGGATTGTGGGAGGAAACTGGAGGAAACCCACGCAGACATGGGGGGAATGTACAAATTCCACACTGGCAGTCCACCATGGCCAGAATTGAACCTGGTCCCTGGTGATGTGAGGCATAAGTGCTAACCACTGTGCCACCGTGCTGCCCTGAACAGATGTTTTAAAATTTAAATTTGTTATCCCATTCTTAAAGTTACAAAGCCAATGCACAGAGTGGACATGGCAAACCCTTAATCTGTCTCATTGCTTGCTCCAAAAACTAGTTCAAATTCAAATTGAACCAATTCAAATTCAATAAAAACTCCCCATTGAAATTTGCTGATGTAGCAACTGCTGTCTTGCATTGAAATTGTCATGGTCACTCTGGGCTATGGCCATGGATATCTGGGCTGACTTGCAAAACTTAACAGAATATTTTCTGAAAATCATGGAACCACAACATCATAGATTAGTGCAGCTGTTTGGCTTATCAAATCTGTTCTGGCTCTACGTGAAGCAAATTTTTCCTGAGTATTTTTTAACCTTTTGAAAGCTACTGTTGAATCTATCAACACTCTCTCAGAAAGTGCATTCCAAATCCTAACCATACTGTTAAATAGGTCTTACCTCATGATGCCTCTGATTCTTGTTAGTTACTTTACATCTGTGCCCTCTGGAGACAAACATATGAATTAGGAGCAAGAGTGGGCCATTTGGTCCCTTGAGCCTGCTCCGCCATTCAATAAGATAATGGCTGAACTGATTGTGGCCTCAACCCCACACGTCCACCTACCGTTGATCACCTTTGACTCTTTTGTTCATCACAAATCTATCTGGTTAAAAATATTCAATGACGCTACCCCCACTGCTCCCTGGGGATGAGAGTTCCAAAGACCCATGGCTCTGAGAGAAAAAAATTCTCCTAATTTCCATCTTAAATGAGAGACCCCTTTTTTTAAACTGCTCCCTAGTTCTTGTCTCTCCTGTAAGAGAAACATCCTTTCAGCATCCAGCCTCTTAAACCCCCTCTCATACTCCTAAACCACACTGGGTACATGCCCAACCTTTCCGTATATGATGATCTCCTCTTCCCCACCTCATTCCACGCATCAGTCAAGTGAACCTTCTCTGAAGTGCTAACATATTTATATCCTGTTTTAAATAAGGAGGCCAAAACTGTCCAAGGTACTCTACATGTGGTCTCATCAACGCCCTGCACTGCCTGAGTAAAGCTTTCCCACTTTCCAATATTTAATTCCCTTTGCAATACATGCCAACATGGGCAACACAGTGGTTAGCACTGCGGCCTCACAGCATCAGTGACCCAAGTTCGATTCCAGCCTTGGGTGAGATTGCCTGCATGGAATTTGCACATTCTCCCCATGTCTGTGTGGGTTTCTTCCAGGTCCCACAGTCCAAAGATGTGCAGATTAGGTGGGGTATGGGATACAGGGAAAGGGCAGGGGAGTAGGCTGAGATCGGGTGCTCTTTCAGCGGGTCGGTGCAGACTTGATCGGCCGAATAGCCTCCTTTTGTATGGTAGGGATTCTATGGAACATTCAGTTTGCCTTTCTAATCACTTGCTGTACCAGAATTCTTTCTTTTTCAGACTCCTGTACCAGGACATCCAGATCCCACTGTTCCACAGAGTTCTGTAATCTTTATCTATTTAAATGATATGCTGCATTTCTATTCTTCCTGCCAAAGTGGACAATTTCACATTTTCCCACATTATACTGTATCAGTCAAATGTTTGCCCATCACTTAACCCATTTATAATTCCTCATCGGATTCCTTGCGTCCTCTTCACAGCTTACTTTCCTACCCATCTTTGTATCATCAAATTTAGCAATTGTATATTCGGTCCCTTCATCCAAATCATTGATGGAATTGTAACTAGTTAAGACCCCAAGCTGATCCGTGTGGCACTCCACTCGCCACATCTTGCTAACTGGAAAATGAGCCATTTATGTCTACTCTACAAAGAACAAAGAAATGTACAGCACAGGAACAGGCCCTTCGGCCCTCCAAGCCCGTGCCGACTATGCTGCCCGACTAAACTACAATCATCTACACTTCCTGGGTCCGTATCCCTCTATTCCCATCCTATTCATGTATTTGTCAAGATGCCCCTTAAATGTCACTATCGTCCCTGCTTCCACCACCTCCTCCGGTAGCGAGTTCCAGGCACCCACTACCCTCTGCGTAAAAAAACTTGCCTCGTACATCTACTCTAAACCTTGCCCCTCTCACCTTAAACCTATGCCCCCTAGTAATTGACCCCTCTACCCCGGGGAAAAGCCTCTGACTATCCACTCTGTCTATGCCCCTCATAATTTTGTAGACCTCTATCAGGTCGCCCCTCAACCTCCGTCGTTCCAGTGAGAACAAACCGAGTTTATTCAACCGCTCCTCATAGCTACTCTGTTCCCTATTAGATAACCAAACCTCTACCCCTGCTAATATGCTATCCTCTACACTGTGTGATCTTATTTTAAGGCTTGAGCAATTATTCAGGAAACAATTGCTCTTTATTTACTCAATTGAATCCATTTTTTAAAAAACACTTCCAATAACCTCCTCTTGGTTTCTCTGTTTTAAGGAGAACAACCCCAGCTTTCCCGTCATTCCTGGAACCATGATAGCAAATCTCTCCTGTACTGTCTTTAAAGCTGTCTTGCCCTTTATAAAGTGTGTTGCGCAGAATTTGACACACTATTGTTTTTAATGATCCATGTTCACAGGCAACATGTTAAATATATTATATATATTGTATTAAGTTCTTTCCAGATGCATTCACTCTACCAAAAAAGAGGTTAATTCCAAATCTAATCACAATTCCGATGATATGAACTTGCCTTTCGGGATCTTAATGACTGAGCAGCATTCCACCAAATCCATTGGGTGAACGTCATAGAACGTCACTGCCCTGAATCAATTTGGGATCAAATCCATGGCATTTTGTAAAGTGGCATCATCATGCCTAATGTCTTACTTGCTGGTTACAACAGCAACTTTGGCAAAACTATCCTTTGATCCCATGATTGCAAACTTCCAAGACAATTTTTGATAACTTTAAAAATCAGCATCTGTTGCAAAAGTGCCATGGGCCATTCAATGCCTAATTTTTAAAAAATCACAAAGCGTTTCTAAGTTCAAATCACAAAATGGTTCCTGCAGCATGGTGGGATCTATATCAGAGGGCTCCTACCATGGCTCTAGGCCTCCCAGATTCTAAGCAATGGCCCGTTGAATATCTTTCTCCACATAGATGGCTGCCTGTACAGGTTTATAAGGAAATGAGGACTCATGATAAATGCATGTGCTTAGAAATCATCAGAGGACAATCTGGAACCTTTCACGAATGAAACTGTAAATTTAAAGATCTCTTCAATCCCACCATTTTGATGACAATTTTCTAATTTATTGCAATTCAAAGGGTTTCCATCAGACAGAAGAGAACAGGCTTCTAAGCTTCTGTTTTACAATTGTCAGAAGACATGAATATCCTATCCAACATAAGGCCTTGGGATATTAAATCAGTTTCCTCATGCTGGAGATGGCTAAATTCAATATATCAAATCGATGTATCAAATTATTCAAATGATATAGCTAGGTGATTGTCCATAATTCCTAAATCTAGAGTACACCTATTTCCATATTGCCATGTCATGGAATATTCTTGGGCTGAATTGCAAAACACCACAAATTTATTTATGTTTTAAAAATAACCAAAATGTTTTAAGAATAACCAAAGTAATGGATTGCTTTAGGTGAATGAGCAGGTTTGGAGGAAGTTGAAGAGGTTAAGGATAGAGTTTTAGTACGAAGCAGTGCAGTGTGGTGAGAATGGGTGTGAAAGATGAAGAGTAAAGCAGTCAATTGAAGATACTGCCATTTGTAATTTCCTCTGTATCTAGGGCTTTAACAAATGCTTGAGTGTGGTCATAGCACAGCATTGGAATTCTCAGCTACAACTCGTGCTAGAACTAAAGGTCTAATCACCTGATAGAAATAAAACACTTTCCATGTTAATTTTTAATACTCCCAAGACCGGCTATCCCTTTTTCCATAATGGATGTGACGTCCAATAAAAAGTTTTTTTACCTTGATGGCCGCATCTATCTGTTTGGTGTTTGAGGTTGCGTCAGCAGAATCTACTCATCAATCATTGATCAGCAGGAAGTCCTTTTTCAGCAATAACAAGTGACCAGGTCTCCAGCCTTGACCTCGCGCGATGATTAAAAGGGACTAAGATTCTGCCAGTGTCCCCCTTATGACAGTTTCTCTACAGTTAATAATGGTGCTTCTGGCAGAATGGGTTCAGGGAAACCATGTGGGGAACCACCTATATATAGTTTTGAACATTTTTATGCACACTAATGTGGCTTCCCCAGAATCATAGCACTTGATGGCACAGAAGGAGGTCATGAGGAGCTTTGCGTTTATTTTGACTATTTGCTCAAGTCAATTAAGATAGGCTTAACTTTGATATGTGGAGAATGTGCATATTTCTAAGAATGAAAAAGATACAAAAATATATTTTCCCTATTTCATTCTGAATTTCGAAAAAAACTAATGTTCTCTCTGCTGTACCAGACACATTTGAGTGGTGAACAACTTGAGTATCAACCTGCAACTTTTGTTTGGGAAATGTTCTAACTACTGGGTAATATACTTTTAAAACAGGTATGTCACAGTTGCATCTGACACTATTTTGCTTTTATCTGGATCTATTTTCTCAAATTATCAATGATGACAAGTTTGGAAGAATTTTACTTTCAACGTTGTGAGCTATGGGGAATGTGTTGTTTACACTGTGGACTGTAAACAGGAGTGCATTGGCATATGGCGTTAAATGTTGCTCTGGTTGGAATTTTTGGAGAACTTCTATATTATTTCACATTTTTATTGGTTTAGATGCGACAGGGAACAGAATGTTGCAATACAAAGTATTTTTTAACAAAATATGGCATAGTAAAAACTTAAATTCCAACAATCATGTTTAAAGACATGTTTTTATACTTTAAATCAGAATATGTTGAGTGGAATTTTTAATGAAGTAAAAGATGTTTTTCTGCACAGAATTCTACACTAAGATTAGCAATATATTAAGCTTTGAATGGAAAGGAAACAGTTTATCAAAACATGGATGTGTCAAGTACTAAATCGGTGTTGAGTAATTGATACTTGTCAAACGGGGATAAAGTAGTATTGAAATAGTCTTCATAAAGATACCATTCAGTCTGTTTTCCCCCCTATTAGTTTTGGTTGTATACATAGTATGCGAACTGTTTGATTTGTGAATAATTGGCAAATTGAAGAAGTCGTCTTAAATTCATTTCTAAATTAAACATGGGCTTTTCTGAAAATGACAATTAATAATTCATAATATGTAGGTTCATAAAATTCTGTTTGCTTTGTTTTTTTTACTGTTACTGTAGAATTACTGTAGAATATAAATATTTAATACAATTATAGTTAACTATTCTGATATGTTTAATTGTTTCAAATGTATTCCTAGCTGTTCTGATTTCAATGCACATGCTTTAAATTATATCATAAATTATTAACTTGATGTATTAAATTTGAATGAAATTCCTTGGCACTTTAACTTCTATGTAACTAAAAGTCTTCTAACAAGATGTTGATTTTCAGTTTTAAAAAGCATAATTTACTTTGAATTAATTTTGCAATGAATTTCATTTGTACTATGAGGGGGAAAACTAAGGAGAAGTACATGATATCTCTGACTTTTGTGTAACATCGATGAGTTGTGAATAAATCTATGTGATACTTTATAAATATTTTAATTCTGTTGAAGCCAAAATCTAGGGGAGTGGGGGCTGATTGTCATAATTATTTTAAAATGCTTACCGACAGAGTAATTTTATCAGTACAGCGGTGAGCACTTTAGTAATAGTAAAATTCATAACTTTCCCATTTTAAATTATTGTGTCTATAATTAAAATAAGAACAAATGCCTTTTTACCCAACCTGCAAAGAAGATGCTGTAGTGTCACCACTTGTAAGAAAACATCATTAGTGGGACTCTTTATATAGACAAATTCCTTTATAAATGTGGACATTGGAATCAATAATATGAAAGTAAGTACAGAGGTATGATTTTAAAATAGGAACTGAACCACTTTTGAACACCTCTACCCAATTGCATTCATGGAAGATTGACTAGTAATTTATTTTAAAATATTATATCTTGTAGCAGTTCCTGTCATTGTTTTCATCATAATTTCATTTTTTAATAAAATACATTTATTAAAGTTTTTTAACAAAACAATTTTCCCCCCTTACAAACAATAACAATAACCCCCTTACAAAATAATGCAAAATCGCCCTGAGCAAGATATATACATGGTAAGATTATATATTTACAGAGCTTTATAAACTGGCTCTCGCCCATTTGTGCCAGTTTCCCCCACCCTCCATGTTATCCCCCGCTCGTCCGTCCCCTCAAACAATCTCTCCTCCTCTCCCCCCCCCCCCCCCCCCCCCCCCCCCCAGGGTTGCTGCTGCTGCTGACCGACCTTCCTCTAACGCTCCGCGAGGTAGTCTAGAACGGTTGCCACTGCCTGTAGAACCCCTGCACAGACCCCCTTAAAGCAAACTTAATCCTTTCCAACTTTATGAACCCAGCCATGTCATTTGTCCAGGCCTCCACGCTAGGGGGCTTCGCCTCCTTCCACATTAGCAAGATCCTTCGCCGGGCTACAAGGGACGCAAAGGCCAGAATGCCGGCCTCTTTCGCCTCCTGCACTCCCGGCTCGTCCACTACTCCAAATATTGCTAGCCCCCAGCTTGGCTTGACCCGGACTTTCACCACCTGAGATATTGCTCCCGCCACTCCTCTCCAGAACCCCTCCAGTGCCGGGCATGACCAAAACATATGGACATGGTTCGCCGGATTCCCTGAACACCTTCCACGTCTGTCCTCTACCCCAAAGAACCTACTCAACCTCGCCCCCGTCAAGTGCGCTCTGTGAATCACCTTAAATTGTATCAGGCTGAGCCTGGCACATGAGGAGGAGGAATTGACCCTACCCAGGGCATCAGCCCACAAACCTTCCTCGATCTCCTCCCCCAACTCCTCCTCCCATTTACCCTTCAACTTTTCTGCTAGCGCTTCCCCCTCTTCTTTCATCTCTTGGTGTATTGCCGAAACCTTGCCCTCCCCGACCCATACACCCGAGATCACCCTGTCTTGAATTTCCTGTGTCAGGAGCAGCGGGAATTCCCTGACCTGTCGCCTCACAAAAGCCCTCACCTGCATATATCTGAATGCATTTCCCGGGGGTAGCTCAAACTTCTCCTCCAGTGCCCCTAGGATCGCAAATGTCCCGTCGATGAACAGGTCCCCCATTCTTCTAATCCCCGCCCGGTGCCAGCCCTGGAACCCCCCATCCATCTTCCCCGGGACAAACCGGTGGTTACCCCTGATCAGGGACCACACCGAGGCTCCCACTGCACCACTGTGCCATCTCTACTGGCCCCAGATCCTTAACGTTGCCGCCACCACCGGGCTCGTGGTGTACTTTGATGGCGAGAGCGGCAACGGCGCCGTCACCAGCGCCCCCAAGCTCGTTCCTTTGCAGGACACCATCTCCATCCTCTTCCATGCCGCCCCCTCTCCCTCCATAACCCACTTACGGGATCATCGCCACGTTAGCTGCCCAGTAGTAGCTCCCTAGGTTTGGCAGCGCCAGCCCTCCTCGGTCCCTACTGTGCTCCTTACCATCGGGGTTTTGTTCGCCCACACAAACCCCATAATACTCCTACCTACTCTCTTGAAAAAGCCTTTGGTGATCCCGATGGGGAGGCACTGGAACACAAACAAAAACCTCGGAAGGAACACCATTTTTACCGACTGCACTCTACCCGCCAACGAGAGCGGCAACATGTCCCATCTTTTGAAGTCCACCTCCATTTGGTCCACCAACCTCGTCAGATTCAGTTTGTGTAGGGCCCCCCAGCTCCTGGCTATCTGGATCCCTAGATACCGAAAACTCCCCTCCGCCCTCCTCAGCGCTAGGTCCCCTATCCCTCTTTCTTGGTCCCCTGCCTGTAGTGCAAAAAGCTCGCTCTTCCCTACATTGAGCTTGTAGCCCGAGAACTCACCAAACTCCCTCAAAGTCTGCATGACCTCCACCATCCCCTCCATTGGGTCCGCCACATCCAGCAGGTGGTCGTCCACGTATAGCGACACCCGATGCTGTTTCCCCCCCCGCGGACCACTCCCCTCCATTTATTAGACTCCCTCAGTGATCTGGCGAAGGGTTCGATCACCAATGCAAACAAAGGGCATCCCTGCCTCGTTCCTCGGTACAGCCGAAAGTACTCCGACCTCCGCCGGTTCGTCATCACACTCGTCACCGGGGCGCTGTAAAGGAGCTTAACCCAGCTAATAAACCCTCCCCCGAACCCAAACCTATGCAACACCTCCCAGAGGTACTCCCACTCAACTCGGTCAAAGGCCTTTTCCGCGTCCATGGCTGCCACTATCTCCGCCTCTCCCTCCTCCGATGGCATCATTATCACGTTTAAAAGCCGCCGCACATTCGTATTTAATTGCCTGCCCTTTACAAATCTCGTCTGGTCCTCATGTATCACCCCCGCGACACAGTCCTCAATCCTCGTGGCCAGCACTTTTGCCAATAGCTTAGCGTCCACATTTAGGAGCGAAATCGGCCTGTACGATCCACATTGCAGTGGGTCCTTGTCTCGCTTCAGGATCAAGGAAATTGTCGCCTCCGACATTGTCGGGGGCAGGGACCTCTCCTCTCTTGCCTCGTTAAAGGTCCTCACTAGTAGCAGGGCCAACAGGTCCACATACTTTCTATAGAACTCCACCGGGAACCCGTCCGGCCCCAGGGCCTTCCCCGCCTGCATGCTCCCCAAACCCGTACTCAGCTCCTCCAACCCGATTGGTGCCCCCAAACGAGCCACCTCCTGCCCCTCCACCCTCGGGAACCGCAGTTGGTCCAGGAATCTTCCCATCCCCTCTTCTCCCCCTGGGGGCTGGGATCTGTACAGCTTTGTAGAAGGCCTTGAATACCTTATTTATTTCCGTTGCACTCTGGGCCATAGCTCCCCCACCATCTTTGACTCCCCCTATTTCCCTCGCTGCCGCCCTCTTACGGAGCTGGTGTGCCAGCATCCGACTGGCCTTTTCCCCGTACTCGTAGGTCGCCCCCTGCGCCTTCCTCCACTGTGCCTCCGCCTTCCTCGTGGTCAACAGGTCAAACTCCGTCTGGAGCCTTCGCCTTTCCCCAAGTAATCTTTCCTCCGGGGCCTCTGCGTATCTCCTGTCCACTCGCAAAATCTCCCCCACTAACCTCTCCCTTTCCCTGCCCTATATCTTCTCCCTATGAGCCCTGATGGAGATTAGCTCTCCCCTGATCACCGCCTTCAACGCCTCCCATACCATCCCCACTCGCACCTCCCCGTTGTCGTTGGCCTCCAAGTACCTCTCAATACACCCCCTTACCTTACCACACGCCACCTCATCTGCCAATAGTCCCACATCCAACCGCCACAGCGGGCGTTGGTCCCTCTCCTCTCCCAGCCCCACTTCCACCCAGTGCGGGGCATGGACCGACACGGCTATGGCCGAATACTCCGTCCCCTCCACCCTCGGGGTGAGCGCCCTGCCCAGCACAAAGAAGTCTATCGGGGAGTATGCCTTGTGCACGTGGGAGAAGAAAGAAAATTCCCTGGCCTGCGGTCTTGCGAACCTCCATGGGTCCACTCCCCCCCCATCTGGTCCATAAACCCCCTGAGCACCCTGGCCGCCGCCGGCCTCTTTCCCGTTCTTGATCTGGAGCGGTCCAGTGCTGGGTCCAGCACTGTGTTGAAGTCTCCTCCCATTATCAGTCCTCCTACCTCCAGGTCTGGGACGCGCCCCAACATGCGCTTCATAAATCCAGTATCATCCCAGTTCGGGGCGTATACATTTACCATATACATTATTTACCGTATACATTTGGAGCCCCCCCCCCCCCCCCCCCGGACTAGCCATCTCCTTTTCTGGGCCAGTCCCGTGTCCACGTCTCCCTCACCTCCGTCCCGGCCACCTTTTCTGTGTCCCATTCCCTTTCGGCCAGTGCAGCAGCAACCCTGTTTCCTCCCCCCCGCTAGACCCCTGTCTAGCTTTTTTGCTCCCCCCATATCACTACTGTAAGTCAGCTGACGCCTGCTGACCCTGGCTTCCCCCACCATCCCTTTGACCCCCCCCCGTGTGGGAATCTCCCCATCAGTAGGTGTTCCTACGCTCCCCCTGCCACCTTTCTTCCCGCGCGCGGGAGAAAAACCCTGCGCTTTCCAGAGCCTGCCCCGCCCCCCCGACGCAGCTTTTGTTGCGGCCTTGTCTCTCGTCCCCAGCCCATATAACATTCCCTGCGCGTGCTTACCGCACCCTATATACAACCGCCATCATACTTCAACCCTCAAATACCCCCCACCCTCACAAACCCTCAATTAGAGTCCAACTTTTCAGTTAATATAAAGGTCCACACCTCTTCGGGCATTTCAAAGTAATGATGTTGGCCGTTATATGTGACCCACAGTCGCGCTGGCTGCAACATTCCAGATTTCACTCCTTTCCGATGCAGCACCGCTTTGGCCCGGTTGAAACCCGCTCTCCGCTGAGCGACCTCCGTGCTCCAGTCCGGGCATATTCTAATCTCAGCATTGTCCCACTTGCTGCTCCGCTCCTTCTTGGCCCATTTCAGGACTCTCTCTCTATCTGTGAACCGTTGCAATCTCACCACCATCACCCTTGGCGGCTCGTTTGCTTTGGGCTTCCTCACCAGCACCCGGTGCGCCCCTTCCAGCTCCAGCAACCCCGGGGGGGGCCTCCGCGCCCATCAGCGCCCCGATCATCGTGCCCGCATATGCCGCGGCGTCGGCCCCCTCCACTCCTTCTGGGAGACCCAGGATCCTCAAATTGTTTCTCCTCCGATCAGTTCTCCAGGTCTTCGAGTCTTCCCACCCACGTCTTGTGTAGCGCCTCGTGCCGCTCCACTTTCGCCGCCAGGCCCAAGAGCTCGTCCTCATTCTCACTCACTTTGTCCTGGATCTTCACCTCATGGGCTTTCTGGGTTGCCCCAAGTCCTTCAATTATTGCCAGCATCGGCGCCACCATCTCCTTGCGCAGCTCCTCGAAGCAGCGCTTAATGAATTCTTGCATCTCTTCTTTGTCCCCGGCCGCCGCCATTTTGTTTATTTTACCCTTCTTCTCGCGCTGCTCCAGTGCCGTTTTTTTGGCCGTTGCGCTGCGGGTCCGGTCCATACAGGTTAGTGGGGGACCTCTCTCCTCTCTTCCCCACGGGTTGGCTGTGTAAAAAAAATCCCGTTGGGGCTCTTCTATCGAGCCCGAAAGTCCGTCTTCGCGGGAGCTGCCGATTCGTGCGGCTTAGCTCCGCATAGCCGCAACCGGAAGTCTTTCATTATAATTTCATTATAAATTGGTAAAGGAAACAGCTGATGTAAACTTGGGCTGCAAGTACAGTCTCCCACCAGTGAAGGCACTGCAGTACCACAACTGGTGGAGAGTATCATTGCAGCATGACAAGTTCATATAAGTAGCTCTCAGCATAAATATTGACATAACAACAAACAATTGAATGTGTATTTCTTTAAAATGGGAGCTGAATTATCCCCACCTACTAACCCATCTTTACCTGAATTCCTTTGTCTTAACTTCACATGTGCAGCATTATGGGAGACAATGCTGCTGAAGATAATGTCATTCCTGAGACTAATAGATGAAATTGGGTTCCATGTTTTATCTCTGATGCTTTTCCCCTTCCTCTCACCTGTTCAATTTCACTGGCTGAGAATAGACCAAATATTGGACTGTTGCTGAGGGCAGCACAGTAGCATAGTGGTTAGCATAATTGCTTCACAGCTCCAGGGTCCCAGGTTCGATTCCCGTCTTGGGTCACTGTCTGTGCGGAGTCTGCACGTTCTCCCCGTGTGTGCGTGGGTTTCCTCCGGGTGCTCTGAACAAAGAACAAAGAAATGTACAGCACAGGAACAGGCCCTTTGGCCCTCCAAGCCCGTGCCGACCATGCTGCCCGACTAAACTACAATCTTCTACACTTCCTGGGTCCGTATCCTTCTATTCCCATCCTATTCATATATTTGTCAAGATGCCCCTTAAATGTATCTATCGTCCCTGCTTCCACTACCTCCTCCGGTAGCGAGTTCCAGGCACCCACTACCCTCTGCGTAAAAAACTTGCCTCGTACATCTACTCTAAACCTTGCCCCTCTCACCTTAAACCTATGCCCCCTAGTAATTGACCCCTCTACCCTGGGGAAAAGCCTCTGACTATCCACTCTGTCTGTGCCCCTCATAATTTTGTATACCTCTATCAGGTCTCCCCTCAGCCTCCTTCGTTCCAGTGAGAACAAACCGAGTTTATTCAACCGCTCCTCATAGCTAATGCCCTCCATACCAGGCAACATTCTGGTAAATCTCTTCTGCACCCTCTCTAAAGCCTCCACATCCTTCTGGTAGTGTGGCGACCAGAATTGAACACTATACTCCAAGTGTGGCCTAACTAAGGTTCTATACAGCTGCAACATGACTTGCCAATTCTTATACTCAATGCCACGGCCAATGAAGGCAAGCATGCCGTATGCCTTCTTGACTACCTTCTCCACCTGTGTTGCCCCTTTCAATGACCTGTGGACCTGTACTTCTAGATCTCTTTGACTTTCAATACTCTTGAGGGTTTTACCATTCACTGTATATTCCCTACCTGCATTAGACCTTCCAAAATGCATTACCTTACATTTGTCCGGATTAAACTCCATCTGCCATCTCTCCGCCCAAGTCTCCAGACAATCTAAATCCTGCTGTATCCTCCGACAGTCCTCATCGCTATCCGCAATTCCACCAACCTTTGTGTCGTCTGCAAACTTACTAATCAGACCAGTTACATTTTCCTCCAAATCATTTATATATACTACAAAGAGCAAAGGTCCCAGCACTGATCCTTGTGGAACACCACTGGTCACAGCCCTCCAATTAGAAAAGCATCCCTCCATTGCTACTCTCTGCTTTCTATGGCCTAGCCAGTTCTGTATCCACCTTGCCAGCTCACCCCTGATCCCGTGTGACTTCACCTTTTGTACTAGTCTACCATGAGGGACCTTGTCAAAGGCCTTACTGAAGTCCATATAGACAACATCTACTGCCCTACCTGCATCAATCATCTTAGTGACCTCCTCGAAAAACTCTATCAAGTTAGTGAGACACGACCTCCCCTTCACAAAACCGTGCTGCCTCTCACTAATACGTCCATTTGCTTCCAAATGGGAGTAGATCCTGTCTCGAAGAATTCTCTCCAGTAATTTCCCTACCACTGAAGTAAGGCTCACCGGCCTGTAGTTCCCGGGATTATCCTTGCTACCCTTCTTAAACAGAGGAACAACATTGGCTATTCTCCAGTCCTCCGGGATATCCCCTGAAGACAGCGAGGATCCAAAGAGGATCTGGTTTCCTCCCACAGTCCAAAGACGTGCAGGTTAGGTGGATTGGCCATGCTAAATTGCCCTTAGTGTCCAAAATTGGCCTTGGGGTTGGTTGAGTGGGGTTACTGGGTTATGGGGATAGGGTGGTGTGGGCCTCGGTAGGGTGCTCTTTCCAAGAGCTGGTGCAGACTCGATGGGCCGAATGGCCTCCTTCTGCACTGTAAATTCTATGATTTAAGCTAATTTATTTCCTCGCATGAGGAAGCAATGGATCCCAAAGTTGGTACCTGATGTCAAGGCTAGATCAGGGACATAGTAGGTATTGATGGACGGTAGACTATTAGTCTTGTGTTCTAGAATGAATGCACATTGGATATGTCATTTGATCCATCAAATAATATAATTCTACAGTTCAAACTAATAATTCACCTTGTCTTCAATTATCAGTTCTGACTTGTGCTAAGAAATTGATTGATTTGTGTTAATGTTTAATGTTGAATTAGTGTTGGAATGAAATGCATGCTTTAAGTTGGTAATTAATCACAGCTGTCCCCAGTTGGGGAAGGATTAGGAATAATTGCACAAGTATATAAACCCGTTCACCCCAGTGTCTGAGGAACTGGAAGTCTTGTGACTTTGCTGACTTGGAAATCTGTTTTAAGGTACAGGACAGCTTCAGACTTATTCTTCCTCATCATACAGTTATTGAAATTGACAATCTGTTATGTGTTATAATCATTTGTACCTTTAAGCTGGTATTTATGAGTTAAAACAAAATATTTGTAAACATTTTCTATGGAATTAATTTGTCTATGCATATTTCATTTGCAAATTAAATGGAATATTAGTATAATTTTGTGATAAGATAAGATACTGTGCAGAACAATTTTTTTTCAGTTATTTATATTCACAAATATAGGTCAGCATCTGTGTTATACTTTTGTGTGGCAAGACAATGGGTTAAATATTCCAGGTCCATTCGCCATGGGCTGGGTATTGAGGGCTGGCGAAATGGCCACTGGGTGGCAAATTGAGCCACTTAAGTGGTCAATTAAGGGCCACTTCACTTCCGGTGGTGGCTATGCAGAAGTAAGTCGCACATTTGGTGGCTCCCGCTCTGGTTGGACTTTTGGATCTTTCCCCCCCGATTTTCGACCGTACTTTAATTGTAAAACTGATGACAGAGGCAATTATGTACTGAATTCCCACATCGGTGCATGGAGAGAAGGACTAGAAGTGCTCGTAAAGGCAGAAACAGAAAGACAGAAAAGGCTTGGACTGAAGCTGCAGCAGGAGACAGCATGGCGGTTTGTTGACCCAAAGGTCAACGGAGCAGCTGATGCAAGTTATTCAGGAAGGCTTTGCTAAGCAGAAACTGGACTGCTTGGACCCGATAAAAGAGTCAATTGAGTGGCTGGAGCTTAGATTGGACGCCCAAGATCGGGCGATCCTGAAAGTAGAGAAGGCCCTGGCTGAGCAGGAGGAACATCAAACTGCAGTGGAGTTGGAGGTGGGGATGCTGAGAGACCAGCAGAAAAGGCTCCTGGAGAAGGTGGAGGACCTAGAGAATAGATCCCGCCGGCAGAACGTGAGAATCGTTGGGCTCCCGGAGGGGTCCGAAGGAGCGGACGCTGGGGCATACGTAGTGGGTATATTTGAGAAGCTGCTGGGGGAGGGGACATTCTCCCCACCCTTGGAGGTGGACAGGCTACACAGAGCGCTCGCGAGGAAGCCGCAAATGGGAGACCCTCCCCCGAGGGCAATGGTGGTGAGATTCCACAGGTACTTGGATAAGGAGCGCATTCTACAAGCAGACATGGAGCTGTAAGTGGCACAACTGTATCCTGCGGGTTTACCAACACCCGAGTGTGGAGATGGCCAGGAAAAGAGCAGGCTTCAACCAGATTAGGTCAATCCTTTTTAAGAAAAAGGTGAAGTTCGGACTGTTGCATCTGGCCCTCTGGGTCACGCATGAGGAACAGCACTTTTATTTCGAGTCGCCTGAGGACGTGCTGGACTTCGCGAAAAGGAAAGGACTGGTGTTGGCTGAGAACTTTTGAACTTTGCTGCCACATTCTTTTTTTTTCCTGTTTTAAAAAAAAAAAGTTTGTCGTTTTTCGTTTTGTGGAAGTTGTTTGTAATTCCTTTTGCATTGATTTGGGACCAGCGGTAGAGCTGAGTGAGTTAAGGTTTTCACTTGCACTGTTGGGGGATGGAGGTGCGCTTGTTTAGATCTTGGATGTTTTTCTGTCGGGCAATTGTGTGGGGATTGTTTGATGTTGGAGTATGTTTGTATGAGCGGGGCGGAGGGCGGGAGGGAACAATAGGTGGGAGACTATCTGGCGCCGGGGATGGGGGCCACCAAGCTAGCTGGGCAGGCTAGCTCACGGAAGCGCAGTGGGGGGTGTGCATATGTTTGGTTTATTGAAGGGGTTGGGTTGCGGAGTGTTGTTACTAGAGGGGAGGGATGAGTAAATGTTCTGCTGATGAGGGAGGGACTTGGGCTAAGGGACAGAGAGGTGGTTAGGGCGGAGGTTGCCTGGGGGCGGACCGGTGGAGGCGTGGAGCATGGGCTGGAGGCGGGCCCAAAAAAGGGGATGGCTGATCGGCGAAGGGGGGGGGTGGCAATGAGCCCCCCCCAACTAGGCTGATCACCTGGAATGTTCGAGGGTTAAATGGGCTGGTCAAGAGGGCATGTGTGTTCGCGCATCTTAGGGGACTTGGTAATGTTGCAGGAGACGCACCTTACAGTAACTGACCAGATTAGATTGAGGAAAGGCTGCGTCAGTCAGGTCTTTCAATCGGGACTAGACTCAAAGACCAGAGGGGTCGTGATCCTGATCAATAAGCGGATGGTGTTTGAAGCGGGTAGAATAGTCTCGGATGTGGGAGGTCGGTACATTATGGTCAGTGGGAAACTGGAGGGGGTGTAGGTGGTATTAGTAAATGTGTATGCGCCAAATTGGGATGATGTGGAGGATGCTCAGGAAGATACCGGACATGGACTTGCACAGGTTGGTCATGGGAGGGGACTTCAACACGGTTATTGACCCTGGCGTGGACCGGTCAAGCTCGAAAACGGGCAGGGTGCCAGCAATGGTAAAGGAACTAAAAGGGTTCATGGAGCAGGTGGGGGGGGGGGGTAGGATCTATGGAGATTTGGGCAGCCGAGGGTGAAGGAGTTCTCCTTCTAATCACACGTGCATAAAGTGTACTCCCGGATTGATTTCTTTATTTTGAGCAGGGCCTTACTGGCAGAGGTGGTGGACATGGGGTATTTGGTGATCACAGTCTCAGACCACGCTCCGCACTGGGTTGACCTGCAGGTTAGTAAAGACAGTAACCAGCGCCCGCAATGGAGGTTAGATGTGGGACTTTTGGCTGACGAAGGGGTGTGCGAGCGGCTGAGGAAATGTATTCAGAACTACCTGCAGGTCAACGACACGGGGGAAATTTCAGCAGCGGTGGTCTGGGAAGCACTGAAGGCGGTGGTCAGAGGGGAGCTGATCTCGATACGGGCCAACACTGAGAAGGTGGACAGGGCAGAGACGGACCGACTGGTAAAGGAGATACTACAGATTGATAGAAGGTATGCAGAGACCCCAGAGGCGGGGCTTTTAAGGGAACGGCGGAGGCTACAGGCGGAGTTCGGCTTGTTAACCACAGGGAGGGAGATGGAGCAGCTGAGAAAGGCGAGGGGGGGGCGAAATATGAGCATGGAGAGCAGGCCAGCAGAATGCTTGCACAGCAGCTTAGAAAGAGGGAGGCAGCCAGGGAGATAGGGAAAGTAAATGAAGGAGATGGAAACCTGGTTGGAGATTCAGCAGGGGTGAATAAGGCGTTTAGGGATTTCTACAGTAGGCTGTACAGGTCGGAATCCCTACGGGGCTGGAGGGGATGAGGCACTTCTTGGAGCGGCTGAATTTCCCATAGGTCGACAGGGAGCTGGTAGAAGGGCTGGGGGGCCCTGATCGGGTTGGAAGAGATAGTGGAGGGTCTGAAGGCCATGCAGTTGGGTAAAGCCCCGGGGCCGGATGGGTACCCAGTGGAGTTTTATCAAAAGTTCTCTGGGATATTGGGGCCGGTGTTGATGAGGATGTTCAATGAGGCAAGGGAAAGAGGGGTGCTGCCCCCGACGATGTCACAGGCCACAATTTCACTGATTGTGAAGCGGGACAAGAACCCGGAGCTGTGTGGGTCCTCCAGGCTGATATCCCTGTTGAATGTGGATGCCACATTGCTGGCCCAAATTTTGTCCTCCAGGATTGAGGATTGTGTTCTGGACGTTATTGTGGAGGACCAGATGGGGTTTGTTCAGGGTAGGCAGTTGGTGGCCAATGTAAGAAGTTTGTTAAACGTGATCATGATGCCCCGGAAGGTAGGGAGGTGGAGGTAGCAATGGATGCAGAAAAGGCTTTTAATCGGGTAGAATGGGATTACCTGTGAGAGGTACTGGGACAGTTTGGATTTGGGCGGGGCTTTATTGACTGGGTCAGGTTGCTGTATCAGGCTCCTGTGGCAAGCGTACGGACGAATAGGACAACATCGGGCTATTTTAGACTGCATCGGGGGACGAGACAGGGGGATGTCCCCTCTCCCCAATGTTGCTCGCGCTAGCTTAAGAGCCGTTGGCAGTCGCTCTGAGAGCCTCAAGGGGCTGGTCGGGGGGGGGGGGGGGGGGCACAGATCTCCCTCTATGCAGACGACCTGCTTCTGTATGTTTCGGACCCAATTGAGGGGATGGAAGAAATCATGAGGATTCTAGGGGAATTTGGCCGGTTTTCGGGGTATAAGCTAAATATGGGGAAAAGATAGATGTTTGCGGTCCAGCCGAGGGGACAGGAGAGGCGATTGGGGGAGCTGCCGTTTAGATTAGTAGGGGGAGCTTTAGGTACCTAGGCATTCAAGTGGCGCGGGAATGGGACCGGCTGCACAAAGTAAATCTGGCCCGACTAGTAGGCCAAATGAAGGAAGATTTTCGGAGATGGGACGTGCTTCCATTATCGCTGGCTGGGAGGGTGCAGATGGCGAAGATGACGGTCCTCCCGAGATTCCTATTTGTATTTCGGTGTCTCCCCGTCTTTGTTCTGTGGTCCTTTTTTAAACGGGTTAACAAAGTGATCACTGGCTTCATTTGGGCGGGCAAGACCCCGCGAGTAAGGAAGGTAATGCTCGAGTGGAGTCGGGGAGAGGGCGGGCTGGCGCTGCCAAATTTTAGTAACTATTACTGGGTGGCGAATTTAGCTATGATCAGGAAGTGGGTGGTGGGGCAGGGGTCGGCATGGGAGCGTATGGAGGCGGCTTCATGCAAGGGCACCAGTTTGGGGGCGTTGGTAACTGCGCCTCTGCCGTGACCGCCGGCACGGTACTCCTCCAGCCCTGTGGTGGTGGCGACCTTGAGCGTCTGAGGGCAATGGAGGAGGCATGTGGGAGCAGAGAGAGCATCGGTCTGGTCCCCAATCTGTTATAATCACCGGTTTGCCCTGGAAAGTATGGATGGGGGGGTTCCGGATATGGCGGAGAGCAGGGATTGAGAGGATGGGAGACAACTTTATAGAGGGGAGCTTTCTGAGTATGAGGGCGCTGGAGGGGAAGTTTGGGTTGACGAGGGAAAACAAATTCAGGTATCTGCAGGTGCGGGACGTCCTACGTAAACAGGTGTCAACCTTCCCTCTCCTACCGCTAAGGGGGATTCAGGACAGGGTATTTTCCAGAGTGTGGGTAGGAGAAGGGAGCGTCTCTGACATTTACAAGGAACTTATGGGGTCAGAGGAGCCGTAGACCGAGGAGCTGAAGGGCAAGTGGGAGGGGGAGCTGGGAGGAGAGATAGAGGATGGTCTATGGGTGGACACGTTGAGTAGAGTCAACGCGTCTGCAACATGTGCCAGGCTCAGCCTGATACAATTCAAGGTCGTTCATCGGGCTCACATGACAGTGGCCCGGATGAGCAGATTTTTTGGGGTGGAAGACAGGTGTGCAAAATGTGCGGGAGGACCAGCGAACCATGTCCACATGTTCTGGACATGTCCGAAACTTAGGGGATATTGGCAGGAGTTTGCAGATGTCATGTCCACGGTGTTCAAAACAAGGGTGACACTGAGTCCAGAGGTGGCGATTTTCGGGGTGTCGGAAGACCCGGGAATCCAGGAGGAGAAAGAGGCAGGCGTTCTGGCCTTTGCTTCCCTGGTAGCCCGAAGATGGATACTACTAGCTTGGAGGGACTCAAAGCCCCCAAAGTCAGAGACTTGGCTATCGGACATGACTAGCTTTCTCTGTTTGGAGAAAATCAAGTACGCCTTGAGAGGGTCACTGTTAGGGTTCTCCCGGAGGTGGCAACCGTTCGTCGACTTCTTCGCGGACGAAAATTAATCGTCAGCAGAAAGGGGGGGGGGGGGGGGTTTAGTTTAGCTTCGAGTCGGGGGTTAATAAAGGTGGAACCTGTAAGGAAGGTAGATGACTTTTGCACTATGTTTATAGTTTCACGTACATTGTTTATTTTGTTGTTGTTACAATACCAAAAATACCTCAATACAATGTTTATTTTTTAAAAATAAATAAATTAAGGGCCACTTCCACCTCCATGGGTATTTTGCTCCTGCCCTTGACTCTTAGGGCGAACATGCATTGAAACCAGGCAGCTTCCCAGGAGCCTCTATGGGAGGGAAGGGCTGGTGGGAGTTTCCACAAAGGGTCGCCCCCTCTCAGCAACAGCTGTCCTTGTGATAACAGTGCTGTTTCCACTCCACATCCCCCACCCCACCACGATCACTCTGGCTTCCCCCAAGCTATCTCACCTCTCTATAAGAGCACCAGGCAATGACCACCTTCAATAAGAGAGAATTCAACCTCCCTTAATATCCATGGCGTTATCATCACTGCATTCCCCACTATCAACATCCTGGTGAGGTTAACACTGAACAGAAACTAACTGGTCCAACCACAGAAACATTGTAGACACAAGAGCAGGTCCAAGGTCAGAAATTATGAGGTATGGAACTCGCCTCCTCATTTCCCTCAAAGTCTATCCACCATTTACAAGTCAAAAGCTGGGAGTGTGATGGAATAATCACTTCTGTGGTTGAGTGCGGCTTCTTCAACACTCAAGAAACCTGACACCATCCAGGACAAAGGAACCCGCTTGACCAGCACCCCATCCACCAACCTACTTATTTACTCCCTTGACTGTTGACGCACAGGAGCAGCAGTGTGTACGATGTACAAGATGCAATGGAGCAACTCATCAAGGCTCCTTCAATAGCACCTTCCAAACCTGTGATCTCTATCTCCTCTAAGGATAGGAGCAGTAGATACATGGGAATATTAGCACCTCTGAGTTCTCTTCCAAGCCACATACCATCCTGACTTGGAACCATATCACCGTTCTTTCATCATATTCCTGGATCTCCTTATGCTACAGAACTGTGGGTGTGCCTGCACCAAATGGACTGTAACAGTTGAAGGCAGCTCATCTCCATCTTCTTGAGGGCAATTAGGAATGGGCAACAATTGCAGGCCTTGCTAATAATGCCCACATTCCATTACATAATAAAAATAATTATATTATTACTTCCAATGTATGCCATGATAAATTGTACTTTTTGGTAATTCTGAGGATGTTTTATCTAAATTTGAATTATGTCATAATTAGTGTTAAATAATGTAAATAATCCTCCCGTTTATGGGTCAATTAGCACTCAATAAAAGTTTAACCGATAAGATGATTCAAATTAACTGATTTTTAATTAAGAGTAACGCAGTATAGAATGCAGTCACTGCTGCAATCCAACTTCCAAATATGTCATCAGCTCAGCCTGATGCACTTCACTCATTAAGAAGCCAGTAATTATCAGACTTGTTATGTAGTCCATCATCATGTGGACGCAGTTAATTATATGGCACTTTATGTATTGTACACTGCATTTGGAAACTCCATTAAAATCCTGCTATACACAGTACGTATTTTGAAGTTCTTGGTTATAATGATACTGATTCATGCCACCCTCATTATAAGCTTGCCTGGCTAAACCTGGTGCAATCATGAAATGCGATCCTCAAAAGTCACGGAATTCCATGTTACAAAACTGGAATTTGACATTGTTTCTGTAAATACCTGTTATAAAAATCTATCATTGTTGTTTCAAAAGGTGAATATCCTGCCAATTATGGCACTGAGTTCAAAAGCTAGTACATTTCATCTCTACTCTTTGCTAAATTAGTTGATCTCTGTGCTTATAGAGAGAAGAAAAACATCAGCCTTAGCTTGCGCTCAACCATTATCTACAGCAGATGTAGCAGAGAATTATCACAAATGCCAGTGGTGGAGTGGCTTCATTAAGAATTGTAAATGTCCATGGCTCTTTAATAATTGCTAAATCAATGATTTTTTTGTAGCCCTCATTGCAGTATGCTGTGCCAAGAAGCAGTTCTATACTAACAATTCCCAAGTATTACTACACTTTTTTTGATACAGATTTACACTCAGTTATTTAGTTTTATCAAGGCACATTATTTAAGCATTTGAGCCTCCTGCTCTAGCAATGTTGCTTCTCAACCCACCATAAATAAGCTAAAAGTCGTCTTTGCGAAGCCAGCACGGTGGCGCAGTGGTAGCACTGCAGTCTCACGACGCTGAGGTCCCAGGTTCGATCCCGGCTCTTGTATAGTAAGTGCATATTTAATAGTTTGAAACTGGACCAAGATCCAATGTGATATTTCATAGTTATGGACAGAAAATTGACTTGTGGAGGCAAAACAGTAATTCCAAATTACAATATTCTATCCCAGTCATATTACTAAGCATTTTATTCAGATAATTGGCTAATGAAGTGAATCTGGAAGGTGCTAGAAGTTGGGACTCGCCGACGAAAATGATCTAATATCGACAACCCCCAAAATATCGGACTAAAAGAAAGGAAAGACCCCACACCCTGTACATATTCTGGCCATGTTCCCATAGAAGATAGCTAATTAATAACTTGGGCTTTTCTGTGGTTTGACTACTTTCTGATGGCTTGACTACTTCAACCTCTATTGTCATTTACCAAATCACCTTCCCTGTCCTCCATCACTTCTGAATAATTGCTTGTACTCTTATAAAAAAATATTCTGCTCCATTGATGCTTTTAGCCATATCTCTGCAATTCCTTCAACATCTTGGCATAGACTGAACTTCATTTCACTGCAATTTTAGTAAAATGCAGTTCATAATTTCTGTGTTCAGCAACTCAATTTATTATCCTTCAAAATGAAATTAGCAAATCTCGTTCCTTTCTTTATTGAGATCTACATGATTCCCCAATAAACACCGGTGTCCGTCTTATGATGTTCCATTATCACACCTACTTCACAGTTATAATTTTATTGTTTGCTGGTAATCTGTAAATTTCAGTTTTGACGCACTTTTATCAGAAGAAAATAGGAATGCAGGATCAATGTACACAAAATAGCTCCCATTTATCGATGACGCAGAAGCTTGGTCTAATTTAAATGGTTCTTAAGGTTGCCAAAGAGGCAAGAAATCTACTTAGAACATTTCCTCCAGATATTATTTTTAAATTGGAATTATTTATTTGTTAATATTCAAATGCTATTATCTCCTTTACCTCATTCAGATTTTCTTTCTGTCACTGATCTTTATTGATGGAGAGCTGTGCCCAGTGCTACTTTGCACTACTGTGCCTCATTGTGACTGATTTTTCAAATGGACTATTCGGATAACCACAGATGCAAAACTGCATCACGCTACTGTATTGGAGCTGTCATGTTTGATAATTGCAATCTTGGTTTATATGATGCTTGGTTGATGCCATTTTATACAGTTAGAAACACTAGGATTATGGCTAATATCTATCTTGACTGCCGAGGCTATAGTGAAGAATTTAGGAAGTTCTATTTATTTTCAGCAAAATGATTATAGATCAGGCTTGGTTCACTTATACATTTTTGATCAGCTGCACATCTTATTCATTTACGATGGAACAATCTTGTTTGTTGAATTTGGTTAACCATAAAATTTATTTCACCTTTTAAGTGTGTAATTTGAAAGTAACTAATTGCTCAATATTGTTTCTGAAACAGTTATGTAATATTGATCCAGTGCGTAATGCTGAGTCGTGAGCTAAGTAATGTGATAAAGCTTAGTTGACTGTTAATCAATCTGAAGTCCCTTTGTTCAGTGTGAACCCTGCTGAAATGTTTACTATGACCTGTAGAAAAAGAAGAGACAGTAGAAGGAAATATTGGGCATGGAATAATCTGACAAAGAGGTGCACTGCAAGAAACTAAATTGATTAGAATTGGGAAGAGGAAGAAAGAATAGCCAAATAGAAAGTGTTATTTTAATATTTATGGCACTATGCATAAAGCACCCCCTGATTTTGGGCATCTGTTCTTCATTCTCATATGCTATGTCTCAGATTTTCAGCTTGCAAATTAAGAGGTAGTACTGCTCCTGTGGTTTTCTTCTTTAAATAATTGTTTCTTGGGACAAAAAATATCCAATCAGCCGGTCAGTGTATGTGGAGAAAAACAGACAAATTAACATTTCAGTTGTGCGCACTATCAGTGCTTCATAAACCACCATAAAATTCCAGAAAAACATTTAAAAGAAAAGAAGTGGGGAGGAAAAAGATTTTAAATTGGAGACTTCTGATGGTTCCAATTCACTTAACATAATAGGTACCCAGATACCCAGCAAAAATTAGAAGAATTAAATCACTTCAAACTGCTGGATAACTATACTACTGACCCCCTGATTTCTCTCTCTTCTCTTCTCTCTCCCCCCCACCCCATCTCCCCTGACTAATCTCCTACCCTCTCCCCTCCAATTATTCTCCCACCGTACCCTGACTATCATAGAATGCTAGGGTTTTACAGCACAGAGGCCCTTTGGCCCATCATGTCTGTGCCGTGCATCAAGCACCTATGCTAATCCCATTTTCCAGCACTTGGCCCATAACCTTGTATGCTTTGGTGTCTCAAGTGCCCATCTAAATGCTGCTCAAATGTTGTGAGGATTCCCGCCTCTGCCACCTATTCACGCAGTGAGTTCGAGATTCCCACTACCCTCTGGGTGAAAACGTTTTTCCTCAAATCCATCTAAATATCTTGCTCCTTGCTGTAAATTTATGTCCCCATATTATTGACCCTTCTACTAAAGGGAAAAGTTTCTTCCTATCTACCTTATCTATAAATCGCTCATAATTTCATACACTTCGATAAGGACCTTCGGCCTTCTCTGCTCTAAGGGAATCAACCCCAGACTATCCAGTGTCTTTTCATATTTGAAACTCTCCAGCCCAGGCCGCATCCTGGTGAATCTCTTCTGTATACTTTCTAGTGCAATCACATCCTTCCTATAGTGCGGCAACCAGAACTGCACAAAGTACTCTAGTTGTGGCCAAATGAGCGTTTTCTTCAGCTGCATCATAACCTCCCTGCTCTTAAATTCTATGCCTCGGCTAATAAAGGCAAGTATCCCATAAACCTTCTTAACAACCTTATCTCCTTGTCCAGCTGCCTTCAGGGATCTTTGGACATGCACCCCAAGGCCCCTCTAGTTCTATGTACATCCTAGTGTCCTACCGTTCATTGTGTATTCCCTTGCCTTTTACTCATCCCGAGGTGCATCACCTCACATTTACATTTCTGTAATCTAAGGCTTTCCTCCTCACTATTTACTACACCACCAATTTTTGTGACATCTGCGAACTTACTGTTCATATCCCCTGCAATCACTTCTAGGTCACTAATGTACACTACAAACAGCAAGGGAACCAGCACCTATTCCTGCGGTACAACACTGGGCACAGGCTTCGAGTCACAAGAACAACTTTTGAACATCACCCCCTGCCTCCTGTTACTAAGCTAATTTTGGATCCATTTTGCCAAATTGCCCTGGATTCCATGGGCTCTTACCTTCTTGCATGGGACAGCACGGTAACACAAGTGGATAGCACTGTGGCTTCACAGCGCCAGGGGCCCAGGTTCGATTCCCCACTGGGTCACTGTCTGTGCGGAGTCTGCACGTTCTCCCCGTGTCTGAGTGGGTTTCCTCTGGGTGCTTTGGTTTCCTCCCACAGCCCAAAGACGTGCAGGGTAGGTGGCTTGGCCATGATAAATTGCCCTTAGTGACCAAAAAGGTTGGAAGGGGTTATTGGGTTACGGGGATAGGGTGGAAGTGAGGGCTTAAGTGGGTCGGTGCAGACTCGATGGGCCGAATGGCCTACTTCTGCACACTATGTTCTTGATCAGTCTCTCATGTGGGGCCTTGTCAAAAGCGTTTTTGAAGTCCATGTTGACGACATCAAATGCACCGCCCTCATCTACAGAATATTTTCCAATAATTTCCCTACCCTCCCAACTGTTCTCCCATACCCTCCTCCGCTCATTATCCAACTATTCCCCCCCCAACTCCCAAATCCTCGACTTATGTGAGCAACAGAGGCTTTGTGCTGTAAGACGGGGTGTTCCAGGATTTTGACCCAGCGACAGTGAAGGACTGACAATATAGTTTCAAGTCAGGATGTATTGCGGCTTGGAGGAGAATTCACGGGTGGAAGTGTACACATTCATCTGCTGCCTTTGCTGTTCTAGGTGGTAGAAGTCTTGGGTTTGGAAGGTGCTGTTGAAGAAGTGTTGGTGAGTTTGCAGTGCATATTGGATATGGGACACAATGCTGGCACACTGCGTCGGTGCTGGAGGGAGTGAATGTTTAAGGTGGTGGCTAGGATTCCAGTCAAGTTGGCTGCTTTGTCCCGGATTGTGTTGAGCTTGAGTGTTGTTGGAACTCCTCTCATCCAGGTACATGGAGAGTATTTCACACACTCCTGATTGTGGCCTGTAGATGATGGACAGGCCTTGGGGAGTCAGCAGATGAGTTACTCTCTGCAGAATTCCTAACCTCTGACTTGCAATTGTAGTCACAGTATTTATATGGCTCGTCCAGTTCGGTTTATACTCCATGGTAATCCCCAGGATGTTAATAGTGGCGGATTCAGAAATGGTAATGCAATTGAATCATTTTTTTTTTAAATAAAAAAGTATTTTTATTAAGGTTTTGCAGAATTTTTCACAATAAAACAGTAGTAACAATAATAACAAAACAAACTAGAGTGAACATTAACATAGTGCAAAAAGAGAATATACAATAACAATTAAATAGACATTACCCCATGCAACTCAATCTTCCCACACCGTCCCAATGAAGCACTCACCCCCCCCCTTACAGATTGCTACTGCTGCTGACATTTTAATTTTCCCCGAGAAAGTCGACGAACTGCTGCCACCTCCGAGAGATCCCGACCTAGACCCTCTTAAGGCAAACTTTATTTTCTCGAGGCTGAGACCCCCAGCCATTTTGTTAACCCAAGTCTCTACACTAGGGGGCTTCGAGTCCCTCCACATTAATAAAATCCGTCTCCAGGCTACTAGGGAGGCAAAGACCAAGACGTTGGCCTCTTTCGCCCCCCTGAACTCCCGGGTCTTCTGACACTCCAAAGATCGTTATCTCTGGACTTGGCACCACCCGTGTGTTAAGCACCTTGGACATTGCCCTCGCGATCTCTTGCCAGAACGCTCCAAGCTCCGGGCATGCCCAAAACATGTGGACATGGCTTGCAGGGCTGCCCTTGCACCTCATACAGCTGTCTTCTACCCAAAAAAACTTGCTCATTTTCACTGCCGTCATGTGTGCCCGGTGGACCACCTTAAATTGAATTAGACTGAGCCTGGCACATGATGAGTAGGAATTAACCCTGCCCAGGACCTCTGCCCACAGACCCGCTTCCAACTCCTCACCTAGCTCCTCCTCCCACTTGCCCTTGAGCTCCTCCACCGGGGTTTCCTCCGCCTCCTATAGTTCCTGGTAGATATCCGACACCTTCCCCTCCCCCACCCAGGTGCCGGAGACCACCCTGTCCTGTATCCTCAGTGGCGGCAGCATCGGAAAGGTCACTACCTGTTTTTGCAGGAAGGCTCGCACTTGCAGATATTTAATGGCGTTTCCTGGCGGCAGATTAAATTTGTCCTCTAGCGCCTTCAAACTGGGAAAGCTCCTCCTCCCCCCCTCCCCCCTCCGACTGCGCTCCAATAGCGAACTCGCTACTCGCGGGGTCTTATTCGCCCACACACAGCCCAAAATGATCCTACTCACCCGCTTAAAAAAGGCCTTGGGGATGAAGATGGGGAGGCACTGAAAGACAAACAAATATCTGGGGAGGGCAGTTATTTTCACGGTCTGCACCCTCCCTGCCAGTGACAGCGGGAGTATGTCCCACCTTTTAAAGTCCCCTTCCATTTGCTCCACCAACCGGGTCAGGTTGAGCCCGTGCAGGGCATCCCATTTCCTGGCCACCTGTATACCCAGGTAACAAAAACTTTTCTCTACTATCCTGAGCGGCAGCTCTTTCAGTCTCTCCTCCTGCCCCTTGGCCTGGATCACAAACAACTCGCTCTTTCCCATGTTCAGTTTGTACCCTGAAAAACTACCAAAATCCCTCGGGATCCGCAGAACCTCCCCCACCCCCCCCCACAGGGTCCGAAATGTACAGGAGCAAATCATCCGCGTATAGCGAGACCCAGCAAATAGAGCCCTCACCAAACCCGAACCTCCCCAGCGTTTCCTACAGGTACTCCGACTCCACCCGGTCAAAGGCTTTCTCTGCGACCATCGCTGTTACCACGTCCGCCTCCCCTCCCTCTGAGGGCATCATAAAATTCAAAAGTTTCCGGACATTGCTATTGAGTTGTCTGCCTTTAACAAACCCAGTCTGGTCTTCCTCTATCACCCCTGGAACGCAATCCTGAATACTTGTGGCCAGAAGCTTAGCTGACAATTTGGCATCCACGTTTAAAAGCGAAATCGGCCTGTATGACCCGCAATGTTCCGGGTCCTTCCCTCGCTTAAGAATGAGTGAGATCAAGGCCTGCGACATTTTTGGGGGGAGGGTTCCTTTCTCTCTAGCCTCATTGAAGGTCCTCATCAGGAGTGGGCTCAATATTTCCAAACATTTCTTATAGAATTCTACCTGGTAACCGTCCGGCCCCGGGGCTTTACCCGATTGCATGCCCTCTATACCCTTGACAATCTCCTCCAATTCAATCGGGGCCCCCAGCCCCTCCACCAGGTCCTCTTCCACCTTTGGAAACCTCAACTGATCCAAAAATTGCCTCATCCCTTCCGCTCCCGTCGGGGGCTCCGGCTCGTATAGTTTACTATAGAACTCCTTAAAGACTCCATTCACCCCCCCGGATCCAAGACCATGTTACCCTCCTTATTCTTTACTCCCCCGATTTCCCTGGCCGCCTCCCTCTTTCGCAGTTGGTGTGCCAGCATTCTTCTCGCTTTCTCCCCGTACTCATAAACTGCCACCCTTGCCTTCCTCAGCTGTGCTACCACTTTCCCTATGGTCAACAGTTCAAACTCCGCCTGCAGACTCAGCCCTTCCCTCAGTAGCCCCGCCTCGGGGGGCCTCCGCGTAGCTCCTGTCCACTCTAAGTATCTCCTCCACCAATCTCTCCCTCTCCGCTCTTTCTCTCTTTTCCCTATGGGATCGAATTGAGATGAGCTCCCCTCTGACAACTGCCTTCAGAGCCTCCCAGATCGTTGCCGCTGCTACCTCTCCCGTATCATTTGTTTCTAGGTAATCCTGGATGTTCCTGCTAATCCGCTCGCAAACCTCTTCGTCCGCCAGCAACCCCACATCCAGTCTCCAGAGTGGGCGCTGCCCTCTCTCCTCACTAAGCCGCAGCTCCACCCAGTGCGGGGCATGGTCCGAGACTGTGATTGCTGAGTATTCTGTCCCCACCACCTTTGGGATTAACGCCCTGCTTAAGACAAAGAAGTCTATGCGGGAAAAACGAGAACTCCTTCGCTCTCGGCCACGCAAACCTCCAGGGATCCACACCACCACCTCCCACTTTCCACTCACCATTATATACGCAGGCATCTCCACATCATTATATACCTGCCCCCCTTATCTGCCACAATTCTCCCAGCCTCGAATGCCACACCGTTACTGATCAGAATTGCTACCCCCCTGGTCTTCGAATCCAACCGTGAATGGAACACCTGGCCTACCCATCCCTTTCTCAATCTCGTATGATCTGCGAGCTTTAAATGTGTCTCCTGAAGCATTGCTACGTCTGCCTTTAACCCCTTTAGATGCGCGAACACGCGCACTCTTTTGACTGGCCCATTCAAACCCCTCACATTCCCCGTGATCAGCCTGGACGGGGGGGGGGGGGGCACTGCCCCCGACCCTCAATTGGTACTCCAAAATTGATACTTCCTCTATCAGCAAAGCAGCAACCCCTCCCTCCCCCCAACAGCCCCACAACCCAAAACACCCCGCCAAGCACCAGCAGAGCACTTGCTCACCCCCCCCCCCCCCCCCCCTCCCCCCACTACGCTCCCGAGAGTCTGCTGAGCAATTGAATCATTTAACATCAAAGTGAGATAGTTAGATTCTCTTAATTGGAGATGGCCATTGCCTGGTGCTTTTGTGGTGTGGATGTTACTTGCCATTTATCAACCCATGCCTGATGTTGTCGAGGTCTTGCTGTATCTGAGGAATTGTGAATGGTGCTGAGCATTGTGCAATCATCAGTGAGCATCCCCATTTCTGATCTTATGGTAGAAGGACGGTAAATGATGAAACATCTAAAGATGGTTAGGCCTAGGACACTACTCTGAAGAACTCCTGTAGCCATGTTCTGGGATTGTGATGATTGACCCCCAACCACTGCAATTATTTTCCTCAGTGCTAGGTACGATTCCAGCCAGTGGAAACTTTCCCCCTGATTTTCATTTACTTCAGTTTTGCCAAGGTTCCTTGATGTCACACTTGGTCAATGCTGCCTTAAATCTCAAATGTAGTCACCCTCACCTCCCCTCTTGTGTTCAGTTCTTCCAGTTTTTGGGTCAAGACTGTAATGAAGTCAGGAGCTGAGTGACTCTGGCAAAACTCAAACTGAGCATCCATGAGCAGGTTGTTTCTGAGCAAGTGCTGCTTGATAGCCCTGCCAATGATCCTTCCATCACTTTGTTGATGACTAAACTGATGGGGTGCTAATTGGTCAAGTTTGATTTGATTTATTTGTCGATGGGTTCAGTTTTCATGTCTCTTCTGTAGCTTTGGTTAAGATGATCCAATTTAGCACATTAAAAATGAAACCCAAGCATTTTTGTGTCTCAGCAGCACACTGATGCATGCATCCATAGAACCTCTGTGGGTTGGGTGGGGTGTTGTTCTGCATCTTATATTGGCTGCATTCCGTTAGCCTAAGTGAAAGAAGGCTCCTTTAATATGGAATATTAAAGTATTTAAAATATTAAAATATTAAATATGGAATGGCGATGGAATACTTTGACTCTCCAATGGCAACCGCCCTGGCGCATATCAGTTAGATAATTGTAAAGGCAGTACAAGGTCACATTTAGTATGAACCCTTTGTATTGTGTATCCAGAAGAATTGATTTCTCTCTTCCTCATATACACTGTAACAGTGAAATAGTCAAAACCTTTAAGGGTAATGGAGGTTTTGAAGATGATGAAGGGTTATGATAGAACATACAGTGCAGAAGGAGGCCCTTCGGCCCATCGAGTCTGCATCGACCCACTTAAGCCCTCACTGGCCAATCGACCTAAACAATGCTGTGTTGTTTCCACTGATTGGTGAGATAGTGTTGAGCACACAAATTTCAAGTCATTACAAAGAATCAAAAAGGTGTGGGCGGGCGGGGGGGGGGGGGGGGTTTGCAGGAGAAGGAGAACATAGAAAAAAAAAATTATTTATTATGTGATTATGCTTTGCCCCCGATCATTATTGAAGTGGAGTCGTGGAATTGTTTTAAAATAGTGCTGCTCTTTAGAAAATATGAATTTTAAATATTATAGGAAAAGAATAGTGAGGTTATACTAGATGGTTTGTAAAGTAAGACATGTATAAATTTGATGGGCCAAATGGCTTGACTCAGTGTTGCAATATTTAATAATTTATCTCCAAACAATGAAAAAATTATTTGCTGATGTATTTTTTCAGTTTTCCCTTTTATTGAGAAATATCAATAATGTTTGAACATTTTGCAATAGTTTGATCAGGAAAAAAGGCAGTTATTTTTTAAACTCCTGAGGACTGCACGCATTTGAAAATAATGCAAGATGACAACTTTTCATGATCCTGGCCAGCATTACTGGGCGGCACGATAACACTGTGATTAGCACTGTTGCTTCATAGCACAAGGGATCTGGGTTGATTCCTGGCTTAGGTTACAGATTGTGCGGAGTCTGCATGTTCTCCCCGTGTCTACGTGGGTTTCCCCCGGGTGCTCCGGTTTCCTCCCACAAGCCCCAAAAGACGTGCTTGTCCGATGAATTGGACATTCTGAATTCTCCCTCTGTGTACCCAAACAGGTGACTAGGGGATTTTCATAGAAACTTCATTGCAGTACATGTAAGCCTACTTGTGACACTAATAAAGATTATTATTATAGTTTCAATATTTTTCATTGTTTTGTCATGGACATGGTATGATATCATTTTAGAAATGAAAATTGGGACACGCTTATTATTGTAAAGTTCTGAAATGTTTAAATATTTAATGGCCAATTGAAATTTTGATTGGCGTATATTTAACTGAGGCCATCAAATCCTGTTAATATGACATTGTAAGGATTTTGGAAGAGTGGTATATCACAACTAGTTATTTTACTGATGATAATCCATTTTGTATCAATTCTTCATTAAAAGCATAAGTATTTGCATGCGATTCAACTGAATCTGAAATCTGAAAAATCCAAGCCACTTATGATTACTGTTTCACCTGTTGATTAAATTAACAAATTTTGAGTTTTTTAAAAAATTTGAATTATTGTGGTGTGACTATGACTGTAATAATCCTGTTTTGCGATATGCACTTGACAGATTGTAATAGTGCTAATTGAACAGATTAATTCACACTTGCTTTATTCTATTCAAAGAGAGAATCGGTAGCTTGTTTTGCTTTTGACCAGATGGTACTGATGAACACCTACTGTGCACTTTAAGTGCTTACTAGAATTACAAAGACAGATCTGTGTTGAGCTCAAAATGGTTGAGAAAGCTGCATTGAATAGATTTTGTGCAACTAAATTAATTCTGGTGGACCATTACACATTGAGCTGTCTTTTCAAAGCTCTGAGCTCCTTGTTTGCTCTGCAGCAATGAAAAAGTGAAAGGCAGATTACAGCAAACAGAAATAAAAGTGCTATGAAAGGGAGAAGAAGCCTTAAAGCCTTTTATATGGAATTTGTTTTAAGTGCATTATTTGTGTGTATAAATGGGAAGCCATTTCAGATGTTTTAAGTGCACTATTTGAGATTTATGAATATAAAAACAACAGCAACATTTAGTTACAGTTGGTTGAATTTATGTCCATAAACTAGAACATCCTTAATCTAATTTTAGCGCTCAATCTGCTCCCATTTTAAACTGCTTAGCAATTTTATAGCTGATGTATACCTATAAATAGACAATATTAAATTTACTTCCAGTTTACTAAATTTACAACCTACTCTTGTTTTGGTGCCCTGATCAGAAGCCTGTAGGTTTTAGTGCTAAAGATACATTCTTACATTTAAAAAAAAACTCTTCTCCTCCACCAACCAACCCCATCACTGCAACATGTCAAAATTTGCTAAAGCTCCCCCTAAAGGGAAGCTCGGGGATAAACTTTACCTTGGTTTGGGGTTTACACTTGAATTTCCCAGTTGTGAACCTATTACTGTACTGTTTCATTGGCAGTATCAAGACTTAGAAGGCAATAAACTAAACTAATGTAAGGAAAAGAGGTGCAAAACCTTCGACAAAAAACTGACATTGACTCTCTTACCCATTATTTACTTGTGTCTCCTCCGGAGAACCATTGGGAAGTATGTAGTGTACTAAGGGGTGGAGAGTGCTGTAATGGTGACCTGTTTAAATGGGGTAGAACAGGAGAAATAAATTGATTCATGCTTGTGTCTAACTTCATAAATACTTACACTTGGTGAATTATGTGAATGCAACAAGATGGGGTCTAAAATTTGTCTTCCTGTTTCAAGCCCTGTAATCGAGCATTATGGCCAATAGCCTGAAGGATTTGGTATTTTAAATCAAAGTATCTTCACATTTAAAAAAAAATCAATACTGCCATAAGCAAGATTTTCTCTGAATTTGTCATCTTCATCTCATGTTCTTCATATAGTGATTCCAGATGTTCATTGTCTCAAATATAAATATTTAAATTTTGTGGCATGTTCAATTTTGTTTAGCCTTAGCAAAATTATTCAATGAAAATCTATCCCAATCAACAATGCTATAATTATGCACCGCTTTATTGTAAAACTGGGGCAAAATACGTTACAATAATTGGAAACTATTGTGCAGATAGAGGTCACACTAATCTAAATGGCGGTTTAACAGCTTGTTCATTTGCTTGGTGATAAATACCGCAAAACCCAAGCTGCATTTTAAATGAAGAATAGTAGTATGACACTGGGTTTCCTGTAATTTATTGATCCAGAGCGGCAAAATAAAATGATTAGTAAGTACAGTCCCACCAAACATTTAAACATCTTTTTTCTGACTGTTTGACCTGTTCACATTTAATATGAGCAACAGTAAGCTCAGAGCAAATGTTTGCAAATTGTGGCAGAAATTATGCCTAGTCGAGTTGCAGGTCCGTGACTAGACGGGACAGACTGAGGATTTTGTTGGGGTTTTTACAGCTGCAAAAAAAAAAAGCATGTGTTCTTAGCATGGCAATCTTTGTTTAGTTTTGACACTGACTTTCTTTTTCATACCCAGCAATGGATTAGGTACAACCAAGATGAGATTCATTTATGTTACCCCATTGCAGCTGTTCAGACATAGGCACAAAAGCTTAAGAACAGCAAGCACAGTTCACACAAGAATCTTTGTATGGAGGTCTCCTTGTTTGCTTTGGATAGCTCTTCTGAGCACTGCTTCAGTTATTTCCTGATAGAAATTGTGTTATTTTGTTAATTTTATCATTAGTAGCATAAATAAGTACCCAAATGCAAAATTAGAAGCTGAACTAGATTGAGCTTTTCCTGAAGCTGTTGAAAATACATTCCAATAATTTATATTCTTTCATTGAAATTTGAATTTCATTTGAAATTTATATGTTTAAGTGTATCCCAGATTTTGGATGGCCCCATTCCTAATTGCGCACACCGGTGTATTCAACTGGAGTATAATTTTAGATTGGTAAAATTGGTCCGAAACATGCTTTCATAAAGGTTTATATAGATATACTATCTCGTGTGCTGTTAACACTTATTGAATGTAATTCCAAATGATAAAAGGTAACTCCAGTATATGCACAGTATGACAATCTTTAGCATGAGTTATGACAAACTAAGTGCACTTCCCCTGAACTGCGAAGAGGTTTAAATGTGGCTGCAGAAGGGTATCAACTTACTAATAATTGGGAAGGTAGGTATGAGGTGAAACTTATTGTGGAAAAATGTGAATGATACACTTTGGAGTAAAAATTAGGAAATATATATTAAATAATAATCCTTTTCATGGGTTCAGTTTTCAGCTCCACAAATCTTTACAAAGGGAGAACAAGTTGACACATGAAATAAAACTGTGTTCAAAATTAGGTGCATAATATACTTTGTAAAAAGCTAAGATGTTATGCCAAATACTTACACCCTGTATAAACCATTGGTTATGCTGCAGTTAGTTTCATGTATCCAGCTTTGGGTTCCCTATGAGGAAGTACTTCAAGGCCACGGAGAAGATACTAAAATGGTTTTGTTAACACCCCACTAGGGATCAGAGGCTTTATTTATTTGGAAGAACTAGGCAAACTATTTTTCATTGTTTAGACAGAAAGCCGTGCATTTATGTGATGCTTTTCATGACCACTGGACACCCCAAAGCACTTTGCAGCGAGTGAAGTACTTTCAAAGTGTAGCCATTGTTGCAAAGTGGGAAACAGAGTCAATTTACACACAGTAAGCTCCCACAAACATACTGAGCAGATAATCTGTTTTTATGCTGTTAATTTGAGGGATAAATATGTGGCCATGACAGGAGGGACAACTTTCCTGCTCTTCAAAATAGTGCTATTGGATTTTATATATTCACCTGAAGGGGTAGGTGAGGTTTAAACATCTCTGAAATATGGCACCTACGACAGCACAACACTCCCTCAGTACTGCACTGGAGTGTCAGCCAAGATTTATGTGCTCAAGTACTGGAATGGGACTTAAATCTGCCACCTTTTGACTCCATGGTAACAGTGCCAACTGAGGCACAACTAAAGGTTAAAAGGAGGTTAGTAAATATACTCCAAGTTATTAAGGGGCTTGATAAGATAGAAGGAGAAAATTGATTTACTGTAATCAGTAATTAAAGCACCTAAGTTTGGATTCTAAGCAAAAGAACAAAGAGAGAGTCTACAAAAACCTTTTTTGCAAATGGTTAGGGCATGGAAGCTCTACCAGAAATTGTGATGGAATCTATAAATAGATTTCAAAAGGGAACTGCACAAATGTTGGAAAAAATTAAAAAGGGGAATAGAATTAAAAAGATAACCCATGTGAGATTGCAGGCCAAATTGTTTTTGTCTTTTAAAGTTCTATTATATGGTCATGGTATGTAAGTATTCTGCATGCTTGACTAACTGCATTGTAATGATTCTCTGGTACTATACATGTAAAAAAAAAGGCATTTAGTAAAAGGAAAATGGTGAGGTTCAGTAGACGATACGATGTTTATAGTTAAACCTTATGATAGTATTATATATGCAGTGTTTACAGATGAGATGAAGTTCATTTGACCCAACAGGTCTCTGCTGTTCCACAAAAGCTCCCTTGTGCTTAATGTCTTCTAACCCTAATATACTTTTCTATTTTTTTCTCCCTGATATGCTTCGTTACCCCAGAAATGAATCTATGCTGTTTGTCTTGCTTGCTCAGTGTTGTAGAAAGTTCTACATTCTCACCATTCTCTTGAGTAAAGAAGATTCAGGACGTACAATGTTTCCACTTTTGGTACTAAATTGTAAAATCAGTTCCTTTAAAATTGCCTTATTTTTCAGAATTGAATTTGCACACCTGAAACTTAGTATAAAAAGGGCCCTTTAACCATGTGTGTCAGATGTGAGTAGGGTCTTGGATGCAAACTAGGAAGCTACTTCTGATTTAAAAATGAAAGCAAAGCTGAGTTTCTACTAATGCAATCAGAATTTTAATGAGAAAATACTACTATTGAATCCAAATAAGGTCAGAATTAATGCAAGAGTGAATGCGTTCTAACCACAACATTTTGTGGTTATCAAACTCTGATCCTTTCATGCAGATTGAAAGGTGTTCCTAATTTTATACATAACATTTAATGGCAAAATCATAATCCAAGCATACATTTCCCCCCAATTATCTGTTTTTTAAATATTCAAGATGCTCCACAGTTAAATTTCCCCTGGGGCAGTGGGATATTTTAGAATGCAAGTCACTAAAATATATTTTTTGCTAAATATTGGCTATTTATGTTTGGATTGGATTACTGAATAAATGATTACATCTGCTCTGATACAAAGAATTCTAGATTTTCTGGTTTTATAATGGCCCAAAAGCATAATTATTTTTGACAAGCTGCGCTGTTAATCAGTATAAAACTGAGTAGCCTACTAAATGCATCATCCAGCAGAGGTCTCCCTGTGTTTAACAGTAATGTTAGAAAACTCAGAAACTTCTGTTGACATGACTGATTTTATTTGTATTTTTGTTCTAATTGTTGAGAGCTGACGTAATATCATATGTGGATATACTGCAGTAAACTGAAGCAACTGTGCTTAAAATTTTATTCATGGCTTGATAAGCCTTAACCTGAGTATTGCACTGCTTGGTCAAAATGTTTTGTTGTTAATTTCTATGCAAGATAATATATAATATTCCAAACGGACAACTTTACTTTTTGAAAAATAGTTTTGAGATCTTCTAAATGAGGTTTTCATAATTTGTTGAACAATTTATACTTTTAAAACAAATAATTGATATGTAAAAGAAATTCTGTATGACTCCACAAACATTTTTTTCCCTTTAGTCAGTATAATGCATCTTGAGTTCACATGTCGTTCACCCAATTTTAGTTGTTTAAAGTCAGATTTATTTGTTGACACTCTGACCAATCACCACTTCTTAATTCCAGCTTGCCGCAAGGACAATATTTTATGGATGGTTTTGACCACTAACAAGTATCACCAACCATGTAAACCTGTTTTTTCAACATATAGTCCAGTACAGAGCGCAAAAAAAAATACAAGGGTATACTATATATTTTAAATAGTCAGTTTTTAGAGTATTCAGTTTGAAACAAAATTTGGCCCCCACCACAATATTTTGGTTTGCACCGGGTGTTCTTTTGGGCTCAGCACTCTGTAACTTCGGTAGACCGAGCTTGTGTCCAGAATGCACAAAGAAAGCACACCAGAAAGCATTTAATTCAGATGAAGCATGACTACAAATCAACAAACTATCCTATTGCACTTAAAACATCAGATCCAAAGAGTACAATTTCACAGTGATATACATTACAATGCTTACATTCTATAGAAAGTCATCTATTTTCAAATTAACCATTCCAATGATAACTGCCCCTAACTTCTTGTTACAGACTGCTTCAGTTCACCCACTAGCCCTTGGTCTCGGAAGGGGAGGAAAAAAGAACCACCTACTTTTAGACTGTATGGTTGGATTTGTTCTGTCAAGCTGCCAATCACCAAGGTCTCTGAATTGAATCCACCTTGTGAACTGTAGAAAAATAATGTCCATCTTTGTTCCATTAAGCCTGAATAGCTAGCCATCAGCGTTGAGTAACTATCTTTGCTGAGCACCGAGGATGCTTGTCAGTGATTGGCTATTACAGCTAAATGACCCTGATAGTATTGTGATTTAAAGCTACAGATACTTGTATTGGCCGTAAAGTGCTTTGGGGAGTTCCAAAGCCATGAAAGGTGCCATGAAAGTGCAAGTTTGTTCTTTTTTTCCCTTGTGTCAATCCGTCTAATTTTGATACTTGCATCTGGGTTTTGCCTAGGAGGTTACATTGTGAAATATTTGAGATTGTATACAAATATGTCCCCTTTAACATTTCAAAATATTACAGCAGCCAGCCTGAATATCTTTTTGCCTGTCTTAATCAGCTTCAATTAACATTACAGAAATAGGATGGTTTAACAAAGTTCGGCTCAATCAATACAAGTAAAAATCCAAAATGTTACAGTAACCCACAGGTTTTTAGTATAAACAGAAGTATGTTCTGAAATGACTAAATAGCATTTCTAGGAACTGATGCATCATTCTGGGCATAGTAATTTGAAAGTCTAACTATAACATTTAAAATCCAAGATTTTGCTACATCCGTGTGTCTCATATTAGTCAGCTGTTAAACATGCGTGCTTTGCCATCAGTGGTAAAGGGAGAACATTACATTGATTTTGGGCATCAAATTCATTTTGAGAACCTTCACTTTCTCAGGTTAAGAAACATGTAGCATTTTCCAGCTATTTTAAGTTGTTCTAGATCTGGTAACTGTGAAATTTGTAATACAGTTCTTCCTCTGGTTTGTCAAAGGATGTTTACTTACTAAGAAGTCTCAACTATAATAACACCAAAACAACATGTATTGATATAGCACCTTTAATTTGGTAAAATGTTACCGAGGTGCTACACAAAGTCTAACTCCGGTTGCCAGTATAACTGAGCTGAAAACCACTCGCACTACTCACTTGACCAGACACCCTCTGGCGCAACTTCATCTCTGATCCAACTACCCACCTGACCTGACCTGGCTGCTCATTTGCTCACTCGCTTGCCTACTCACTCACTCATCTGTTCATTCCCCACCCACCCATCCATTCACTGATCCATCACTTATTCACCTGCACCTGAATATAGGAATTAGTGCAATAAAAAGAGGTTGTGTCCTCTCTTTTCTTTGATTCTCCTACGCTCACTAGACTTTACCTGGCAAGGTTACGCTGACCCATTTCTGTTTCAGCTGGAATCGGAAACTGGGTAGTTTTGTCAGAGCACACAAAACCTAGTGGGCAGTGGCAATGTGCCCAGAATTTCTGCTGATTGAGTCATCTGGGCCAATGGTTTTGGTCTTCCCAGTGTTTGGCTGAAATTTGGAGGAAATGTTTTCATCCAGTACTAGATGTCAGACAAGCTGTCTGATAATTTAGAGACATTGGAGCGATCGAGGAAATAGTGATGAGGTACAGTTGGATGTTATCAGGGTACTTATGGACACTGACTGTGTTTTCTGTTATACTAAGAGGCAGCTTGTAAATGAGATGCAGGAGGGTGCCAAGGATAGACCCTTGGGGATACCTGAGGTAATGACATGGGAGCAAGAAGAGAAACCATTCCAGGTAATTATCTGGCTATGGTTAGATAAGAATGGAACAAAGCAAATGGACTCCCACCCAACTGGATGATGTAAGAGGATATTGGAAGAGGATGTTGTGCTCGTATGTGTCAAAAGCAGCATACAAGTCAAAATATGAGAAGAGATAGTTTATCTTTGTCACAGTCACGAAGGATGTAATTTTGATGAGATGTTTTGGTACCCTGACAAGGGCAGAAAACTGGTTGGAAGGATTCAAATTTTGCAGTCATCAGTGAAGCTTACAATTGACCTTGAAGGAAGCTGCCTACAAAGATCTTGTTTAAAAATCATAATGGCGAAATTTTGTATTCCATGAATATAAAATTAGCTTTTTTGGGGCCTGTGACAGTGCTTAGCAGTGATTATGTAATTAAAAGTCTAATTACGGACAGCACGGTGGCGCAGTGGTTAGCACTGCTGCCTCACGACGTCGAGGTCCCAGGATTGATCTCGACTCTGGGTCACTGTCCGTGTGGAGTTTGCACATTCTCCCCGTATTTGCGTGGGTTTCCCCCCACAACCCAAAGATGTGCAGGCTAGGTGGATTGGCCATGCTAAATTGCCCCTTAATTGGAAAAAATGAGTTGGGTACTCTAAATTTATTTTAAAAAAATCTAATTACACCCATGCAACAAGGTGTAATGGAATTTTTAACAGCAAGGCTTGACAGTAGACAATGGAAATTCGCATCAATCCAGAGATGTTCCATTGATTGCAGTCAAGGTGGACCTCAACAGTGCATTCTTGAAACTTCCGGTTGCGGCTATGCCTGGGAAGGTGGCACGTTCGCCCTTTTGAGGAACCCCAGCGGCACTTAGACGACAATTCCCGGTGTGGGAAGGCAGCAGTAAGGTTCCCCAGCATTGCATGGAGTGGACTAGGAGTGGAGCGGTCAAAAAAGGGATCTTGGAGAAGAGAGGAGAACGGGCGCGAAAAAGTAAGATGACGGCGGGCGGAGACCAGGCAGCGTGGGCGCAATGGTCGCGGGAGCAGCAGGAGTTCCTGAAAAACTGCTTTGCGGAGCTGAAAGCAGAGATGCTGGCCCCAATGAAAGTGTCGATTGAGAGGCTGATGGAGACCCAGAAGGCTCAAGGGGTGGCGATTAGAAAGGTGCAGCAGAAAGCCTCCGAAAACGAGGACGAGATCCTGGGCCTGGCGGTGAAGGTGGAGGTGCATGAGGCGCTGCATAAAATGTGGCAGGAAAAGTTTGAGGACCTGGAGAACAGGTCGAGGAGGAAGAATCTCCAGATTCTGGGTCCAACTGAAGGTGTGGAGGGGTCCAACATCGGGGCCTATGTAGCCACGATGCTGAATACGCTAATGGGCGCGGGAGCCTTCCCGAGGCCCCTGGAGCTGGATGGGGCTCACAGAGTCCTGGCAAGGAGGCCTAAGGCAAATGAGCTGCCAAGGGCCGTAGTGGTGAGGTTTCACCGCTTTATGGACAGAGTACACGTCCTGAGATGGGCGAAGAAGGAACGGAGTAGCAGGTGGGAGAATACGGAGATCCGCATCTACCAAGACTGGAGTGCAGAGCTGGCCAAGAAGAGGGCAGTATTCAACCGGGCCAAGGCGGTTCTCCACCGTAAGGGGGTGAAGTTCGGGCTGTTGCAGCCAGTGCGATTGTGGGTCACTTTTCAGGACCGCCACCATTATTTTGATACGCCGGAGGAGGCGTGGACCTTTATTCAGAATGAAAAGTTGGATTCGAACTAATGGTTTGCTGTGGGTTTTGGGAAAGCTGGGGAGTGGGAAGGGGTGATTGGATGTGCTATGTGTGTTTTAATGGGCATGGGTACTGTTTTGGAGGGGCCGCTCCTCATGTTCGAAGGGGGAGGGGAAGCAGGAGGCCCTGGGTCGTCGGGAAATGGGGAGAGGCTGTAGGAGGAAGGAGCTGCGCCACGGGGCGGGGCCGGCCCAGGTAGAAAATCGCGGGCTTTTCCCCCGTGCTAGAGAAGGTGGGGTACCGGAGGGATGTCCGTATCGATTTGAAGAGGGAGGGGGGGACTTTGACGGGGAATCTAAACGGGGGATCGTTGGCAGAGGCGGGAGTGGCTGGAGTCAGCAGGAGTCAGCTGACTTACGGGAGTGCAATGGGGGGAGCAAGGGGGCTAGGTAGATTTCTAGCCGGGTTTTGGGGGGGGGGGGGAACTGGGTTGCTGCTGCATTGACCGAAAGGGAGCTGGAGGTAAGAGGGAGAGTTGGGGTGGGTGTCCTCCGCCTGGGGGACTGGAGAGTGTGGGAGGCGTGGGCACGTGGCTGGCCTAAGAAAGGAGATGGCTAGTCGGAGGCGGGGAGGGGGGCGGTGGGGGCGGGTAGTCCCCCGATCCGGCTGATCACATGGAACGTGAGGGGCCTGAACGGGCTGGTCAAGAGGGCCCGGGTGTTCACGCACTTAAAGGGACTGAGGGCAGAAGTCGCTATGTTCCAGGAGACGCATTTGAAGGTGGTGGATCAGATCAGGCTAAGAAAAGGATGGGTGGGGCAGGTCTTTCATTCGGGGCTGGTTGCGAAGAATAGAGGGGTTGCAATCCTGGTGAGTAAGTGGGTGTCGTTCGAGGCGCTGAACATTGTGGCTGATAATGGGGGTCGATATGTGATGGTGAGTGGTAAGCTGCAGGGGACCCGGGTGGTGCTGGTGAATGTGTATGCCCCAAATTGGGACGATGCAGGGTTCATGAAGCACATGCTGAGTTGGATCCCGGATCTGGATGCGGGGAGCCTGATAATGGAGGGGGGACTTTAATACAGTACTGGACCGATCCAGGTCGAGGTCAGGCAAGAGGCCAGCTGCGGACAAGGTTCTCGGGGGGTTTATGGATCAGATGGGGGGAGTGGATCCGTGGAGGTTTGCTAGGCCGGCGGGCAGAAAGTTCTCTTTTTTTTTTTCTCCCACAAGGCCGATTCACGGATAGACTTCTTTGTGGTGAGTAGGGCACTGATTACAAGAGTGGAGGGAACGGAATATTCGGCCATATCGATTTCAGACCACGCCCCACACTGGGTGGAGTTGGAGTTGGGGGAGTAAAGGGGCCAGCGCCCGTTGTGGCGCTTGGATGTGGGACTGTTGGCAGATGAGTAGGTTTGTGGGCAGGTCCAAGGGTGCATTCAGAGTTAGATAGAGGCCAATGATAATGGGGAAGTTCCGGTTGGGGTGGTTTCGGAGGCTCTGAAAGAGGTGGTTAGGGGAGAGTTAATCTCAATTAGGGCTCACAGGGAGAAGAGGGAGAGGATGGAGAGGGACAAGTTGGTGGGGGAGATATTAAGGGGTGGATAGGCGGTATGCGGATTCCCCTGAAGAGGGGCTGCTGAAGGAGCGACGGAGCCTCCAAATGGAATTTGACTTGTTGACCACAGGGAAAGCTGAGACCCAGTGGAGGAAGGTGCAGGGGGCAGTATACGAATATGGGGAGAAGGCGAGCCGGATGCTGACGCAGAAGCTACGCAAGAGGGAGGTGGCGAGGGAAATTGGAGGAATCGGGGACGGAGGGGGGAACACGGTGTGAAGTTCGGCTAAAATAAGCAAGGTATTCAGGGACTTTTATGGGAACCTGTATAAGTCAGAACCCCGGGGGGGGGGGGGGGGGGGCGGGGGGGGGGGAGATGCGGCGGTTCCTGGACCAGTTGAGGTTCCCGAGAGTGGAGGAGGGGCAAGTGGAAGGCCTGGGGGCCCCGATTGGGATAGGGGAGCTGGTTACGGGTTTGGGGAGTATGCAGGCCAGATGGGTTCCCGGTCGAAGTTTGTGGATCTGCTGGGTCCGCTGCTGATGAGAACCTTCAATGAGGCGAGGAAGGTAGGGATTCTACCCCCGACAATGTCTCGGGCGCTGATCCTCAAGTGGGACAAGGACCCGCTGCAGTGTGGCTCGTATAGGCTGATCTCGCTCCTTAATGTAGGTACCAAGTTGCTGGCAAAGGTCCTAGCCACAAGGATTGAGGATTGTGTCCCGGGAGTGGTACACGAGGACCAGGCGGGGTTCGTGAAGGGCAGGCAGCTAAATGCAAATGTGCGGAGGCTCCTGAATATGATTATGATGCCCTCGGAGGGTGGGGAGGCAGAAGTGGTGGCGGCAATGGATGCGGAGAAGGCCTTTGATCGGGTGGAGTGGGAGTACCTATGGGAAGTGCTTGGTAGGTTCGGGGAGGGGATTATAGGGTGGGTCAAATTGTTATATCAGGCCCCGGTGGCGAGTGTATCTACGAACCGGTGGAGATCAGAATATTTTAGGTTATACCGTGGGACGAGACAGGGGTGCCCTGTCCCCTCTGTTGTTTGCTTTGGCAATTGAGCTGTTGGCCAGGGCGTTGAGGGAATTTAGAAACTGGAGGGGGTTGGTCCGTGGAGAGGAGGAACATCGGGTCTCGTTGTATGCTGATGACCTGCTTTTGTACATCGCAGATCCAGTGGAGGGGATGGTAGAGGTCATGCGGATCCTTAGGGAGTTTGGGGACTTTTCAGGCTACAAGCTTAACGTGGGGAAGAGTGAGCTCTTTATGGTGCATGCGAGGGCCAGGAAAGGGGGCTGGAGGAGCTGCCGCTTAAGAGGGCGGAGAGGAGTTTCCGGTATTTGGGTATCCAGGTGGCCAGGAGTTGGGGGGCCCTGCATAAACTTAATTTGGCATGGTTGGTAGTCCAGATGGAAGAAGACTTTAGGAGATGGGACGTGTTGTCACTCTCCCTGGCAGGCAGGGGTGCAGTCTGTTAAGATGACAGTCCTCCCTAGGTTCCTGTTTGTGTTCCAGTGCCTGCCCATCCTGATCCCCAAGGCCTTTTTTAAGCGAGTAAGCAGGAGCATTATGGGGTTTGTATGGGCAAGTAAGACCCCGAGGGTCAAGAGGCTGTTTCTGGAGCATAGTCGGGACAGGGGTGGGCTGGCGCTACCGAACCTGTGCAGTTACTACTGGGCAGCCAATGTGGCAATGATTCGGAAATGGGTAATGGAGGGAGAGGGGGCGGCGTGGAAAAGATTACAGGCGGCGTCATGCGTGGGCACTAGCTTGGGAGCGTTGGTGATGGCACCTTTGCCGCTACCGCCGACACGGTACACCACGAGCCCGGTGGTGGCGGCGACGCTAAGGATCTGGGGGCAGTGGAGACGGCACAGGGGTGAGGTGGGGGCCTCAATTTGGTCCCCGATACGGAACATTCATAGGTTTGCACCGGGCAGGATAGATGGCGGATTCCTGAGCTGGCATCGGACGGGAATTATAAGGATGGGGGACCTATTTATCGACGGGGCTTTTGCTAGCCTGGGGGCGCTGGAGGAGAAATTTGGGCTACCCCCCCGGAAACGCTTTAGGTACATGCAGGTGAGGGCGTTTGTGAGAAGGCAGGTAAGGGAATTTCCGCTCCTTCCCGCACGGAGGATTCAGGACAGGGTGACCTCGGGTGTATGGGTGGGAGAGGGCAAGGTCCCGGCGATCTATCAGGAGTTGCAGGAGGCAGAGGAAGCCTCGGTGGAGGAGCTGAAGGGCAAGTGGAAGAAGGAGCTGGGTGAGGAACTGGATGAGGGCTTGTGGGCGGAGGCACTGGGTAAGGTTAACTCCTCATCTTGTGCCAGACTGAGCCTGATCCAGTTCAAAGTGGTTCACAGGGCACATATGACAAGGGCGAGGATGTGCAAGTTCTTTGGGGTGGAGGACAGATGCGTGAGGTGCTTGGGGACCCCAGCGAATCACGCCCATATGTTCTGGGCCTGTCCAGTGCTAGAGGGGTTCTGGAAGGGCTTTGCCAAGGCTATGTCCAAAGTCTTGGATACTCGGGTAAAGCCGAGCTGGGGGATAGCAATATTCGGGGTATCAGATGAGCGGGGCGTACAGGAGCCGAAAAAGGCCGGAGTTCTGACCTTTGCGTCCTTGGTAGCCCGGAGGAGGATCTTACTAATGTGGAGGGATGCGAAACCCCCAAGCGTGGAGGCTTGGATTAATGACATGGCAGGTTTCATCAAGTTGGAGAGGATAAAGTTTGCCTTGCGAGGGTCTGTGCAGGGGTTCCCCAGGCGGTGGCAACTGTTCCTAGACTTACTCGCAGAACGTTAGATGGAGGTGAAGAGTAGCAGCAACCCAGGGGGGAGAAGGGGGGATTTGGCTCGTTTTTATTATTATAAGGGGTGTTTGCCCTATTTTTTTTTTCTTTCAGTTTGTTAGATAGTTTAATGTTTAGTGGGTTAAGTTGTTGGAGGGGATGGCGTAAAGCCTCCCTTTTTTCTTTCCTTTTTGGAGTGTTTTGTAAAAATTCATTGAAAAACTTGAATAAACATAGTTTTTTAAAAAACAAAAAAACAGTGCGCTCTCTGGGTAAGCATACAATTACAGACAGCAACCTCTTGGAGGAAAGGATTGATGGAAGATTTGAAGGAGGGGAGAATAGTACCCGAGGAGTGAGAACTATGAATGATGTTCGCCATGGCTCACTTGGCAGCACTTTGAGCCAGGAGATTATGGGTTCAAATCTCACTCCAAGACGTTAGAACAAAAAGCAAGGCTGAAAATCTAGTTCAGTGCTGAGAGAGTGCTGAATGGTTTGAAGTGCCATATTTGAGATGAGACATTAAACCAAGGTCCCATCTGTCTTCTTGGGTGAATATAAAATATCCCATGGCACTACTCCATGTCTTGGCTGATATTTATCCCTCAATTAACATCACAAAAATAGATTATCTGCTCAAATAAAGGCTATTTTTGGGAGCTTGCTGTGAACAAGGCTGCCAGGTGTCTACATTACAACAGTGACTACTTAATTGGTTATAAAATGTTTAGGACATCTGTTGGTCATGAAATATGCTATATAACCTTTAAAACATGAGTTGAAGGAAAATAAATCAGATGGTTAGCAGATAAGTAGGAATAGGGTTGAGGGAGAAGAAAGTGGATCTTGTAGACAAGGTGAACTTGGAAGGCGCATGAGGGGTGAAGCAGTGGATGCTGGGTCAGTTACTTTTGTGGCAGTGGTAGATAGATTCTTGATAACCAAGGAAGTGAAAGATTATCGAGGGTAGGTAGGAGCTTACAATCTAATCAACTATGATATTGAATGGCAGAGCAGGTTCAAGAGGATGAGTAGCCAACCCTAGTTTGTAAGTTCCTACGTAAGATGCAAATTCAGACTAGTGTAGGGACAAATGTTGAGCAAGTTTGGACTGGTTGACTAGGGGGGAGGCAATTTTAGTTGTTGATAAGATGGTCTCAATCTTAGTGACAAATCAATGAGCTCCTCACCCTTGTTTGAGCTGAGACTGGAAGAGACGAAGAGAGATTTAGGAAGACAGTTGTTATCTTTATCTTCAAGAACATTTTGAGCAATCGGGAGCAGAACCCAAAAGCACTTTATGTACTTCGACTAGATTCGTATCCGGTTAAAGTATATGACCATACGCAGCAGCAGAGATGGAAGCTGTATTACAGAAGAGAACCAGGCTGCGGTGACTAATGGGTAGCACTGCTACCTCCAAGCGCCAGGGACCCAGGTTCAATTCCGGTTTGGATGACTGTGTGGTGTTTATACATTCTCCCTGTGTCTGCTTGGGTTGCCTCCGGGTGCTCTGATTTCCTCCCACAGTCCAAAGATGTGCAGGTTAGGTAGATTGACCATGATAAGTTGTCCTTTAGTGTCCAGGGATGTGCAGGTTAGGTTCTGGGGATATGGCAGCGGAGTGGGCCTCGGTAGGGTGCTCTTTTTTTTTTTTTTTTTCCCCAGAGGGTCGGTGCAGACTCGGTGGGCGAATGGCCTCCTTCTGCACCATAGGAATTCTATGGTTCTATTCCATGGTTCTAGGAAACCCATGCAGACACGGGGAAAATGTGCAAACACCACACGCTCACTCAAAGTCTGAATACGAACACCTGGTGTTGAGGCAGCAGTGCTAACCAGTGTGCCACCATGGTACCCGTGTTATTATGTTTCTGCCTTGTTTACTTCAATTATCTTATTCACTTATTATTATCTCATAATTAAATGTTGTGCTTTGACATTTCAGTCAGACATTTGTAGAAACTTGTAAAGTTTAATGTAAAACATTTATTAACAATCATTTTAGAAATTCAATACTTTGAAACCAGTTTACATTTAATTTAACATTAACTTTATCATATTTCTTACAATAAAATATATTTTCTCACTTAAACACAATGGTCAATAATTTCCCTGCATAAACACAACGATTCTATCTATTTCTAAGGAGGAGAGGAAGGGGAGGTTTTTGACATATCAACTATTAATGTTACAAGCTCAAAGTCCTAAAGCAGCAGTTGCTGAAGCGCAGTGTCCTGGCACACATCTCCTCTGACATCATTTCAGGATGTGCTTTGGCTGTACACTCTTCGGGGTGGATAATTGATTCATTGCAATACCTGTCAGAGAGATAGTTCACAACTTACAGGAAGCTAGCATATGACAACTAAGGTATTAAACTTTGTTAAAGCATTTGAAGTAATCACTGAGGCATGCATGAATCAACATTACAGGGCAGCATGTTGGCGCAGTGGTTAGCATTGCTGCATCACGGCGCCGAGGTCCCAGGTTCGATCCCGGGTCAGAGTCACTGTCCATATGGAGTTTGTACATTCTCCCCGTGTTTGCGTGGGTTTCACCCCCACAACCCAAAAATGTGCAGGGTAGGTGGATTGGCCACGCTGTATTGTCCCTTTATTGGGAAAAATGAATTGGGTGTTCTTAATTTATATATTTTTTAAAATGAACATTATTCAGGGAGACTCTTAAACAACGCAGCTTAAAACACATTACAAAATCCAACTGAATGAGCTGGGAGGACAGGCATGCTAACATTTGTCTTTGAAGGAGTCAATAGCACCAGTATCGAGGCCATGATCATCCAAAACCAACTCTGCTGGGCCGCCCACATGCTTGGGATGTCAGAGTCCTGACTGCCAAAGCAAATCTTCTTCACCCAGCTTAAGGAAGGATCCCCAACAAGAGAAGGACGAAGGAAGGATCCCCAACAAGAGAAGGATGAAGGAAGGATCCCCAACAAGAGGACGAAGGAAGCTCTTCAAAGACACCTTGAAGGATTACCTCAAAAATGGAACATAGACGTCAATGTCTGGGAGACCTTTGCTCAGAAGAGACTGACTTGGAGGAACTGCTTGATTGAAGGGTCACGAGACACCTGGCGGCAAAAGGAGACCAGAAAAAGGAGCATGAGAAAGGAATACCTGCGACCTAGTGTCCAAAAACTGATCCCACCTTTTGGAAACTCCTACCAAATGAGTGATTGAAGATGCGGCCCGAGGATCTGGTTCATCAGCCAACCAAGGACCCACTGAACCCGTGACCAGTAACACTGAGTATCTTAAGTGGACAGTCATACTCATTGGAGAGTGATCACCGCATTCTATCCATTATAATCCCTTTAATGGAATTAACATTCTGATGACAAACCAAAGTTTCAAAAAAAATCTTTCACTTTCTGTAATTCCAAACTCACTTTATACAGTAAAGTACCCTTTTAATGGAATTAACAACCTCATGACAAACCAAAGTTTAAATATATATATCTTCCTTTCACTTTGTTTGCATTTAAAACATATTTCTAAACGCTAATCATTAATAATGTAAAACATTAACCTGCCAAAATGATGTCTTCTGCCCCTGCTAGACCAAAAAATAAAAGTGCAAATAAAAAGGTGTAAAAACTTGCCTAACATCGAGGCAAGTAGTCCAGATTAGCGCTGTAGCTGGAGTTTTCAGTGAGCAGCTCCAGCACAGGTCAGAGCTTCAAGCAGGGGAAAAAAAATTCGAGCGTAAGCCCGCACTTCCGGGTCGTCACACTTTAAGTTGTTGGTCGGAGAGAAGGTTATGGGCCCATGTAAGCTGGCAAGGTGAAGCCGTGAATGAGGATTGGGAAGATTTTCTGGAAGGAGGGATTAAGGGAGGATAGAAAGTTAGTGAACTCAGCATGATTATTTGCGATAAGAAGTTGAAGTCACTCAGCACAGAGGCTGAGGGAGAAAAGCAGTGCGATGAGAAAACTTTGAGTAATTGGGTTGGCAACAGGAGTTGAGGACTTAGAGGAGTATGCAAAACAGTGGACTAGCGTTTCTCCTATTTCATCATTGCTCCAATTTTCAGTGGAGTCAGGCAGGCATAGTCCTAGCTGTCATTGATGGCACCTTAAGTTTAACCTAGTTTTCCAGGCAGAGACCAGTTTGGCTGAGCAATCATTGCATAAATCAGAGTTGGTTAGACCATGCTGATTTGAGAATGAATGCAGTGTTTGTCAAAACCTTTTTTGAATTACATGTAAAGGAAATAAACAACTGTTTTTTATAATAAAAGATATCCAGACGACTGAATATTTAAACTTGACTCTCCGCCTCCCACACAATGAAATGGTGCAGAAATGTGGTTTTGATTGGATGCGCACATTTTTAAAGTGCTTCTAATGTTAAAATTCATTAAAATGAGTTTGAAAATGTCAATTTCTTTATCACTGAATCCAGTCTTCTCCAAATTATCATTGTCAAAAAAATCACTTTGGCTATGAATAAAAAACGAATGTGCAATTTTGATAGGAGGAATAAGCTCAATAGATTAGTTGACTACATAGCAAAATCACTGGACTGGAGAAGTAATGGATTGTTTGACCCTAATTTTTAGAATTCGGATTTCAAGTTATTATTCCCAGAAAAATAGTGATCCATTCATTGAAGTCAAAGAAACTGGCTGAAATGTACGAGAACTATTTCAACCTCTTGTCTCTTGGCTGAAGGTCTAAATTGAGATGATATATACCTCATTTTAATACTTGTGAGTAAAGCAAGAACGAGAACTGTGGGGTGTGTGTGGGGACGAAACAAATCATTCATGCAAATACATCAGGAATTTCAAGTAACCCTTGTGTTATGAATATCTTGCAAACTCTTTTAAAAGGATTGATGTATGTTCAGTATGTGAGTTAGAAGTTTTTGTAATTGTGTACATCATCGTATACAATCTAATCCAACTGAAAACATTTTATTGTCATAAGCCCCAGATAGGCTGGTGAAAATGATGTGATTGAAGAAAAAGGAGGGAGGTAAATGCTTAAGGTGTATTTGTGTACATGCCGTAATGAAAGTTCAAGCTGCCTAGCAAGTCACAAGTTGATTTGTATTAAGTTAATATTGTCTCTGCTTTTAGTGTCTGTTTTTGTCACCTATGATTGTTGATACAATACAATTTTTCTCTTTTATGGCCTTGTCTATTTGTGCTATCACTTTTGCATGTGCACACCATTGTCCTGTTACTCCTATAATCTATTTGAAGTCTTGCCATTTAAGCTCCATTACCGTTGCCTATTCTTATTTATAAAATATATGGAGACCTATTTGGGAAATATTATTAGATTTAAAAGCAGCAATAAAAACTATTTGGCTAATTTTAAGGAGGTGTTGTGAAAAATACTTGGGTTTGGAAATTGGGCCTTTTGGATGTAGCTGGCTTGGGAGGGGGGGGGGTGGGGGGTGGTGAGAAGCTTAATTTCTTTGAAGGAACTCTTGGTCAGAGCTGAGCAGTACCTTTTTTATATTTTCTTTTGTTTATTTTAATCCTTTTTTTCTTGTTGATTAGAGAGAGGGAGGTGGAAGCTATTGAATGTCATGGTTCTTGGCAATAACGTGTAATCAAAGAGAGACGCTTTTTCTCCTTGATCAGATAGCATTAAAAAATCAAAATATAATTGGAAATAAATAGTTTTTGTCTGTAAAAAGATTACTCTTGAATAAAACCAAAATGTCTAAATATGAGGATTTGTCTTTAAATTAGCACAGTTTTTAAAAAAAAAATTAGAAGAGCTGAACATAATATGTGCAAGAATATGTTCCCATTTTTAATTCAGGAATGTTTAGGAAGTTATCAAGAGCAGCAAATAATTGTGTTCAGTTCTTCAAACAAATCTGGGTTGATTTTTTTTAATAGATTGGTGAATGTGTTAAAACACTTGTGCTTACACATTCTTTTAAACTCTATAAAATGATTTGGTGATATCCAGTGAATTGAACCACTGAAGTGTTTCCGTGCTACTTTCTTCAGAGCAGTCACTGCAATTGATTGTAATAATGAATGAAGGGAAAAATGGTTCCAAATATAAACAATTATAGAATATCTGACTTTGTCATTAAATGATGACTCTGAAAGAGAGAAAAAACTTTTACAAGAGCTTTTAAAAGGCAATCGAACATACGCTGAAAGCATTTCTCGAGCATTTCATGCATTTCATCTGCACTTGGAGATTGTTTTTTAACTTGCATGAAATCATTATATCTTCAACCATTATGAAGGCGTTCAGGTTTCCCCATCAGAGGTCAATTTCAGAAGTGCATGATTTGTGTATTAATGCTGCTGACCTTTGCTCCCCACCTCTGGATTCTTGCCAATGTCTGAATCTGAACTCTGGTGAAGAGCAGAGGTCAGCAGTGTGCATACACAAACCACGCATTCCTGAAATCGGTCTTCCCTGGGAAAACTTGGGTAACTCCTGACGAATGGAGCTAGGAAAACATTCTTAGGTTTGTTTATATAAGTTGGAATCTACCCATAAATTGGATAAAAATATTTTACATAATTCCCCCCCCCCCCCATCAGTTGCGGAAGTTTAAACTTTTGAAGCAACATGTTGTTGAACTGGGACAGAATGTGTATGAATGAACATATGTTTACGGATGTGTACGTATTGCAGCTAATGTAGTCTGATTTCAATGAAAAATATTTTATCTAGCTTGGATGTTGCAAGTTTCTCGTTTGCAGTGAGATAGTGTTATTCACGTGAATATTTTCACATTCCAAAATGATTCCCTTTCTCCAGCACTAAACTGTACAATTGAATGCAGATTTGCAAAGTTGCAAGATAATGATACTTCCAAATTAGTGATAGACAAGATTAAATGCTGATCTTGGGTGTTGTGATATTCAGGAGAAATGCATAGTTCATATTCTTGACAAGGAGGCATGTGAAATGGAACATCCCAATGAACATAGCATCACTAATCTGAAGACGGTCATTATGTTTTGTATAAATATATTTTCCTCAGAATTTGAGTTTGTATATAAAAGGGAAAAAAACATTTAAATGAACAGTTCATCAAGATATAGGGAACAAAGTAATACGAAATTCAACCAGATTTTTCAATAATGAAAGGTATTGATCTATTATAGTGTCCTGCTATCCGGAATTTACATGGTATTTTGATAATGATACAAAATACGTAGCAGAGAAGATAATGAGTGAACTTTCCTTTTCATGTTGTGAGTGTATCCCAAAGCACTTTACAACCAATAGATTAATTTTGTAGTGCTTTCAATGTTATTATGCAGATAGACATTACCACCAATTAGCACATAGCAAAGCCTCAAAAACAACAAATGACTGAATGACTAGATAATTTGTCAGAGGGAAAGGGCTGAGAGAAAGAATGTGAAGGGTCAGAGAGAGAAGTACTACTTGCCAGCTTCTTTAAGCCACAGTGTGGAAATTGTGATCCTCTCGTGTTGCTGTGGAGCCTTGTTAGGTGTAAATGCAATACAGGACAGAGCTGTACTTGTATCTCTGACTGAAGCTCATGTGGAATGAGTTTCTGTGCTGCCCGCAGTGTATTGGCTATTAGCACTTTGCTCGAGTTTCAAATTTAAACATTGTTGAAAACTGCATTGGACGACAATTATTAAAAGATTTCCTTGTAGCAGTCAACCCTGGATAGTTTTGCCAAACAAGACCCTTATAATCGTGAAACAACAGAAGACATGCTGATGTCTGAAGTCATGTCCAAGGTATTTTTATAATTCTCATGAAACTGCGCACCTAAAAAGCATTACCATCCAATATGGGGGGGGATGTGCTACCATGGCAGTTTCATGGCTTCTTTGGTTAAAAAAAAATCTCTCACACATTTTTAAATCAAAAGGATATTTTAAATTTATATGCATATAATAGATATATTACTATATTTGTTTTATTATTAACACATACAAAAACTCTATTTTTGAAATAAATACTTCAAAATAAAGTTTAGCTGCCTGACTTTTTTCTTGAACTGAAATTTCAAAACAAAATTTTAAACATAAGTTCAAAGATGCATATAATTAATTGCATTCATGCATTAAATTACTTTTGGTATCTTCTAATGTCTTAAAATTTTTACTTCATGATGCCAGGTTCTCCCAAAGGCCTGGTGACCACAGTGCAAACAAAATCTGCGAATACTGCTACAGCCCAATTCTAACCCCAGTGCTATCGAAGCTCACTTCTGTGACCCAGTCCAAACAAAGCCTAGGTCCATCATTAGATCGATCAAAGCTCCGCCACCTCAAATCTAATTTTCTCTGTCCAGTACTGCTCAATACTAGATATTCCTTAGTAATTGTAATTCATAAAACGTTCAAAATACTGTGCTATGTATTCTCAGCTATAAAATGATTAAGGAATACTAATTAATGCATTGATAAATGAATATTTATATAAATAGAGACTTCATTTACAGTTTTTAAAGAGCAATGGAAAATTAATTTCCAAAGCACCCATGAATACCCCAAAAATGGAATTTGATTTATTTAGCTACTATAAATTAGTGGCTCCGATGTCCCTCATCTGACATTTCGGCCAAAACTAATCCCTCGCTCAACAATACCTTAAACAGATTATTTAACAGTTTATCTCATTGCTGTATTACCTTAGATTAGAACAGTGATTACACTTAAAAGTGCTTAATTGGCTTTGAAGCACACAGGTTTGTGAAATGCGCTATATAAACTTAAGGTATTTCTTTCTAAGGTATAAACATCCCTGTTACAAAGCAATGTATCCTCTGACGGTGCAACGCTCTAGGAGTTCTGCAGGTATTTATAAAATGGTTTTGATTTCAATTTCCTAAAACAAAAAATGCATTTCCTTTGCTTGTAGTTATTACATGTGATTAACCAAAATATAGATGCAAAGGTTTTTAATACTTATTGTTGTTTCGAAACAAGTTTTGTTTTCTGTACAGTGTTCACATTAATTTTTAGTCTATTTGCAAAAGCAAATCAGGTTTGCCACGCAGCCATAAACTGCATAACCTATGAAGATATTATTTACAAATGACTGGGCAGTGTTTTTGGTTGGGGATTTGATTAAATTTGTAGCACAAAAATAGCATTCTTTTGTCCTAATTCTGTCTTTCAGTTTGACAGATGCTTTTATTTATAAGACTTGTTTTGAATTTTTAGCCACCTTGTTATTTGATGTCAACTCAGGTGCTTCTCAGAAATTACATTAAATGATGGATTAAAGTTGTGAAATACACTTGTATATTACAATTGTGGTCTTGCGCCTCAAATTTAAAAACCCACGCAGACACTGGGAGAAAGTGCAAACTCCACACAGTCACCTAAGTTCGGAATCAAACCTGCGTCCCTGGTGTGTGAGGCCACCGTGCTGCCATATATTTTGTAAATTACTTGCAATTCTTTCCCCAATTGACCGTCTATATGAATATGAATGTGGTGGGAAATTATTTTATTTTTCTTATTATATTAAAAATTGGAAATTATTTCCATTTTATCATTATATTAAAAAGTCTTGTCTTTTCAATAGCATCAAATTATTGAACTGTATCCACTTTAATACTCTCATCTGATTCACTGCCTCTCATACAACACATATCCAAAACAAATTGTACTCTCTTGTCCATCTTTGTTCCCATGTTCAAAATTAGTGTAAAAATTAAGCGCTCAGCCCCATCTTTAAGTATTTATGAGAGAACCCCTCCACTTGTATCTTACAAGTAGTCCTATTATTACAAACAAAAACTACAGTTCAAACACATTTGTGTACAAAGACCCACTGGGAAGAAGGATGTTTCCACTTGACGGTATCACAACCTTCGGAGTAACTAATGTTGATATCCAGAACAGTAAAGCAAGGCACCAATTCTGTGAATATCATCTCACATTCAGATAGAAAAATTGAATCTAGTCTCTTGACAGATTATTGAAGAGAGGGGAACTGGCAAGCTGCAGGTCTCATGTTGAAAGATCATTCTTCATTTAACATCATTACATTAATATTCTGCTCAAGATCTGATTGCCATGATGAAATCCTGAACAAAATTAATGCAACTCTTTTATGGAACAGAAATGTTCAGATGGTTTTCATCAAGTTGTACATCTTATCTGAATTTTCAGTAAGGATGTAGGTTTCTTCTATGATGTCTATATTGTAACACAAGGTTTATTGGGTGCGATCTAACGGCTGCGCCACGCCTGACTTGAGTAAATCAAGTGAGAGGTCACGTGCGAGATTTACCCGGTTTGTTACGTCTCGCAGGATTTAACGGGATATCGCGAGGCATCGCGATCTGCATACTCAAGTGAGTAGTTAGCCTCACTTGAATATGCCTACATTGGATCGAATCCCCTCCCCTCGGAGACCCAGGCCAGCACAGTTTAGCACTTGGGCTTCCTCGTTTCATTATAACAGTTACAGATGAGGCCATCTTTGATCACCTTCTTACATCACCCTCCACACACATTTCCCCTTCCATGCCTCAACCGTTCCTCCTGTATCTGCCCCTGGAAAAGGTACCTCTCAATTCATTGAGTTAAATTCCAACTACCTAGCCTTTGGCCTTCCATTCACCACAATATTTCTGCAGCTACTGGTTTGCTTAATTGTACCTTCAACTCTGCTTTGATACCCAAGCCTTAGACGCAATGAAATCATTACTCTCTCTCGGCCTGGCCATTCACCTGGTATAGCCCTCATCTCCACTTCCTTAAGCCCAATGTTTGCAGACTTGAAAGGATATGGCCGACAACTGATTTAGCCATCTACTAACAGATCTGGCTGGACCACTTAAAGCACTTTCAGGTTCTGTTCTTGTCTGCTAAACCCGCTCGCTATTCCAGGCTCATTCTCAAATGAAGGTAATCCCAGGTTTCACTTCTCTAGTGAAGCCTGTCTTCTAAAGCCACTTTTCACTGTCCCCTCCACCCTCTCCTTCAACAAGTGTGTCGAGCTCATGGATATTATCCAATCAGGTTCATCTATCGTGTCCTCTCTTTCCATGAGTCCAACTGACCAAACTTCCTTTAATGCTGCTCCCTGCTCTAGCACTGAAATTCCATCCTGCCCTAGTTTCTCTCCTACCTCTCTTCATGTCATCTCTGAGCTCACCTTATCCATAAGATCCAAACTCATTTTCCCTCGCTCCTGTTAGATAGATGGATAGATAATTGATTTAGTGAAAAATCATGATGGTAACATTGCTGAATTGTGATGATGATGCAAATAAAACAAGTAATTATAATTCCGAACATAGTTAAGATTTCTATTTTCACTAAACTGCTGATCACCCTCCTTCTCCCGCCTCCTCCCCGTAGACTCCCATGAATAACTGATATCGTAAACGGTTCTCTTTCTTCAGGTATCGTTTCTCTCTCCTTTAAACCTGCTGCATCAGCATTCTCCCTTGACCCCACAGTCCTTTCAAACAATCTCCAAACTCCCTTTCCTCTCAAGTCCTTGATGTATTGTTGCTTCCCAAATTCAATCCCATCTTTCCTGAACTCAATATTTGAATGACCCCAATCAAGTTTCCGCTCCCGCCACCGTAACGAAACAACTGTTATCAAAGTCTCTCGACTCTTCCATTATTGCTAAATTATCAAACTGATTAACCAATATCCAGTGCTGAATAAATTGAAATTTCCTCCAATTAATTATTGCCATTTTGATCCCAGTTTCCAACTCCATTCCTTAGCTACTGCACTCATCCCTCTCCCTGTAACATCTGAGATTAAGCTAGTCTTGGTGTCACATTTGACCAGACAGAGATGTTCTTACAACCTCCTATTCGTGTCATCACAAGGGTCGACTATTTTCACCTCCATAACATCGCCTGACTTCTTCCCGTCTCAACTCATCTGCTGCTGAAATCCTCATTCTTGCCTTCATTGCCCCTAGACTTGACTGTTACAATGCACTCCTGGCTGGTCCACATGTTTACCCTCTGTAAATTTGAGGTCATCCAAAACCTGTTTCCCCCGTCTTAACTCGTAGCAAGTCCCACTCGTCTTGTCACCCCTATGTTCGCTGACCTACATTGGTTCCCGGTCAAGCAACATCTTGATTTTAAAATTCTCTCCCTTGTTTTCAAATTCCTCCATGATCAAGCTCTTCCCTATCCCTGTAACTCCTTTCAATCTCAAAACACTCTTTAAAATATGCTACTTTCATTCTGGTCTCTTTCATATCATTGATTTTAATTGCTCCATCATAAGTGGCCGGGTTCCCAAGCACTGGAATGTCCACCTTGCGATTCCTCTCTCCATTGTCTTCTTCCTTTAGGACACTCCTTAAAACTTAACTCTTTAATTAAACTCTTGGTCATTTGACCTCGTATCTCCTGATATAGTTCAGGCCATAATTTGTTTCCAACGTTCCTGCCAAGTGCCGTGCCATATTTTAGATGTATTGTATCGATATAAATTGTTGTTGAAGTTCTGCCTCTATTATCTTATGAAAAGTTGAAAATAAAGAAATTAATACAGTTATGGCATGTCAGTGCTATAGGATTCTTGATGCCTAACTATTTATAATCTTAAAGAATATACAGCAAAAGCTCTGGATTTCTACTTCTGTAATTTAGGTTAACTAAAGAAATTTCAACCGTTTGGCATTTTGAAACTGCTTCCTAAGCCTATATATTCATGTGCAATATTTTCATTTTGTGAAAGGCTATATTGTCACGTTTACCCTGAATTTTGGATACCTATTTCCAATTATGATTGCTGACAGAAAAGAGAACTAACTATTTCCAAAAAGGAGTGAAAGCTATATGCAATAGCAAATGTGCAAAATAGGAAATGTGCAAAGGAATTGTGATTAATGCACAACTAATGTGTATAGTTGATTGAATACAAGCAGCATGCCAACTTTGTGCTGCTGGCTCCTTTCAATGATTTCAGTATCCAGTCAACGCTAACCATGCTTTGCATTGGCAGGATGCATCAGCAGCGAGCTAATATTGTGAATTGCTGCATCACTTGTACTGATTCAAGTGAGCCTACATCTCCAAGGGTATGTGCATTATGCTCAGACCACGTACTGGCTTTTGTACAGGAGGCAACTTACCTGGGAAGCATTGTTGCTTCACAGGGCCATGGACCTGGGTTTGATTCCCTTCTTGGGTCACTGTCTGCGCGGAGTCTGCACGTTCTCCCCATGTCTGCGTGGGTTTCCTCCGGGCGCTCCAGTTTCCCTCCGCAAGTCCCGTAAGACGTGCTTGTTGGGTGAATTGGACATTCTGAATTCTCCCTCAGTGTTACCCGAACAGGCGCTGGAGTGTGGCAACTAGGGGATTTTCACAGTAACTTAATTGCAGTATTAATGTAAGCCTACTTGTGACACTAATAAAGATTATTATTATTATTAGAAAGATGGCACAGCATGAGAGAGAACAGCTTCATGGAGACCATGGTGCAGGGGGTGAAAAGGAGAATGGATAGATATCAGGGCCGGGATTCTCCGACCCTGGGAGGGGGGGGGGGGGATCCTGACGGCGGATTCCCTATTCTTCACCGCTGTTTTTTATGCGCCGGCGGGATTCTTGCCGCACCTGTCGGGGGCCTTGACAGCAGCCCCCCCCCGGCGATTCTCTGGGCCCCGAGTGGCCGATGAGATTGGCCCAGTCCTGCCAGGTGAATTACTCACACCTCAGACGGCGGGACCTGGAAGGTAAGTGTGCGCGCGTGCGTGTTTGTGTGTGACATAGCCCCATTGGAGAATCTCGCCCTCTTTGCCCTCTGTGTTTGCCGGAGGTTAGGAGGCCCTCTAGACGTGTTAAAATGCAGACACTGCTCTATTCATCAGACCCACGTCATTCAGTTATCAACCAACCTTCATCAATCAGGACTCATATCTGACATTCTTAAATGCACCATCAAATGCTTAGCCCTGCTGAAAGCCTCGCAGCTACAACTCACAGGTTGCACACACTGCAAGATATTCAACCATGCCAGCCACATTACCCAAATAGATTGCATGACACTCTCTGTTCTCTGTTGTATGACTAGGTCAGGTACAACCAAAGGCAACAGGAACAAAGAGTAACAGATATTCCTGGATGCCGATACAAGAGATGATGCTGAGTATTACTGGGCCAGCTGTTGCTTGAGGCCTTGGCAAGTGGCGGGGCTGAAACTACCAAATCTGATGGTATCCTAATCCCCATTCTCACATCCCACCTCCCCATAACCCGTGTGCTCTTCTGATTTGCAAGCAACAAATAGTATGCGCTTTAAAAAAATTTGTTCATGGGATATGGGCGTCGCTCGCTGGGCCAGCATTTACTGCCAACCCCTGAGGATATTTAAGAGTCAACCACATTGCTGTGGGCCTGGAGTCACAAGTAGGCCAGACCAGGTAAGGACAACAGACTTCCTTCCTGAAAGTACATTAGTGAACTAGATGGGTTTATATGACAGTCGACAATGGTTTCATTGTCATCTTTAGACTTTTAATTCCAGATTTTTATTGAATTCAAATTCCACTATCTGTCCTGGTGGGATTCAAACCCAGGTCTCTGGAGCATTGCCCTGGGTCTCTGGATTACTGGCCCCTATCTCTTGATTATCCTACCTGTCCTAACCACAACCTTACCTTTGGAATTTGAAAGAAATAAAAATAAGAAGTGCAACCTGGTGGGACAGGTGGAGGAATAACAAGAAGACCATGCTGATGAAGATGCTTTGACACTTAATTTTAGACTCTTAATCGCCACCTCAGATACTGACGCTATCCCTCATATAAAGGATAGTAGTAAGCCACTAGGTATAAATGACCTGCAGTGAGGATAAGGGGCAACAATTGTGCAGATGCTAGCTTGTCAGAGGGTGAGATTGCACACGAGTTCAGCTGCAGAAGACTTGAATAAATACTTGATACTGCAGCTAATGGAAAAATTCTGATGGGCATATTTGGTGCACTGGGAAGACTGCCAGAAAGCCTGTGGTTAAAATCAAGGAACATGGCAAATCGAGCACTAAATTAGCACAGGGCTTTGTACTTTTGGGCCAAACCACGATGCGGCATCTGATGGCCAATGTCTCCGTTTCCATTGCATCGCCAGCAGAAACCACCCAAAGTCTGAGTGCTTCAGTGCAAACTCAGACTGCTGTGATCATGGCTGTGGTGTGCAAAGAGATTTGCAAGGTGTTGCAGCAGTTCATCAATCTGTCCTCCAACAGATTACTATAATTACTGAGGTGCTGCCCTGTTAGTGTGGCAGTGTCTCTATGGAGGATGGAGGAACTTGCTGACCTTTCTCGGGAAGGTGACATTTGTCCCAAAAACCTTCCACTTCTGCCAAGGCCTTTGCTATTATTCCCTGGTAGCCACTTGAGCTGCTGCTGCATATGCTGAAATGGTACGGCCTGCAC